>NW_011888893.1:1989860-2070167 GCF_000151845.1 Pteropus vampyrus
TTTAAGGTTGCCTTAGTCCTGTGTAACAAAACCTGACCCAAACTGGTTCAAAAACAAGGAATTTTAATTTTCCACATGACAAAAGTTCAATGCTGGAGCAGATTTATTAACCTGATGAATTGTAAACCACTCTTGCATCTTTATATGTCCACCTGGTCCTGAGGCTGGCTCCTGGCTCATGTCAAGATAGCCACACACTTTCAATTCTCACATTCATACTCTGCAATATTCAGAAGGACGAAGCCATCTGTTCTGCAGTATCCCTCTTAGGATTCAAGAGACCTTACCTATAAAGCCCTATCAGCACACCTTCTTCATCCACTTTGGCCATAACTGGTTCACATGCCAACCCTTAAACCAAGGAGTGGCAGAGGGAATAGAGTCGGCGGGGTTGACTTGTCTTTTCTGGATTGGCTCTGTTGCTGAGGAAAGAGTCCCTTCCCTTGACTTACAGGGGAGGAAATGGACCCCTGAGTGAAATCACGGTTCGTTGAACAACAACGTCAAAAGAAGAAATGAATGTTGTCAGGATAGCAGCCAAGAGGGTCTGCTATAATTCCTAATGTAAATCTCTGCTTCTAGAAAAACGATACTAATGACAAACTGATGTATGAAATATGAAGAATACTAGGTTTTCTTGGTAGTGATTTGAAGAAGCAAACAATATTACAAACTCCCACTCCTACTAAATTTATGCTTTGTAAATTAAATTTAAAGTTATATAAATGCTGTTCTCGACCTCAACAGGCTACTTCATTTTAGGATTAAAAGTAAAGGTTATTGTATATTTTTTTTGAGGGGGGGCGGTTATGGGCTAGCCAGATTGTAGCCATACCATTTAATACTTTAAGTACAGTATATATTGATAAATTATTGATAATTCATTTTCTACTCTAACTCAGTAGTTTGAGTGCTTATAAAATCAAGCTTACTTTTCTCTAAAAGTTAAGGAAACATTTTGTTTTAATAAATTTCATAATCTCAAGTTGTGTCTTTGATTTAAGAAAAATAATTTGCTGAAGAAAAGTACAATGAATAAAAACAGCATCTTTAATGACTTTGTTACCCATCTCCTAATATTGTCATCTTCATCTATAATCCTTTTGTTTGGGCTAGAAAGCATTACCGTAGGTGGTATCTCTCCTAAAAACATACACTTAATCTTTGGAAGATCTAGACATACATAAACTCTTTCTATAAATCTAAAGTTTTACTGTATGCCATTAAGTTAATCCTTTACAGTTAAATGTCGCATATTTTAAAATTCTTTTTATGCCTAATCCTTTCATAAGTGTATTGCATCTAGTTTTGTCATTCAGAAACTCTTTTATAAGTCATCCCCTGATCCAGTGATCCCAAGAAATAAATGATTAATAGCAGTGAGCAAATTTGCATCTACAGTCTAGTGTCCTTTGTGGTTCTATAGAAATTGTGTAGCAACTACATACACACAAAAGCTCAGTAAGTCAAACAGAAATCATGTTTCCCAAATAAATTTGCCTTTAAACCCTGGAGCCCCATTATAACACAACTTGAAATGGTAGGAAATCCAATAAGGCATATCAACAAAAGCAGTTTTCCAGGAAAATTCATTATAATGTTTTCAGTGTTAATACTAATCAATGGCATAAACTCTAAGAAAAATTTAACAGGGATATCATCAAAGGAGCATTTTAATAGGAATGTAATGAAAATACTGAATCATGTTTAAATAGGAGAAAAAGGAGATATCTCTTGGCTTAATGAGTTTTGAAAGAGAAGAGGTTTGAAGAATAAGTACGAATTTAAAGAAATGAGTAAGAAACGAAGAAAATAGATACAGAGAAGCAATAGAGTGAAACTGATAAGAGAAAATAAAAGAATTTAATATTTTTTGTTAGTAATAAAATAACATCTTTTGACTGTGGTCTTTTTGATATATCCACAGAAAATAATTAATCTCAGACTCCCTCCCTTATGTAACTCTATCAAATAATTTTTGTCTGAAGAAACAACTGATTTCATCTTTAGTAGTATAGATAACTGTCGTCAAAGCAAAGTGCAGGCAAAACCTCAGAAAAGTATACTATAGAGCTTTAAAAAGTTAAAAATAGGGTTAAATCGTGCCCGTGTTGTCCTCTCATACTGGGAATAATTTCGTCCTTGCCTCTTTGTGTTCGGGAGGGATGTTGTCGTTGAGAAGGACTGTAGTTCTGTGTTTGTTTTCACCATTACTAGTGTTGTCAACCGCCATCTGCGTGGTAGAACTTGAAAGTCTGGAGAACTCTTCTTCCATTCATGTTATCCTTTCACTAACTGTTCTCTGGGGCCTCAAGTTCCCTTTAAGTGCTGCTCCCATTAAATTCTTTAAAACTTTAAGCATCATTAAATGTTAATGTCTTATTGTGAATTATTTTATTTGATACTTTGCAGTGTATCTGTTAGCACTGTATCTGTTGAAAGAGTAAGGGGGAGTGGACAGTCACTGAAATGGAAGACAACAAAGAGAAACATTTATTGCCATTTTTTTTTTAACCAAGGACCAGCTCTAGCACAGATGTGTGTAATTAATATAAAAACAATTTGGATACATACGTGCATACGTGTGTATTTGTGTAGAGAGAGAGTAGTGAATTTTTATATGCTATATATGTTTATAGGTAATTATTTGTATCTCACACATAGCTTATTCAGCCCTATAAATATTGGCTACTGATCTATTGACATTTTCTATTTTGTTTTTAAGGAATATCTCATTAAATGGATATCACAGAAATAGCATTTTGTCTTCATTACTGAAAGAAAAATTTAAACACAAATTGTATGAGATATTAACAATGGCCATTTGTGCTTTATTTCATAGGAAAAACCATCAAAAGGGATATGGTTGTCTGTTTACTACAGTGCAGCAAATTTTTTAAAGCAGAGCTTAGACTGTGCACAAAACTTCTTGTTTGTATGTGTGAACCTCCTTAACCCCAAGACTCAGACTTTCATTCTCATAATTCATATTTCAAAACTTTTCTAAGTTTCAAGAGGAAACTATTTATTGAATTATCAAACAGTTGTTCCAAATTTTGGAAAAAGAATTTCACTTGGATTTTGGAAAATAAAAAGATCTCTATGGAACTGTGAAACTTCAGTAGGAAAAGAGAATATTTCTAACATAAATATTAGAGCTCCGTGGTAACTTTCAAAATCAGGAGTTTTGAAACTAGAAAACCAGAAATTAGAGAAGAAAAACACATTTAAAAGTTGCTGTTTTTTATTTACCTTATATTTTTAAATAAAGAACATTATCTAAATTTTGAAACCACATTATTTACAAGGTAATTCAAGTGTCAAAATACGTAGTCACTCTTATAAACAAAAACAGGTTCTAAAATATTGTTTGAAAAAAGTAAGTAATTAAAGTTTTGGTTATTGAGTCTTGAGAGGCTATGTCAGGTCTAAAAGCTACGCTGTCTGTCCTGAAAAGCAAAGCGGCTTTTCCTAGGATGTTATCAGGGCCCAGGTTGTCCATCCAAGATGTGTTTGCTGTGTGGCTCCAAAGGAGCCTGCTTTCTGCCAGGGTCACGTGAGAGTACACTACTCCAGCTGTTGCCACTGCAGATGGAGCTGCTTGTCTCCCAACTAACATTATAGCTTCATTGTTCCGGGCCTCCCACTTCAGCATCTTGTACTAGTAACACTTGCTTAGAAGTTTAAAGTAATCAGAGTCCTGACCTTACTTTATTATCTCCACCAATCCCAGGCTTTGCATTTTGCTTTCTGTTTGTCAGTGTCTATAAATGCTCTTTCCACAAGCCTTCCCATGCCGTGTATGAAAGCTCTGTAAATAGCATCCACCATCACTTACCACAGAGCCACCGGGAAAAACAGTTTTGTCTGGCTTTTCTCATATGTCTTAAACTTTGCACTTTTTCTTTTATTTGAGTTTGATTTAGCTAATATATTCCTAGCCACAGCATTGTAATTTAGCAATTGAGACAGTTTTTTCTTCTCAAACTCTTCAAAATCTCATCAAATTTAGTCATAAAATATGAAAATTGCAAGCAGGTCTTTGTTATAAATGTAGACTTTGAATTGCAGTTAACTAAATTTGGTAATTTTAGATATATATAAAAAATAGATTACATTTAATACATATATTTAAGCAGATGTTATGATAGTGAATTCCTGTGTTCAATAAATATTAGTTGCTTTCTGGAAAGCAAATTCATGAGCTATAAAGAAATTATGACATATTATGCTGCTGTGAACAGAATCACAGATGAGGCCTTGAGTTCAAGTCTCAATTTGAAAGTCTTTATCTGATGTTATTGGACAAGCCACTGACCCTCACCAGCACCTCAGGTTCCTCCGCTCACAGTGAGAGGCCTGCACTGGAAGACCCCCAGAATGCTCATTTGCCCTGAAATGTTAATTATTACACCGAAGAAGAGAAACAGTAGGCTTATTATTATTTCCTTTTACTTTACTTCTCCATATTTTTCTGCCTTCTTCACTGGTGAGCAAAATAAGCTCCATCAGTGAAAGCAGCAAAAATATGGAACAATAAGTAGAATGGGTCCTAGAGTTACCAAGCACGGCACTGCAATTTGTCCTAAATCCATTAATGCTATTGTAAAAACATGACCTTGTTCTTTTTCCAGGCCTGTGTCAGTGTTGCCAAGTGGGTATTTTGAATATTTATTATTTCAAATCAATTAAACAAAAACTCAATATATGATAATAAAAAACTCATGTGTATTAGCAGCTTACAATGCACCAGATGCTATCTTAAGTGTTTTACATGTGTTAACTCATTTATTCTTCACAATTCTATAAAGCACGCTACATCGTTACCTCCACCTTTTGAGAATCAGAGAAACTGAGGCTTAGAGAAGCATTACACTCATTTATGCTCATTTTCCTCAGGATAATTCAAATATTTCTTATATTTTCATTTTTATATATGTGGTAGTTTGAAATGGATCTCTATTTTCCTGTTTAAAGAAATGAATGCAAGGTAAACATAATCAGTTCTCATTATTCGCGGATGTTATGTTCTATAAAGTTGCCATGAACACTGAATTAGAAAATACTGAACCATTGCTCCTGGGGGAAATATGGGGTTGGGTTCCTACAAGCCTCTCTGGTCACTACACTTTTGTCAACCAGTCAATATATATCAGTGCTTTATTCGCATTTCTGTTTAACAGCACCTTTAGTATATATTGTTGATTCATTAGCACTGAACTCACAGTCAACAGCACTATAACTTATGCCTGAACAAAGCTTATCTAACACTGTGTTTTCTCCATGAGGCGCATAACAGTTTTCTTGTACTTGAGAACACAAGACAGCACTTCAGCACTCCTCCTGGGAGAGAGGCATTTTAAATAATGAAATCATCCATAAAACACAAAAATGCAAAAAATGTGGCACTGAAAAGATCATGAATGGGAACGTTTTCAGAGTGTGAAAGATGAAATAAGAAGGCAGAGCATTGCCATGTTCTACCTTAGCTGGGAACATGAGTACCAGATGTCTCAAATTTTTTGTCCCTCTGCTCATATCCATGAATGATAGCAAAAGTACCATGATTATTGATTTGAGGGGTACAAATAAATTTTAATGAATAAGCATATTTGTAAATACAGACTCTGCCAGTAATGAAAGACTGGCTAAATCTGTTCATTGGTAATAGTTTTTAAAGGATATAATTTCCTTTTTAGAAAATCTTTTTATATCCAAAATCATAGTAAGTAAAGCTCAGATTCTTGATTTTCCTTCCTTTTCCTCCCTCCCTCCCTCCCTCCTTCCCTTCCTTCCTTCCTTCCTCCCTCCTTCCTTCCTTGCTTCCTGTCTGTTGTAGTTGTATGTAAGTATAGAGTGGTATATCTTTGGATCACAGATCCCATTAAAATTTATTGGATTTTTTTTAAACCATACACTCTCTCTTCATTTAGCACTAACCAATATGTTTTCAAAAGAATTTGCCTGTTGAGAAATAAAATCCCTTGCTGATTAGTACATGCTGTAGTGATTCACAGGTAAATTATATCATGGAAAATAAATTTAATTTTTTAGACATTATCCATTTAGTCTTATATTTTTGACAGTATCCAAGTTTAAAGAGATATATAATGCAATAAAAATATCTATGGGCACTAGATAGCAGCCTATACTTAATACAAAATATAAAATCAGCTGTTTAACATTTTAAAATAGGGAGATTTCATTAAAATGTTGTTTTTCTGACCTTTCTTAAAAACTGAATGTTTGAATAAAACCAGATTTGCTGTGTAGCTTCAGTTTGTGACCGGTGGGTGGAGACTACCTCTCTTATACCCATAATACATCCCAAAAACTTCCTGTTGTTTCTCCACCATCAACCAAGTTTCTTAGCCAGTAATTTGGCATCTTTCCCCTGTTGATTTTTTAATCAAGGAGGATATTGTCGTTTACTTATATCTTTATCAAAAGTGAGAAAATGAAAGGTAGATTCATGGTTTTTACAAGCCAGTATCCCCGATTTGTATGAACTGTAATCTCCTCTGAGCACTGAAGTTGTAACTTCCAATTTCAGGAGCTTCCAGTTGTTTTAGCCTCATCAGGGTTAGTTCTCTGCACAACTGGCAGGAGCATTGCTCATTTATGGAAATGAATTAACTCAGCCTGCTAACCAGGGCCTCAGTGGTTGTGCAGGTGTCATGACGTAATAGCTGACACCCCAGTTCACAGTGAATTAGATTCCCTCCAATGCCCAAATCACAGAGCTGTGTTGACGACCCAGCCACAGAATATTGTAAAGTGTTTTACCAGACAGGACCCAACAGCTCTAGAGGAGGGAGAAAAAGACAATGTGTCACAACAGGTGTACATTCTGGGCTTTATGAATTCTATTTTATGGTTGAGGTAAAAGACTCACCCAAAGGTATATGAAATCAAACCAAAAATAAAGTAAAGCTGTAATGTACTACGTTCTGTGCGTAAACTGAAAACATACTAAGCATATGTCCCAATCTCTTGCAAGTAAGAGCAAATCATTTGAACCAACTCATTTGGCTTTAGGAAAGTACAGAAAGTAAGATAGATAAAAATGACAGTCTTTACTAGTCACCTAGTACAGACTGCTATTTGTTGAGTGAACTTTGTAGAAGTTGTATACTATTTGGGTAAATATTGATTTTACATTTTTAGGTTGCCATTTTTTAAGGTATAGATTTGAATACGATATAACGTTAAAATGTGGAATAGCTAAAGAAGTAACAGACTTTTGAGGTTCATGTGTCATGAACCTCAATGAGTGAATTCAAATATTTAGCATATTTCAAAATAAGAATTTTTGATATTTTGGTATTGTTTTTAGGATAGTTTCAATTTCTTTAAAAGTCCTGATGCTTTTCTAGAGTAGGATTTGTCATACCATTGGAGAGAACTGTGAATGTGATCTCCTGAATTGTGGCTAGGTGTAACCTTTGTCGACACTATTAGATGGTCAGCTTTTTTGAGGCGAGATCTTTGCCCTCTCTGCCTCTGCACTTTCTTCCACCCGCTCCGCGCTCCCACATCAACACAGAAGTTATCCTCGCAAGATGCGAATCCGTGCATGTGGTTTCCCTGTAGGACATCGTTGCTCACATAGACGTATATCTTCCATATGGAGCAGTAGCTCCTTCATCTTCCAATTCTAACACTGCCCATGACACATGAACCTTATATGTTAAATTCACAGAGAACTACTGAGCTCTTTTAAAACAACTGAATATGCCCGTATTTACTTTACTCAGTTTTAATTCTGTCCGTATTTACTTTACTCAATTTTAATTCTCTTTTAACAAGAGAGCTCATATAGTCTTTCTTAAAACTCACCACTTTACCTCCTAGCCCTACATTCTTGGAACGATGCTGTGGAGGTCGGTAGAAGACAATTCACTGAATGCTAGTTGATTTCAGACATTCAGTAATGGTTTCTAAAATGTACTGTAAAGGAGCTTTTTGCAGATCTACAGAATAACTCTTGCCAACAGTTCTAAGATTTTTTTTCTTTTTTGGCCAAAAATTTGATATTTACTTTACTTTTTATTCTAAGACTTAGTAAGGAAATTTTCTGTACTTAGTCTTTTAGTGAGGCAAAAAAGTGTGTTTTAAAATGCAGTATATTGATAGAAAATTTAAGGTCATAGTAAGGCGAACACGTCATGAAATGACTGCCACTGAAAGGATAGTTTATTACTCACAGCTCCTAAGAGGAAGGGGTACATCATATGGGACAAGGGGCTCCCTAAGGGGAAGCACCAGCAGTCAGGAAGTAGAAGGAGAAGGGGGAGGGTGGGAAAGAGCCTTTATTGTAGTTTCTACAGGAAGGAGTAGGTGAGGCATGGTAGGCAGGTTTAGAATTGTCTAGTTAGAATAATTTCAGTAGACTGTGGGGCACCAGAACTGTCCTAGTTGCTTGATCCCTGACCCTGGGGTGATTAGGTCAGGTGGACAGTGGCCCAGAGTGTGAGAGCCTGAGGAAGGAAGTAGCTGGGCTGTGGCCTCTGAGTTGGTTGGTATTTATTTGGAGAACGTGCTTGCAGGACTAGGAGATGTAGTCCTTCCAGGCTCAGCAAAGCCCAGATGACAAAGCTTCAAAATATAGGAAATAAGAGACATGTTAAAACAGAGGGAAAGTGGAAGCAAGCCGTACCAGCTTCAAGAAATGGCCAGGGTGGTTGAAACCCACGTCCACACACACCTGCCTCTGCGTCCACCATTCTGCCTTTACTAATATAGATCGTTTATTTTTTCTTTGGTACTATATAAATTACCACGAAAACATTGCCTCAAAAACAAGTCCTCAAATCAAATTGCCATCTTTTATTCTATATGGTATTAAAAGTTGGCCCCAACACTGTCAACAATGTTTTAAATGGAGCTAGAAACAGAAGTTTAACTGAGTAGTGATCAAAAATATCTGAAATAAATGTTAGAAATAGCATATCAAAAGATTCTGGGGGCTTCCTTGATGTCTGATTTCTTTTCTCATCTGTGGAATATTTACTTAGGATTTATAATTCTAGATAGTCTCTTCCCTAGCAGAAATATGGATTGTAATATTATATAGAATGCAAGTCTAATTTATTTGACTTTTTGTTTTGCAAAAATAAATGAAAATTGCCTCCATATGGATTTCCTACAAATAGATTTTATGCTAATTGTTGGAAATTGCTTATTACTTCTGAATTATCAGATGTATTAGAGCTATAACCCTGCTCAAAAGTGGATGACTCTGATTTTATGATGTCCTGCGGGATATGTTTTGTGCATGTGTGTGTATGGGTGAGAGAGAGAGAGAGAGAGAGGAGAGAGAGAGACCCCATTTTGGCATGAGTAAGGAGAACCTCAGAGGTTTTTTTTTTTTTTTTGTATTTTCATGTTCAATAATATAATTTTTATAATTACTAATATTCCCCTGTTCATTTAAATGAACCAATTACATGATTAGACAATATAGTTTTTTCATGAAATAATCCAGTAATAAAAAATATGCAACAGCAAGGCCATCTTGCTTCTTAATAGTCTAAAATAGAATATGAATAAATATTTATCTCAAGTTAGTGTAAAACTTAGTTAAAAATGTCTTTAAAACTTAATAACTTTAATCTTAAACTAGAGAAGATTCTATTAAATGTATTCAATTAAAAGGAAATATATATTTAGTATTTAAACTCATAGTATAGTTAAATGCTTTAGTCTTTGATTTATAAACAAATCCAATATGACTATAATAAAAATATTTTGTGTTTTAATCACTTTATTGATATCAGAAACTCATAGTTGTAATATTTATGCAAATGCATGCCACTGGATCATGCATAGATCTGCACTCAGAGAGTAAACTGCATTGCAGCAGGTATAATTTTGAAGGAAAATAAGAGTAGTGGTATCTCTTTTTTCCTTGTTGTCTCAAACGCCAATTATGTTTAAATTAATTTAAGTATTTATTGTGCCAGCAACATAAAGTGGAACAATCCAGAGTCTGTGCCTTAAGAAAGCTTAAGTCCACAGAGGAAATCAGACCCATAAAGACATAATTCCCCTATCAGATGAGAAGTAATGTAATAAAGTGTGTGAGGGTGCCCTGTGACAGCGAGCAGGGGCTGTTTCATATGAGAGAAGATTTCCTCATATGAGGAAATCTAGGTGAGGCTTTTCGGAAGCTTGGAGGATGCATAATCTTTAACTAGATGGAAAAATAGCTGTTAAAGAAAGTCCCAGATTTCTGTCTTAGTGACTAGATTATGAATACAAGAACAAAAGCAGTGGGGCCCAAAGAAAGAATTACTCCTTTTGTTGGACAAGTATAGTTAGGTATTTCTGTGAAAGGTCCATGTGGCTCAGTCTTCCAGGCCATTAAATAACAGTCCAAATTTTATGGACAGATGAAATCAGATTTCTCTGGTATTATTATTGTTCTGTCATGAGTTATCAATCACTTAAGGGCAAAGCAATACATTTTAAGGAGAAATATTGCATAAAATGTGAAATGCTGACCTCCATAAAAAGAAACTTTAAGGTGTTTTTTTTTTTTTTTTTTGCTCAAAGTAGAAGTGATTTTTCAGTGCTCTCTAGGTCATTTTTTTAAAGGATTTAAAGAAGGCTCATTTGCTGCTGTTACTCTAAATTAGCTATCATTGACACATTGGAATCTGTCTTAACTATCTAGGTTTAAACCATAGATACTATATTGAAAGAAAAGGTAGTGGATTAGGAAAAAGGAATTAATCAGATCAGAGCAGTGTGCAGAGAGATGAGATAGATTATATTCCACCAGTGTTAATGTCTGTCAATTAAATAATACCAAGTCAATTGATAATGGAATGAATTTTCCCTACCACCGCAAAAAATAGTAGCCTGATAGTATCATTCTTTTTCTCTGACAGTTGAAACCTTGGATGTATGAATAGTTGTGGCACAGTGGTGGATTAGAGTGATTCTTGAAATTTTCTCCTATCTAGTGATTCTAATTTTTAATGAAAAAGTATAAAATAGTAATGTTTATTATACTTTAATCCAATTCATTGAAATATGAATGACAACATGCAGTCATTCAACAAATACTGAATGAGTAATGACTGTTTCCTAGGCACTGTTCTAAGTATGAGCTTCGTGATGAGCAAAACAAAGTCTCTGATGTGCACATTCTCAGAGGAAGAGACATGCTGTAAATATGTAGGCATATAAATATGTTAGAGACAAATGCTATGAAGAATAGAGGTGAAATGGAGAGAGTTAATAGAGAGTTAAGATGGCAGGCATGCTGTGAAGAATGGACAATATATCTAAAATACTGACATCTTTAAAAAATATATGTGTGTATATATATAGATAGCAAGATAGATTTGCATTTATGTAATATTTGCAAAACTAAGCAAATTCCACCTCGTAGTATTTTTAAACTTTAGTTTCAGATATATATTTCAAACTCTTGAAAGTAATTTGGGTATTTATTTACAAAGATTACATAATGTTACATTCCATGCTAGTTAATATACATCTTTAGTGATATCTTTAATTGAGCAGTTGTCACTTTAGAAATTTAAATAAGAAAATAATTGTGAAATTGTTCAAGAATCTCACTACAAAAATGTTCATTATAGAAATGTTTGGATTTGTAGAAAACTACAAATAACTTAGATGTACAAAATAAAAAAATATTTTTAAAAATGAAGCTGATATGTACAATGAAATACTATATAGCTATTTAAAATTTTATTGAAGAAAAATATTTCATAACAAAAATACTGATGTATATAAAGAAAAGTGTTAGCAGTATTTTGATATCTGTGTGGTATCATTGTCAATCATTTAAATTGACTTTTTTTGTTTTCTTACACAATGTACAATTTTTACTGAGAGTACATATTACTTTTATGATGATAAAACAAAAATTGTTTTAAAATATTAAGCTGTATACATTATCACTTACATATTAACACTGAATCTTTAATTAAAGTAATAATCAGTAATCAAATAAATAGTGACAATTATTGTTACTGTTTTTAAAAGTCATAGTTTATGCAAAAACATTTAATTAAAATCAGAAGAGATTCAAATCATAGCCAATCCTTGTGGAATAGGTTACTAAGAAACATTTTATAAGATTACTTTTTTTATCAGTAATTCATTTGCGTGGAAGAATATATCATACAGATGGATTCAAACTATATTTATTTATAGAAAATTTGTTGTCTGCTACATAAAAAGCAATCAAACAAACAAACCAAGCTTCTCAATACTGTTCTACAATAAAAAAAAAATGGGAGCCCCTAGGGAAAATGGCTGCTTCTAGGTCTGGGGCAGGGAAAATGCAAGATGAGCTTACAAAATCTTGTAGTGCCAGAAAGTGACAGAGAGGAGGAAGAAGAGAAAGGAAGAGGAGGAGGAGGCATAGCAAAGAGATCTGGAAACCAACCTAAACGAGCTCCCAATGGCCAAAACTAGAACAATTTGAATAATAATAGTATTGAATTAGACTCAAAGAATAAAATAAACATGCACAATCCCACAATACTATAAGGAAATCATTGAATGAATGAAAGAATGAATAGAACAAGTCTTCCTTACAGAAGAATTCCAAGTAATATATGTACACACTTCCCCCTCCAGGAGGTAGAGAATAATTCTCCTTACCTTGAGTATGGGCTGTGCTATGGTAACTCAATTCCACAGAATAAACTAGAGAAAGGAAAGAAAAGTAACTATGGTGAAGAATCTTGGCAGACATCACCTTAAGCAGCATCACTGGTGGAAAGTTATGTTGCAATTGCATTTGCCCTAATGGAAAGTGATGAGAGGGACATCATCATTCTGTGGTGTTCTCCCCAAACAATAGTAACACCAGTCTAGTCCTAAAAACACTTCGAACCAACTCAAAACGAGGGAAAATCTACAAAATGCCTGACTGGTACTCTTCTAAAGAGTCAAAATTATGAAAGACAAAGAAAGACTGAGAAGATGTCTCAGATTGGAGGAGGCTAAGGAAACATGACTAAATGCAATGTGAGATCCTTGATGGGATCCTGGAATGGTTGGGGGAAGACATTTGTGAAAGTGGGTAAAATCCAAAGATTGTCTGTATTTCCGTGAATAGCATTATACCAAAGTTAATGTCTTAGATTTGACAAATGTACCCGCTTATATAAAATGTTAATATTAGAGGATGCTGGGTGAAGGGTACATGGGAACTCTCCATTCTATTTTTTGCAACTTCTCTCTAAAATTATTCCCAAATGAAGTTTATTGAAAAGAAAATTGCAAAAATAAATTCTTATTAAAGAAATTAGACATGCAAATGACAGCATATTTTTAGCTAATCAAAATCCTGACTAGTCTGAAGGTGTACAGTCATGGTCATCTCATGAGGGTATGTGGTAAGTGGCTCTCAGGAATAATGTACTAAGCCTGGATTATCCACATGGCAGCTTTGCACGGGGCGATGACAGCTCCGGACTGGAACTGAACTCCTTCCACGCACTTGACCAATGCAGTGGTGGGAGCGGCCAGAACAAGCAGTGTGAGTGGCGGGTTTAAAGGGAGGAAACGTTTTCTGCTTGGTGTTACCTTTGTCCTTGGGCTTTGTCCTAAGTTAGACAGTGGGTGACCAGGGAACGGGCACAACCTGGCTGGTCGGGTTCAGAGTTCGTTTCCTCTCTAGCAGCGAGTGCCTTTTGGTCTGGAAAGTCAGCTTATCTCCTAATACCCACGGCTAGGACACTCTCTCTGTAATTATGAATTGTCCTTTTTTTACATTAACTAAAAGAGTATGTCTGTGATCACTAGAGTTTGTTTCTACTGTGTCTTAAACTTTTATGCTTCATAATAATAAAGCAACTCATGTGAGAGACTCTTTCAACATGAAAGGTTTATAGTTGAGATATAATGTATATTTTATTGTTTGTAGTAAAAGTCATGTATACAGAAGTCCTGGGTATTAATTTTAATATTTGTACAAAATCTTTTTTCTGTGATATGTTAACACCAACAATTTTACTGTCGATGTTCCTTTCTTTTGAGATTCCGGAGCCGAGGGAACTTATGGGTTTTTTGCTTGTTTGTTTGCTTCATTTTCATTTTTATTTCTCTGAAGCAAGAGACTTTTCATGGCGTTCAGTACAAAGACCTCGGATCAATTCTTTGTGTTAAACTTGGTTGCCTCTTAGATTTGAGTGCAAATCATTGAACGCTTTAACAAATATTGTAGAAAATATAATGGGTAAAAAATTTTTTTAAAAATTCTAATTTGAAAAAAATATGAACGTATAGCAACCCAAACCAAACACAAAACCCTATAGCATATGATTCCTATGTGTATCTATTTACATACATACACATTCTGTACTGAAAATTAAAATAATCCGAAATGTGCATTATCAGTGGTTATTTTAGGAACATAGAAGTATGTTCTTTTAATTTTACTCTTTAAGCCTTCTCATTATTCTCAGATCTTCTACAAGAAAGTGAAACACTTATGAGCACACAGGAGATCAAAAGTCATTCCTAAGTGCTCATTTGTTTACTTCGGGGTGCTTATTCAAATACGTTTTTTATGTTTTTCAAATAAATAGGAGATATTGCAGTTTCAAATTATATATATATACATATATAATTACTTTATATAAGTACCTCAGTGCATGAAAGTCAATAAAACATATTAAGTAGCTAAAATATACAATTTCTGCACATTATTATTACCTAAAACTCAAGCTTTCATTGTACATTTTGAAACATAACGAAATGAAACGATATCCTCCACTCTCTCTCTATTTCTAACATATATGTATGTACATATATATATATATATATATATACACACGCACATGTACATACGTATATATAATTATGGATTATTCCATACATTAGATAGATAAGTTAATGCATAAAATCTAAAAGAATATGCACCAAGCTATTACTCATTAACACTGGTGATTTCTTGTGCTTGGGATTCACATTCTATACTACTGTATTGTTTAATTTCCTTTCAACAGTAAGCATATATTTCATTTTTAGTAAAAAATATATATAGCAAAGGTATTTTTTCAAATATTAAAATCTTTAGCTATAAAAACTCCAAAATATCCAAGTTCAGAAAGTAGACTAAGTAACTGTGAATTTTTTTAAAGCCTTTTCTATCATAATGATTTGATGAATTGGGCACATTACCAGCTCTCTGAGTTATTGTTAGAAACAAAATTGTGGAAGTACTGTGATTTTGCATTCACTTTTTGACTAGCCATTATTGTTGTTCAGATTGCTTAAACAGTTCAACCATACATATTTAATCACTGCAAAGAAAACTTAATTCTAGGGAGTGATAAGCAATCAGGGTAATGGGGGATAAAAGGTGGCTTGTCCCAAAATAACCACAACATATTATTAGAGGCGAAGTAAAATTTAATGTATTTTTGTAGGAAATAGAACAAATTCTGGATTTCATAATATCCAAGACTCTTAAAAGTTTATGGCATGAGTTTATGTATACATTACATGTTATAGATTATGCTAATATTGTGGTTTAACCTACAATAAACAGATGTTCAGAGAAGCATTTAACCCGTTCAGAGAAGAACACCTTTGATTTCATAATGTGAGAGATCTGGCTTGCAAAGCATTTTATCAGTTTCTCAACTGACCATTGACCACTGACCATTTGTAGGATGAGGCTTGGTCCATATGACCAGTGTTCCTTCATGTTTTTGTCAATATCCTAGAACTGTCTGAAGAAATGAACTATTCCTGTCCTTTCTGTCACTTTTTCCTTTGCCCTAAATACAAGGAAGAAAAGAATCAACATTTGTATAAGTCACTATTCTGCACCAGAAAGCAAATGTAGATTTTGATTTAGGAGAAGCTAATAGGAGGGATGAATTCTTCCTTTTATCTGAGCTAGGGAACATTCACCTCCTGAGAGATGAATGGGGAACATTTTATGTCAATTAATATATATTGAATGTATGTAAAACAATGATGTGTCTATTATTCAACTGTCACTATTACGAAATTGACTACAAATTTATTTCCTAGAGTTCAGAATTTATTCCTTCCTTTTGACTTTCATTTATACACTTTTTAAGATAAAAAGTAATTTCTTCCAACCGCTGGATTATAAATTCAACCTGGAATCTGATAATCAGATTCCACTTTTTTCTCTTTTATCTCATCACAGATGATAAAGATATTGCAATTGGAATTCAGCTGTGACAGTATAGTAAATTAAGCTAGTCTAATTGGCTTTGCAGTGTTAGCAGAAACCAAAATTTAATGGCTGATTTTCCCCCATAGTAAAATAAACCTCTATGATTCATAGTCTCAGAGAACAGAATTCTGTTGATTAAGAAAGTCTTTTTATGGACAGTAAAGAACTGGCTCTTAGAATTTAAACTTCAAAGTTGTATTTTCTCTCTGAGCTTTTTAGAATACAAGAATTCCACTGTTGTTTAAAAATATGAATATTTGGGATAATGGGATAAATATTTTTAAAGGAGTCAAAATTTATCAGGGATTTGAAGGAAGAACTTTAAACATTGCTTTTAAGTAATGTTTAAAATAAGTGTGTTCATGAGTCATTTCATAGAATTAGATAAGAGCAAAACTCATAATGGCAAGTCATGCACAAAGAGTGAATGTAGCTGAAGAAGTATGGACCACAGCTGAAGCCACCATGGGGCTGCGTCCTCTTGTTATGGGGGAACCAAAGTATTTCCTGTGGTGACTGGAGTAAATAAGTGCCAGAGCTAGGACAGGAAGTGAGAAAATATTTCTCTTTCAAGCTTTAGACTTGCTATTATTTTTCTCCAGTGTTTCCCTGTGGAGTTCTTTTAGCAGGACCTTGCCCCAAACTGAGAGGCAGGCTTCATCCAGTCTTGTCATTCCAAATTAATTAAAGCTATCCAGTTTGACTCAGTTTTCTATGATTTCAAATCAAAAGCTAAAGGAAATGGATTTTTAAAAACACTTTTAATGACGAGGATTTAATTATGATAACTTGATCTGAGTACAAATAGAAGCTGATTATAACTCATCTTTGACCATTCCATGAATTGGTAACCCACTAACCAGTAGGATTTAATAAATAAGAGCATATCATTTTCCATTATTGGTGTGAATAAGAAGCAGTTATGAAACACATCCCCACCATCATCTATTTCTGAGGACGGTAACAAAATTGTTCTTACTTCTAAAAAGTTTATATAATTTCATGTCTTCAATGATATATCCTAAAATGAAGTTGGAATTTCAGATAGACCTGAGGCCCAGGTACAAATAGAAAGAAGCTCCTTAAAATTTAATTAGCTATAAATTCTGAGTATTACCATAAAGCTTACTGAAAATGTAGCAGAATATAAAAACCATCAGAAAATGAGTATGCTATCAAACCCTACATTGCAAGTGCTTTCATTCTTCTGTCAAAGAAAAGCTAATTTGTGGGTAAAATGTTATTTAAAAATCATAAAACTAGCCTCATTTAAAAAGGAAAACAGTAAGATCTCACAGTACCTCAGGGATTAAAATTTTTGCTCTTTTCAAGTAAACTAGACTGCCAAATTAAATTTGAAGTCTATAAATTATTGATGGAATTCATGTTGTTAGTATTATAATTGAAGTAAGGTTTAATATTGATAGAGGTTTCTATGACCAGTTTTTATGACTGCTTTGCACACAGTTCACTTTAGGAAACACAATAAACCAAGAAAAGAAATAGAACAAGAACCCAAGACTCCAGATTTCTCAGAAAGAAACACTTATTTCTCATTTATTCTGGGGAAACACCAGTCGGAAGTTGATATAGTTCACACTGGATGAAAACATGAAATAACTGAACTGTAATGTTATTTATTTCTTGTTTTAGGGGCTGATGTTATCAACTTTGATGGCCATGTTGTGTTACCATATAGATTCAGAAACAAGAAGATGAAAACACTGAAAGATGTCATTGCCTTGAAATTTAAAACCACTGAAAGTGAAGGCGTGATCTTGCACGGAGAAGGACAGCAGGGGGATTACATTACTTTGGAACTGAAAAAAGCCAAGCTGGTCTTCAGTTTAAACCTAGGTATTTCTGACTTTTGACGTCATTTTTCTATTTATTAATATTCCCATTAGTGAAATGCTACTGTTGTTTAATCCTTAAAATGTAAATTATAAAAAAGCTCACATTGTTATCAGTTTATTTTTAATCCATAGTGGTTGGTATATCTTGATATACTTATTCATCCAAAAAGTATTTATTAAACACCTGTACTGTGCAAGGTGTATACTAGCATCCTGGATATAGCACTGAAAACATAAAGTCGTTGAGTTCACGAATTTTATGACCTAGTGGAAGAGTCAGACATTATATTATCTATTATTATTTTAAAACAACTAAATCAGAAAAACGACTCAAATAATGATAAGTACAGGTGACCATTGAAAACAGCATAGCAGTTAGGGGTGCCAACCGCTGCTTCCACAGTCAGAAACCCACATATAACTTGACTCTACCTTTGACTTTTTACATCTGTGGTTTTAATCAACCATGAATCAAAAATACTGTTTTTGATCCAAGGTTGAGAATCCTAGGTTGGGAATGCAAAAATTTGTTTTTCATCCATGTTTGGTTGAGTCCGCAGGTATGAATACCTGGCTGCATTTATTGGAAAAATAAAACTGCATTATTATAAGTGGACCCACACAGGTCAAACTCATGTTGTTCAAGGGTCAGCTTTAGTATGAAATCGGTTAAATAAGCTAATACTATAGTGCAGAGGCAAGAGGGGTCAACATTAGAATACGTACTGAGGAAAGTCTGAGGAGATGTTCAAGCTGAGATCTGAGAGATGACAAAAACTAGCCATGAAAATATCAAAAAGGAGAGCATTTCAAAGGAAGAAATCACTAGAGGCAAAGCCCTGGCATGCTTCAGAAGCAGGAAGGAAGCTGGTATGGATAGATGCTGTGAGTAAGGAGAGAGCAGGTGAAAATCACAAGTTAGGGATTGTTCAGAACCTCTGAGATCTTGTAGGGCATGGTAAAGAGTTTAGATATTGCTTTTTTAAGAATAGAAAGCTTTTGGTAAGCTTTAAACTGGCATTGCGGTCTTATTTTTAGGAGTTTACTCATTCGTCTGTAAGAGAAAATGCTTCTGTCAACGTGAGAGTCAAAGGTAGACTTCTGCATAGTGCATGTGAGAGCTGGCCCTGGACTGCAGAAGGTGGCTGCCAGTGGAGATGCTGAGAAATTGGTCCACTTAGGAGATGATTTTAGTGGCAACTAATTGAATATTTAATAAGAAGGGAAGAGAATAAAAGATCATTTCTGGGGTATGACTTGAGCTCCAATGGACATTAGTATCATTTTCAAAAATAGAGAAAACCATTTTTTCTACAGTTTCTTCTAATACAGGATCGTTAATTTCCTCCAGTAGAGGAAATACAGAGATCTGTTTGGATAAGGGTGCATTTTAATTGCCATTAGGCATCAAAGTTGAGATTTCAGTAAGGGAGTCGCATGTTATGAGATTGACAAGAGAAGGTGCTAATTGGAGACCGAGAAGTGGACAGCAAAAAGGAGAAAGAATGAATATGATATCACCGGGAGGAGGGAAACAAAAGAGGTATCTGCTGTGTTGAATTCACTTAGAATGTCACATAAGAAAACCAAAAAGACAGGTTACTATTTGGCCACATAGAAGTTATTATTGATTTACTCTCAGTGGAATAATATATATGTAATATGAAAAAAAAAGTCTGCAAGGAAATAGACCACACTTTTTAATGGTGGGGATGAGTGGTTAATTTTTATATATTAATTCTTCGTAATATTCTCTACTCAATATTGAACACATATTTGTTACTGGTGAGGAAAAGAGCCCTAAATAATTTTTGAAACTAGGTTCAATAGGAGGTAAGAAGGAGAGAAGGAGGTAAACCAGAAAACAAAATGTAAATTTTTTATAAGAAAGCATACACACACTTGCACACGCACATATACACTCAGAGCAATTGGATTATATCTAAAAAAATTTAGTTTTTCAAACCTTTCTCCTTTTTTTTGAAAAGTGAAACATAGTCAGCTTTCAAAAGTCACGTTGTTTTACAAAGGTGTAATATTACATTACTGCTCTGAAACAAGTAACTGATCGTATGACCTCACAAAAAAATCATTACCATTTCACTGGAAAATACCTATCTTACAGATTTTTATTGACTGACTAGCACTATGACAGCCATGGAAATGGTCACTCATTCATCGTCACTCTTTCATGCCATTACCTAAATATCAGGCATATGTAGCTGTGCTTAGCCTTCTAGTCTGAATATTTAAATAAAACTAAGTGTAGCCTTTCACTCACTCAGATTTACTCTTTCTTCCCCGCCCCCACATACATACACAGTTATGATCACACATCCACACTTGATTTCATCAACAAATGGAAAGAAAATTTGATCTAGGAAACCCATAAAAAATGTCAGGTAAAAGCATCATTAACATCTTAAATGTGCAGGGAAAAGGAAATAATTTAATTGTTTAGTCAATCATATGTTTTTCTTATTTATGCTGAAATGATATATTTGTATAGCATTTATTTTTGCCTGACTATGAAAAGCAGTCCTTCATTAGACAAAATACAAAATGATATACAATATATAGACAGCACCCAGAGATGACCTTAGTAAACATTTTGGATTCTCACAGCCTTTTACTCTTATTTATAGTCTTATTGCTATGGAGAACTCATTTCAGAACTAGATTAATGCTACACGTATACTTCTGCAGGTTTCTAAAGTAGAACTTAGGTAAATTTTCCATACCATTAAATATTACACTGTACTTAAGATAATGGCATTTGGAGTCAGAGATAACTAAAAATTGTCATACTGTGTTTTCTTGACCAAAAAATAATAACACCAACAACAATAAAAGATTAACAGGTAACATTTAACGTCTGTTCACTATATGCCAGGAGGTGTATTAAATTCTAAATTCTTTGCATTGACTATGCCATAATCCCCATGGCAACCTTGTAAAGCAAGTATTATTTCCACCCCACTTTTTGCATATGAAGAAACAGAGGCCCAGAGAAGTTGTCAACTTACTTAGGATCACAGAGCAAGTGATGGTGGAGCCAGCATCAGAACCCAGAGCCCAGGGGACACCGACTTTTTAAGGAACCTACCAGTTTTTTAATAGCTCATTAGTTTTAAGGGAGCAGACTGTTTTCATCTTGAGTAGCTTTTACGTCCTTTGAACATAAAACTTTTTAAGGGTAGTTACACGCTGGATTTCCCATGGCAACTTCAGTAGACAGAGCGTCAGCCCATAGTGCTGTAAATAAAAGGCTTAGTACACAGCCATGGTGTCATCGCTTGTTTCTTTTCCACTTCCATGACTCAGGAAGCAACCAGCTTGGCCCCATATATGGCCACACATCTGTGATGATGGGAAGTCTGCTGGATGACCACCACTGGCACTCTGTGGTCATTGAGCGCCAGGGCCGGAGCATTAATCTCACCCTGGACAGGAGCATGCAGCACTTCCGCACCAACGGCGAGTTCGACTACCTGGACCTGGACTATGAGGTGAACCTGAGCACATGTGAACTGTGCTAAACGCTGAGTGGCTGCCTCAGTCTCCTGCTTGTATTGTTGTTAATTATGTGCCTTCCTACACCATTTTCATTCTGTTCTCCAAGGAAAAATTAACTTACGACTTCAAAACCAAATTTATTAATATGTCATTTTATTCATTTCTGAATTTTTAATAATAAATTTTTGAAATATTTTAAAGATCTTAGTAACAAAATAACAGTTTGAAGAAAGGGACCATTTATCATGTTATCAGGACCGTTTAACAAGTCCAGAATAAATTTAAGTCATAATCTTTCCATTGGTAATTAGTTATAATATTAACTACCTGTTCTTGATAATGTACAGTGTATATACATAGGGTTGCCTCATATTTATTACAAAATATTGAATAAGAAAGCCTGAGTTCTCATTTATATTAAGCCATTTATAAATATGTGACCAAAGATGGTTCTTTTGACAAGTTCTATTTTTTCAGATATAATTGTCATAAAAGAGATAAAGTAAAATATAGAATATTTTAAAGAAATTTTCTGTAAATGGGCATTTTTTACCTTCCAGGTGATCAAAGATTTAGAAATTATCAATGATCATATTGGTCCAGCAAAAACTACATATTCTCATAATATACTGGGAGGCATATCAGGTTTTTTAATAAATTATATGGAGAGTGCTTCAATCTAAAAATGTCCATAAAAATGTTAATCATATTTAGGAATAAGAGTTCTTTGAGAAGATATTTATCACAGAATAATATATACTAAGAGAAGGGATGACTAAATGAACAAGAAGAGCATAGCAGTAAAATAACAGGATGAAATATTACTTAGCCAGAGGTTTCCAAACTTTCTTAATACATGGAACCCTTGATGTATTACTAATTTTCCACAGCTGTCCTAGACCATTCTGTAATAATTAGAACCAAACAACTTAATAAATGTTTATGCCATGACAGCTAGGTGGCCATTTGAAAAATTACACATAAAAGAAGAGATGGTTTTATTTTATTCTTAAAATAACAAGTTATTTAATAATGAGATGTGTGCACCTCCATTGAACAACATCTCAGAATCAGATCTGACACTGCTATCCTCATTTTCTGTCCCACTTTACTTTCATTTGACACTGTTTTTTTTTTCGAAATTCACAAAGACAGGACATCATCAAAAGCAATGGAGCAGGATCTTGGAATGGTGAACTAACTCAAGCTAGTGTTAAACACAGTGTCCAAAAGATACCAAGTATTACTGTGTTCCTTTTTAAAATGTAAAGTATACCTTTTTGAGTTTGTTGTGCCACCTCAGTGTTGCTTGGCTCCCAGTATTGAAATTGTAGATACTTACATATACATACACGTATATTATCAATATCTATATCTATCTATACATATATATATTTATATATATATGTGTGTGTGTGTTTTTTAGGAATGTGGAATATACTCACCATAAAATAATAAGTGAAAAGGGATTTATGACTGTTTTCTATTTTATTTATATGTTTAAATAGTTTCTAAATTTTCTGTAATAGGTATATATTACATATATTCCTAAATAGGAATTTATTTGTTTTTAACATTTTATTTTTTTAATTTTCCCCCTCCTCCCTCCCTTCTGGTAACCACTAGTCCATTGTCCATGTCCGTGAATCTCTGTTTGTTTGTCTTGTTCATTTATTGCTTTTAGGTTTATATCCCACATATGTGCTGTCATGTGATTTTCAACCTTTTCTGTCTGGCTTATTTCGCTTAGTATGATTATCTCAAGGTTCATCCATGGTGTTGCAAATGGCAGTATTTCATCTTTTCTTATGACTGAGTAATAATATTCCATTGTGTATATGTACCACAGTGTCTTTAGCCAGTCATCTATCGTAGGACTCTTTGGTTGTTTCCATGTTCTGGCCACCGTGAATAATGCTGCTGTGAACATTGGTGTGAAAATATCCTTTCGAATATGAGTTTTCAAGTCTTTAGGGTAAATACTCAGTAGAGGGATTGCTGGATCATATGGTAGATCAATTTTTAGTTTTTGAGGAACCTCCATACCGCTTTCCATAGTGGCCGCACCAATTTATATTCCCACCAGCAGTGTACGAGGGTTCCTATTTCTCCACATCCTCTCCAACATTTGTTATTACTTGTCCTGTTGATTATAGCCATTCTAACAGGTGTGAGATGGTATCTCATTGTGGTTTTGATTTGCCCTAAATAGGAATTTAGAATAGAATATGCTATATAAATGCTGGTATAGATACTTTATTAACATTAAAAAAATTGTTATCAGGAAATAATTACCCCTCCAAAAAAGATTTATTTTAAGCAAAAATGATTGCCAAAAAGGAAAGAATGTGAAAATCCCAGAAATTTCTGTCTTCTCTAAATTAATATTATTCTTGGCTAATGTGACTTATTTCCCACTTTATGAGAGAACTTAAAGATGAATTATTCATTCTGCATTAATAAACTTTGAAGTATCACAGAAGAGGTGAGAAATCCTCGAACATTAGCAGTGGGCAAACACAATTCCAGTTTTCAAAGAATAGAATTGAAAATGTAGGGTCATAGGCCCCACTGCGTTTGCGATGACATGTCTGTGAATATTCATGCACACAGAACCCTTTCCATCCAGGGTCAGCAGTTCATGGACACTTCGAAGCCCATCTGTATACAATACCATGTTTGAGAACCTCATCTGTAGACCACACTGCCTGGGACATTTCTGTTAGAGAAAGACACTAGGAAGAAATGTCAATTCACTGAGAAAGAATCAACTTATTTCTCTTTATAGTACTGCTGATTATATATTACTTTCCTCCAGGATACTGCAGTTATTGGCATGAACTGCAATGAAAGTGGTTGGGCTTCCTTTATGTGTGTACATGTTTATCTTCATACGAAGGGCCTCACTTTGCTTACTCGTTTAAAGTAAGTTAGAGACTCTGCTAGAGTCTGTCTCACTGTTTTTGCCCTTATCTCCTTGACTCATCCACACAGTAAATACACACAAACCTTAAAAGGAGCCAGTTATGAATAACAAAAGACACTCCCGTCACTCAGGAAATCCAAGGATTTTAGGAGCTCTGTGCCAGAAACTGGGGACAAAGACCAAATATATTTATTACACTACACCAATATACAGTATTTCTATCATAGGGACATAATAACTGTAAATAACTTTAAGGGCATACATGATAGTAAAATGTAGAGATGAGTTCTGAGTAGTTACTAATTTTCTGTTTAATAAAATTTGTTTAATTTAAAGCTTATATAATTTGATTTTTAACAATGGCTCTGTTTAACAATCAGTTCTCATGAGCCAGTATGACCAGGATTCTGCACGCCACTGCTGGCGGTAAATAAAGAACACCTATTACCATTTCTACAGATGTATATCATGAAAGAAACAACAGAAACAAATTTGCTTCTTTGACCTAACTGATGTGAGAATGTTTTGTGGAAGAAGGGCTTGGGTTTACCAGTTCACCTCACTCACCTCTCTGTAGCCCAGTTACACCACAGAGAGAGCCGATCACCATTTGCCATCAGGCTGGGGCTACGTGGTGACCAGAGAAGAGTGCAGTGATACGAAGGTGCACTTGGCTTCATTCTTTTATTTCTTAGCCAGTGAAATTATAGGGCAGGACAGTAGACTAGTGTTTGGCAGGGCTTCTCTCTTCTCTTCAGCTAAATTCCAGGGCGCATTCACTTTGGATAGTATCCCTTGCCTTTGCCATACAGCTCAGCTCAGAAACTGGAGGAATGGACCCCTTTGTCCACTGTAGGACCTGGCAAGAATTGTAGAGAGAAACTGGTTAAGATTTTGGAGAGAATCAACTGCATGACCTCAAACTGGAGTGAAAAACCTGGGTTTGAGTCCCTTTTTGCCCCTTACTAGTTGTGTGACAGTGGAAAAATCATATCCCCCCTTCTTTAAAATGAATATAATAGCACATTTCTTACAGGGGTATGTAAGGAGGCAACAGGAAGTAATAGAAGTTACTATACATATGTGTGTGTATCAGTTGCAATTAATTAGACTGCATATAACAAGCTCATGTTTATTCTCTTTCATATAAAAAGAACCCCTAGGCAGGTAACTCTGCGCTCGAATTACAGCATCATGGTCATCAAGATCCTGGTCTGCTTTTCTCTTGCTGCTACTCCATTTTCACTGCAGATTGTGCTAAGATAGCTACTTCCATTCCACCTTGCGTTGCAGCCAGTGGGAAGGAAGAGACAGTGAAAGAGGTTGTCCTCTTCCCTCGCCTTTAATTATAATTTTTGGAGTCACACACAGCTCTTTCATTTAAATCTAATCAGACCAAAAGTTGCTTCAGAGAGGTTGGTAAATGCCATATATTGGCTGGGGAGCAGTGTGCACAGCTGAAAAGCATTTCCCCCCCCCCCAAAGAAGGTAGGAAAAATACTAGAGGTATCTAGTAGTCTTTGCCAAACTTTGTAAACTCTTGGTAGCTAACAAAATAGTTAATGCAGTTATATTTCAGAATCAAGATTGTCATTGAATGACAGTATCATTAATAAGTTGATCATATGAGTCTGATTATTAATCTAGCAACTGCAATATGTTTTTATTATCAGAATAATTATTATAATATTAGAAGTTGTTTTGTGGTCCAGCCACTTCATTTTACTAATGAGAATATATAACCAGAAAGAAGAGAGCACCTAACATCATATGATTAGTTACATTGGGAACTGGGATTTGAACCCACATCTCTTAATTTAAGGAATCTGGTTAATTGAGCCTGCGATGCTTCACCAGGGCACCTTCCACAAGATAGGACATGTGCCACAGGTTGCTGAAAGCAGAGGAACACAAGGAGCGTTTGAATCATCCTCCTAAAGGAAAATAAAAGTCCCCAAATAAAGAAACTCTGCACACAGAGAAGGAATAAAACAGCACTTAAAATAGTATTTAGTAATATCATTCGAAATATGATGGTGCACATCATTAAACATAGACGGTCTTATTACTGTCAACTGGGAAGAAATGGATAAATAAATGATGGATAGGAAACAACACTCCGCTTAAGTATCAATAATTCTTACCCTTGGTATTAGGTACACTTATATCTACCTAATAAGTCCAGTTCAGTGCCAATTGAAAATATATTTTCAATAATTCCATCATTTGATTACTCTCTAGTATTTTTTTTGTGGTTTCTTAATTCTTCATATATCTTCAGTTTTCCTCTTTTCTTCCTATATATACACTTTCTGGTAAATGATATACATCTAACCATTATTTTTTTTATTTTAAGTGAAATCTTTGGTTATTTTTCTATTTTGTCTCATAAACCATGTTAGTTTGTGCTTTTTCCCCTAAAACTAATTAAGAATTTAAAATGCCATGACACTAAATAACAAAATAACTTTCTAATGGCCTCTTAGAACTCAAAGACCTTTGCCTTATGTTTTAAATACAAAGTCTTGACATTTAAAACTATCTTAACTGTTGCTTCATTTTCAAAACTTTGTAAGAAAAATTAATCATAACTTTGATAATTAAAACATATAACATCTAGATTATATATCTTGATAGTACAGCTATGATTAGTAGATTCATTTATTAATTCATTATTAGCAGTAGTTGTTATTGGCAGTGCATAAATAAGCATAATTTTGTATTGTTTGAAAATATTACAGTACTATAATTTTACTAAAGATTTATAGAAAAATACATACTTTCTTTTTACAGGAGATAATAGAGAAGCACAGGAAGGAGCATTAACTTTATTCCTTAGGATTTAGAAGACCTATAATATCTTTAAGCCTATACTTCTCAAATTATAGCCCCCAAGTTCTAAGATGTTCCTAAGCAATATAGTAATGCAACTTTTTGAATGAATTTCTGTATTCACCATAAGCCTAATGAATTTTTTACTATAGTAAGTCTAAATAGGATAAATACAATATTCTCTGCTTTTGGCTACAGTTTTATCAACTTATATATTAGTGCTGATTATCTCATGATGACTAGAAGCATTTATTGATAGTATGTCTTTGAATGATAAACATAAAAATGTATTTTTAATATTAATAAAATGTTTGCTGTATAAAAATCTTTTAAAATAGTCTCAGAGAATTTATAAAATGCCTTTCAGATAGCAAAAATGCAAGGGATTGTTACTATTTTCTTGTTAAGGTTATAATTGTTAAAATTAATGATACTATTATGCACTTTAATAGCAACATAATTTAATATGTAACAGATTTTGGAGACAGAAAAATATCTGTGTATATTGGTCGAATTAAAGATAACTGACTTTGGCTGTATTATTAGTTTTGTCTAATTTATTGTGAATGTTGTTATTTTTTTTTAAGTCGAATACAGTTTGAATGTGCATATTTTATCTTTTTTCTTAAAGATAACCTTTGGAGGCATACCTTTCTCTGGTAAGCCGAGTTCCAGCAGTAGAAAGAATTTCAAAGGCTGCATGGAAAGCATTAACTACAATGGCAACAACATAACTGATCTTGCAAGAAGGAAGAAACTGGAGCCCTCAAATGTGGTAAGATTTGTCACCCCCAAAATGTTGGTTCCTAGAAAGATCAAAAAATTTGTGTTTTCTATGGACAGTTGAACAACAACATCATAGCATTTTTCATCATGCTTATGTTGGACTCGACAGTGTAAAACTGACTTTAGAGTTACTAAACGCATAGGTACCAGATAGATTCAGAATAGACACCGTTTTTTGAGTTCAGTTAGCCTGAAACAGGCATCGAGTTTTATTCAAATGCAGCATAGAACTTTAGCACCAGTGTATCTGGGCTCCCCATGAGATAGGCTTCACCCCAGCAGTTCTGCAGCCCTTAAATTGACAGCATCATGTTTCTAAATGTCTCATCATTTATGGCCCTCTACTTCTTGTTTATGACTTAATTCCATATTTTAAAAGTGTGAAAACCAGAAACTTTGTTATATTCACTTCCATATTTCCAAAGAGAATTAATCTAAGTATATTAATAAGTGCACTTTTTTCCAAGGCTCTAAACATACTAAACATTATACCATTAAATAATGATTGATTACCACTGGATGGTGAAAGCTGTGACAGAAGCTCACAGTGGTCTTCTGGCTCTGGCGTGGACATTTCCAGGTTTAACTGTTTCAAGCAGGAGAGCAAAAATCAGAGAATGCTCTAGCACACCTGCCTCTCTATGACACTGCTTAGGATCACTAAAAGGTATCAACTTAAAAATCTAGTGTGTGTATTCCCCGTCATTCTTCAAGAACAGGGTCTACTTCAGCCCAGAACATTGTTTAAGAGAGTCTGGGATTCCAGATCCATACAGTTGAGAGCCACTGGAAGTAGGTAATATAATGAGTGCAGGTATTGTGCTCTAAATGAGCTCTGATGGTCTCATTGCCCCACGTTTATTTGAGCCTAGAGTTTTCATAAAATGAGTGGACAAATGGAAATCCCCTATGAATAAACAGGATTCATTTAGGTTGGGCAATGTAAATTTTTTCTTTAATAATTATTTTTCTAAAAGTTATAAAGTTATACTAAGAGCTAAAAATTTAACTTTGATGAAGTTATTTCATAAAGCATATTGACTATAGAGAAAAATAGTGATAGCTCCATTTATAGGCAGTAGGCACCGTGCTAGGCATGTTACATTTCGTAGGTGGGAAAACTGAGATTTAACCAGGAGAAATAACTTTGCAGGGTAACTGAATATGAGTGGCAGACAGACCCCCCAAGGTCATGGTCTCCTTCCATACTGTGTTCTTATCTAGAGCAGTATTAATACATATGCTATTTTGAGCATTGTATAAAATGGCACTGGGGTCCTTCTGTTCTCTCAGAAATTGTTGCTTAAAATAGAAAGGTACAGAATCCAAATCATCATAATAGTCTTTCCATTATTTGCAACTTTAAGAAGAGGTAATGTGATATTTCTACCCAAATCTCCCAGTTGGTTCTGAGATGTGTCCATTAGGTACCCAAAACTATGAAGAATTGCTCTATGGAGATTCATTCCAAAATCAACTTTAATGTGAAATGTATTGCAGTCATCTAAATTACTTTCCTAATCTGAACAAGTGGCTTGAAATACAATCTTTGAAACTCCTTGAGAATATGTCAACCAGACTCAACTACTATATCTATCTCAGAACATTGCATCTATAATTGGTGCTGTTTTACTTGAACAGCAAAGGTACTGAGTAAAGCATAAACTACTATATTTCTTAAAATAAAATGAGCAGGCATAGAATATACTTTTAAATAAACATACATATACAGATTAAAATGTTAGGCAGAATAGACCCAAACAGGATGTTTATCAGGTAGCTCTTCAAAGGCAAATATGTAGGAAATTTGCTTTCAAAGATGTCAGGTCCTGATATTTCAGTGAAATCGACTCAGCTCTCATTTTGCAGCCCTCTCCATGCGCACACCCATTCCCTCGTTACACACTGACTCCAGAGTCAGCACCGTTATTCAGGAGGGACCTTTAATTTTGCTAGGAGACAATCCCCCCAACACAAATGTGTGGTGGTCGTTACAACATCCCAGTTATTATGGATAGGCAGTGTTTTCATCAGTGAAAGTAAGCATTTAAAAATAATCATCTGTGAAGATATAGTAAAAATTTAATTTGAATATAATTCAGAGAGAGCCTGCCTTAAATTTAATGGTTAATGTGCTGAAATGGAAAAACTATGCATCCAGGGATAAGATAAGTGGTGTTATGTAAAAAAAAAATTCGAAGGGCCAGTTGAAAATATCATCATATTATAATCCTCAAAATATAATGGTGGGATAAAAGAGGTTTGGAAGCAAGTGTGAATTTTCAAATCTTTAAAAAGAAAGTACTTAGACCCTGTAATATAAAATTCATTGTATCTGAATGGAGTATGAAAGGGAAGGAGTAGTTTTGCAAATTTTGTTTTCATTTTGTACATTTATGTCACTGTTCCATAATCTTTAATGCATTTTGATTTAAGCACAGTTCACAGGAATTTAAATGGAATTTTGAGTTGAATAACATAATAATCTGATATAATCACAATTATGCTGATGCCAAATATTATATATATTAGATGTGGTGATAAAACCCAATATTATTGGCCCCATAATATCAGTTTAATAAATTGCAACCAAATGGCCATAGTTCTCACTGAGACCAGATTAATATATTAATGAACACTGGAATAAGCCATCCAGAAGAAGGCAGTGGCATCTCCTCCCTGGCTGATGCATCATCCCTGGGGAGCAGCAGCTGTTCAGTGGTCCAGGGGTCCACACTCAAACTTACAGAGATGTACAGCCCATCCTTGGATCAGCCCATTACATCAGGCTGTCAGGCAGTCAATACCATGATGGACTACATTCTTCAACTTGATGGCCAACTTCTGTACCTCGTTAGGTACACATACCAAATAGATTCATGCAAACGTATCCAACTACTGAATCCATGCCACACTGCTGCGTGTGAGAGTTTGGCACAGGCTAAAGCTATGTTTTGAAATTTGTAGAACTGTAGCTTTGTCTACTATCTTACATGGATGCTGATTTTATTCTGCATGTTCCTCACACATTGCCCTTCTGTTTCACAGGGAAATTTGAGTTTCTCATGTGTGGAGCCCTACACAGTGCCTGTCTTTTTCAATGCTACCAGTTACTTGGAGGTGCCTGGACGGCTGGACCAAGACCTGTTTTCAGTCAGTTTTCAGTTCAGAACTTGGAACCCCAGTGGTCTCCTGCTCTTCAGTCACTTTGCAGATAATTTGGGCAATGTGGAGATTGACCTCACTGAAAGCAAAGTTGCTGTTCATATCAACATCACGCAGACCAAGATGAGCCAAATAGATATTTCCTCAGGTCAGTGAAATCTATTTGATGTTTGCTCCTGTAGCTGCTAATGTGAGTTCCACATGTTTGTTTTGTTTTGTTTTGTTGGTGTTACATGCTGGTGGTTATGTTTAAATTCAGACTTTGGGGATTATCTCTTGGTTGCCCTGAGTGCTAATTGATAATGGAAACTTGGAGCCTTGCTGAGAGGTTACGGAGTGGGCAAGGAGGAAAGTTGGTTGAGACTGTCTTAGAGCACCCAGATCTCCTATTTTATATAAGTGCTAGTTCATTTTTAATAGAGAAATGGATATTTCTCTAGGTGAATATCTTATGTTTAAAAACAAAGTGTTTATTTTGCTAACCTGATAGTATCTGGTATCCTTTGACTTCATGGACATTCAAATATCTTTTACTATTAGTAATGGGATTGTATTAATTTGATTATGGGTTTAAAGGCATATTCAACTGCCTAAGTAATACTTTAAAGCAGTCTTGCTAAATTTATGCAAATTGTCACAGAATAAAAAGACAGACAAACAAGGGTGAATGCAAGATATATGTATCAACTAAAGGAAGACCAACTTGGCTAAGTAAGATAATTCTTAAACTTGACATCAGTGGTAGATAAGCTGAGCTGCTTAGGTAATATTGTTGTCATTTGAACAAGTTTAGCAGTTATGGAATATTCTTTGAGTAATATGGTACAAAAAAAGTTGATCTTGCAAAATGAGATGTTCTAAGCAAAGAAAAATTGAGTGTGCTATAGGACTGATAAAGAGTAAAATTTTTACCAAATTCCTCTAGACGTTCCTTGCAATAGTTGTTTTTATTTTGTAAAGGACTAATTAGAAGACAGAGAATATGAATATTCGCTGAGCCCCTTGTTCAGATGTACAGAATACTAAGAGAGGAAGTTCATGACAGAATCCTGGACTGCATGACTGCCGGCTCTGATATCTAAACATTCTCCGTTCACTCGTGATACCATATGCATACCTTCAGCACAGTTTATATCACGTCCTATCATTCATCTCCATCCCATTTCTCCTCTATGCTTGCTGTCAGCTCTTTGAAGGCAGAAGCCATGCCTGTTCTATCTCTAGGATATAAAACAGCACCTATAATGGAAGAGGGGCTCTGGGAATGTTTGTCAAGTTCAACACTATGGCCCTTTGAAATAGTATTCACTAACAGAATATTTCTTGCTGAAGGTTATGTGTCCTTTTGTAAAATAGGCTTTGTGTTTCTATATGGCATGGCTGTGTGGACTTTTACTGAAAGGGATTCAAGGAAGAGATAGTAACCATTCTGGCAGAGATGTTTCTGAAATCAAAAGCTATCGTGAACTTCCTATTTATTTTTTCTGTTTATGCTCTGTTAGTTTTGCTTTTTCTCTGAATGTTTAGTCAAAATGTTTGATCAATCATATTTTATCACTACTTCCAATATAAATTCACTTGGGGAGATTTAGAGCAAATAGAAAATATCTGGAGAGATCAGAATAACACATAAAAAAATACACATGTAAATATTTACCACAGTTAAAAAACTCCTCACTAAATTCTGTTATGATTAATGATTCTTTTCTGATGACTATATAAAAATGTAAGTAGCAAGGCCTCCCTCCTGGTAATCTCTTAACAAACCAACTTCCTGGAACCATTATAATGGAAAGAATAGGATCTTAAACATAATAATCAATAAACATTTATTAATTTCATGTGGTCTAATATAGGACTCCAGGATACTCTCATCTAATTTAAAATGTGTTTATTAAAAAATAAAGAAGAAAGGAAGCTAATATTTAACAACTAATATACCTTAATAGATCTGCTTAAATATGATAAAATTAGACTTTAGTTATTTGTGTCAATTTAACATAGAATCTGTGCAAATAAAGGGAAACTGATATGAAATCTAAATATTTCTTTAGTCTCGCTCATATATTACATTGAAAATACCTTAATGTTTTGAATATTTCCTTTTTTTTCTACACTTGTAGTAGAAACTGAGATTGTATCAGATATCATTGCTCAAGTTTGAGAAATTTAGTAAGTAAATCAATACACATACATTCAAAAAAGTTGTACAATGTACTCATTTAAATTGTTTATTAAAAAATAAGGAAAGAAAGAACAAAGGAATCCAATATGTGACAACTATATTCATTTATTCTACAAATAGAGTCCGTAGAAGACAATTTTCATTCGTATTTTAATGCCTTATACTAAATTTAGTTAAACGTATAAGTAACAGTGTAAGTAGCACCACTGAGAAAATAATTAATTTAGGAAGATAAGTTAACCCAGGGCACTAATGTTTGCTTTAACAGAGGGAGATAGTTCTATATTATGTCTACTCTATTCTTATCAGCAGTATGAACTTGAAGAATATCAGTCCTTTTTCTTTTTTTGAAATAGCTTGTCAAAGATACAAGGAAAATCTAGAAGAGGAAAATGCCCACTAACAATATTTTGGTGTGTATACACACAAGTGCGTGTGCGCACGCATACACACTAATTCTGAAGTAGTACATTCAGATGTCAATATGGCGATACTCAGATACTGTCTATTAATATACAGTTCTAACTTGGTTTTGTTTTTAGTTAATTCTGTGGTCCAGGATGAAAATAATTCAGGTGGCTCAAAAGCCTTTTTAGTCTGTCTTGGACATCATTGTTCTTTGGTGATGAATTCAAAATAAATCCTGTAAATTTCGGAATATTCAATATATCGTTCACTGTCTTTTTGTATATTTCCCTCCAAGTTGTGATTAATTTTCAAGAATCTCATTAGTTATTGACAGTGGACTCAACTTGTAAAATTCAAACTCTGAGTAACCTTGAATTTACAAAGTGGGTTATCTTTCTATGAAAATATTTTCCAAGTTGCAACACTTGTATAAAACATTTGACTATATTTATTTCTGCGTAGAATAATCATTACCGATTGGTGAATACATATTTATGCATTACCTTTAGTGTGGAATAAGTGGTAAAAGGACAAAACAGGTACAAGAAAGGTTGAATGGATAACATCTGTTCGCTGTGAGGATAATTTTTATTTCTACTTTTATATTCAGAACCCTAGGGAAGGTGGACCTAGAACTGTGCTTTTAAAATGATTTGGGATTTTTTAAGTTGTTTTTTCCAGCTTTTTTGAGGTATGATTGACAAATTAAAATTATGTATATTTAGGTTGTACAATATTATTTTTTTAGACTTACTTCATGGTGATTTAGTTTACATAAATATTGTGAAATAATTACCACAATCAAGTTAATTAAGACATTTATCACCTCACCTAGTTACTTGTGTGTGAGGGAAGAGGGGGAGGACACTTAAGATCTTCTCTCTTAGCAAATTTCAAGTATACAATACAGCATTATTAACTGTGATCGCCATATTGTATGTTAGCATCCCCAGAACTTTTTCCTCTCCTGACTGACAGTGCCATTTGACCAACATCTCCCCATTTCCCCTACCCCCACCCCTGGCAACCACCCTTCTACTCTCTGATTCTATGCATTTGACCTCTTCAGAGTCTGCATATAAATGAGATCACAAGAGTTTTTGTCTTTCTGTATCTGGTTTTTTTCATATAGCGTAATGTCATCTAGGTTCAAATGATTTTAATCAAAACACAGTTTGAAAACGGTTTCTATCACACCCAATACATACCAAAACAAAGTTTTATGAAATAAAACTTATCTTACTACTTTAGATGTACTCCCCTATTTTGATGTTTTCTTTTTTGTTTCCATTAAAAAAAAATTGCTATGGTCCACGAAATGATTTCATGGCCTAAAAACAACTTGGGATCCACTGACCTACAGATTTATCCTCTCAATTGAAGAGTTGGTATTTTTTAAAGTTTTAGTTGCCTAATGGCATTTACTTTATGACTCTGTATGGGAAAACTAAATATATCTTTCAGGAACAGATTTATATTATTATAATAGTAGTAAGAAGGTATTACATGTGTATTACTGTCTGATATAAAGTCAAAAAAAACAAAACAAAACCCTACTACCATTTGAGATAAGGTTTTTTTTTTGCAAAATGCAAAAAAATTTTAAAGCACTAAATCACAAACAGATGTTTAGAATAATACTCTAAATTTGTGGTCTGCCCTTGTTAATAAGGTCATAAAATGCGATTCAGCATTTATATATAGAAGAAGGAAAGTAATTCTATTAATGAGACCTTTCTCACCTATTAAAAACAATTTTTATTCATGTAAACAAAGCCTTTCAGAACAATCATTCAGAGTTTGCACTGGTCCTAAATCAATTGTTTGCTCAGCTGAAGTATTCAAACTTTCTTGTTTTGTTTCTGTAGACATTGCTTTAATTTTAGAATGACTTTTCAGCAACTGCACTGTGTCAGAAAACTGCACTCAGCAAATATCTTTGTCTCCAAAGAAAATCTTTTTGTGGTCTTGTTTTACTTTTGTTTCTTTGTAAACTTAAGTTCTATTTGGGTATGTTAAGGTAAGATATCTTAGTCCTCTCAGGCCACTGTAGTAAAATGCCATAGACTGGGTGGCTTATAAATAATACACGTTTATTTCTCATAGTTCTGGGGGCCAGAAGCCCAAGATCAGGGTACTGCTAGCTAGCGTGGTCAGACTTTGCTGAAGGCTGTTCTCCAGGTTGTAGATTGTGGACTTGTGGCTGTGTCCTCACATGATAGAAGGGACTGGGGAGCTCTGTGGAGTCTCTTTTATAAAAGCAGTAATCCCATTCAGGAAAGCTCCACCCTCATGCCCAGTAACCTCCCACAGGCTCCACCTCCTAACACCATCACACCAGGCATTAGGATAGCAACACAGTAGACCCTTGAACAACATGGGCTCTCACTGTGTGGGTTTACTTGTATGTGGATTTTATTTTCAGTAAATACTGTAAGTGTATTTTCTCTTCTTTATGATTTTTTAAATAATATTTTTTCTCTAGCTTTATTATAAGAATACAGTATACAATACATATAACATATAAAATATGTTAGTTGATACTTTATGTTATCAGTAAGGCATCCGGTCAGCAGTAGGCTATTAGTAGTTAACTCTGGGGAAGTCAGAAGTTTTATGTTCACTTTTGACTGTGTGTTGTGGAGGTTAGTGTGCCTAAACCCTATATTGCTCAAGGGTCAACAGTACATGAATTTGGAGAGATGGAAACATTTAGACCATAGCAGGAGGAGTAGACGTTTTCTTGGCTTTTCGTTCACTGGGGAACTTGCTGGTAAATACTGGCCAGTTGCTAGTTCAGTCTTGATAAATGCATTTCCCTGGGACTGCTTGTGGTGCTGTATATTCGAAGCAATTAAATAGCTCTTCTTTCGATTTTATGGATATTTGGAAAGGTAGTTAGCACATCGATATTTGAAAGAATTAAGTCATTACAATTTCCAAAAGTCAGTGATAGCTTGCATCGTGGAGTTTCTTTTTTTTCACATAAGGAAAGAAGGGTCTAGTTTGCAATACGATTCTTTTTATGTTTTAATTGTTTATTGAGAAATGATTTTCAGCTCTGTGATTTCAAACTGCTGATGTTATTATAAGACTTTTAAAAATAAATTCCCATAACTCAAAAGTTAAATAACGTTTATCTAGGCATTACTTCATATGCTATAAGCAAATTTTTACAATACAGCAAAAGTGATTGGAGAATTTATTTAGTAATACATATTATATTCTTTAATTCAAGTTTAAACCATAAGTAATTAGAAGTCTTAAAAATGTCACTCTCCTTTGATCTTTTAAATTTAAATCATTCTGATTCTACAGAAACAAACACACAGAAGTATTTGTCACAATATATATAAAATAAAAAAGTAATAGAAAACAAACTAAATATTTTAAATGAAGAGATGATTAAAGAGAGCATCTTTATGTAGAATATTATGTCATGAGAAATTATGTTTTTTAAAGAAAATTTAATACCAGTGAAAAATGTAGTAAATAAAAATACCTGTAAAAGTCTGTAAAGAAAAATACCTCAGTATTATTATAAATATATAAGTAGAAAATAGTTCAAAATGAAGTAAAAATCTGAGTAATACTAATAATAATCATCTCTAATTGATGGATTATCAGTTCATGATTAACCTCTTTAATATATTTTTCATAATATCCAAATTTACTACAATAAAAACTTATTACTGTTAAAAAACAACAAAAAGATATACTTTTTATTAAATGATTAAAAATAGAATGATATTTCTAAAAAGCGGAATGCTTAACAATATTATGGGTGGAAACTTCATAGAGTAAGCTATATCAGCTTAAAAATTCTAGTTTCCTTGCTCTGTTAGAAACATACGTGTAGTAGATTTTTTAAAAGTCTGTTCTAAAAAAATGAGCTCCAGCATAATTTCCTTAATGACATTTGCATAACAAACGGAGCATTTTATATTCTGATGCAGAAATTTGAGGGTTGGATCTATGAGCTTTTATCTGAAAATATATATAACTAATTTTGAACAAATTCTTCTGTGTACATGCCTTCTATGTAGTTTTAAACCCTCCCCTCCACCCAGTATAGATCAATAAATTCATATATAAAGGCATTTTCCTTTAAAACTGTTGCTAGCTATCAAAGAATAGGTTTTATTTTTCTTTCTTAATAATGAATTGGTGGATACGAATCTCTTTATTCCCAAATAACATACATATACTTCTACCAAAATAGTAGTTAAAAATTAATTTTTAAATTTCCTTACTTTTTGATAAACTTCTAAATATCCAAAATTTTCAAGGAAAACTCAGAAATTCATCATTTTAATGTGATGAAGGTAAAACACGTCTCTGGATTCTTAGGGGAAGATGGGGCATCAGAAAAGTTGATTCATAGAGCACTGAGCTCGTTTTAATCAGGAATCTACGTTTATACTCGGACAACACCTCTCCTCTCATTTAGTAACAGCCAAAGTGAGATGGATGTAGCTCTGCATAGACAGATAAATATAAGTGTAGATAACCTTGGACATTGCTGCAACGCAGTTTGCTTATTTTATTCTCCCAAATTCACAGGTAGACTTGCTGTGAGAGCCACATGGTGCCAAATAAAAAGCATCTGAGTGAATAGTATAGTGCTCCTGGGTAGCTTCACCTAGCTGACTTTTTATTATATTTCAATTCCTAAAGTGGCTGTACTATCATCATGCAAGCTGAGTGGAAATCTACCTTTAATTATACTTCTGTGCATGATAGTGCATTTTCACATCAATAGAAGCATTATATTCCAACATGAAAGAAAAAAAGAGGCTGGGGGAAAGTTTTGTGATATTAGGTATTGACTTACTCTTTTGAAAGAGAAGGAGACATTTTATTTTATAATCACGCTCTAAGGTACTATACTCACTCTAGTTTCTATAAGGTTTCTGGGCCTTTGTAAATATCCTATGCCTTTTTCAGGGAAGATGAATAAAACATGATTGTGTCTATGTGTGTACAATAATTTTTAAAAATTGCAAGGAGAGGATAAAATCTAGTAAACTTAGGTGAATAAAATGGAGGTAAAAACTCCCAGGAGGGACCAGATGAGGTTCACTGAGAGGCCCATCGTCTTTATCTGTCATATAAGTTTAAGGGCTGAAATTTCTCTGATAGAGTAATTAATAAATTAATTAAGCAATGTAGATTTATATAATAGAGAGATAGTAAGTCACCTGTATTAGGATGTTCCAGAGAAACATAACCAATAGGATGCATATATATAAAGAGAGATTTATTAGAAGGAATGGGCTCGCAATTATGGAGGCTGAGAGGTCATAAGATCTGCATTTGGCAAGTGGAAACCTAGGAGAGCCCATGGGGTAGTTCCCCTCCAAGTCTGAAGGCTTGAGAGCCAGGAGAGCTGATGCTGTAAGATCTGGCCTGAAAGCAGGTGGGCTTGAGAATGAAGAAGAGTTGATATTTTAGGTTGAGTCTGAACTTAGGAGATCAGTATTGGGGCTCCAAAGTCAGGCGGGGAGAGGGAATTCTCCTTCCTCTGCCTTTTTGTTCTGTTCTGGCCTTCATATTGGATGAGGCCCACCCACACCAGAGGGATCAATCTGTTTTATTCAATACACTGATTCAAATGTTAATCTCATCCAGAAACACCCTCACATACATGCCCAGAATACTGTTTAACTAAACATCTGGGCACCCTGTGGCCTCATCAAATTGATACATAAAATCAACCATCACATCAACTTTAGACACTTTTGCCATTGAGTATATATAATTTTGTTTTAAATAGTTAAAAAATAAAAAAGAGTGTTGGCGTAGAGCAATCAGAGATTGGTTGCCTGTATAATCAGAAAGAACACAGAGTCAATGGATTGTAAACTTGTCCCCTACCCTCACATCCCCCATTAATCTCAGGATGAGAGTTACCCAGGATAATGAACTTGACCAGGAAATTCAGACTGTGAGATAGTACTTTTCTTCTTTGATGATTTTAAAGCAATTTGAGCCATCCCACTTGTGAAGAATTTAGGAACATTGGGTTATGATAAGGATTCATGATAATTTGCTGTGGAGATGAGACTCCTGTGAGAGGGATCCTACAGATTCTGATAGAGCTAGTTGGAAACCTGAAATTGACTTGAGATTAGACTAAAGAATGGCTCCTCTGGATGTCCTGCGAGATGTTGACCACACACGTCTTAGTGTCTTTTCTTTGTTCATAAAAGCTCTAGGATTTGGGGGGAGCCACATAACACTCTTTAGAAAGTATTTACTTTTGGTGACCTTGTGTCACAAAGTAGCTATGTAGATGGAGCAATCTTCAATGATAACTTAGTTTTATGATTTATTTTATTCTGACACAGTACCCCAAGCACGGACCCTATGTCTGATAAGGGAATTCCTGCCGTTATTTCTGAGCCCTCATTCTTCTCTCCAGCCACTACTCCCCCCGCCCCTTACTCCCTGTGATTTAGTTTTACAAGTCAAGTTCTGCCTAGATCTTTGCTGTAGCACTTACTAACATGTGATGTTTTCTGAAAGATGCAGATAATCTGCCAGTCTTTCTTCTAGTAGTACTTCCAGTTCTTCTTCCAGTGTTTCCAGTCTTTCTGGGACCCATTCAGAGGTTGGAACCCTACTGCTGAACCTCTATTCAGAAGCTGAGTTATTGCTGCCCGAGGCATATCACGCTGCTGCCCGTTCCCTCCTAGATCCTGGAGCACTATCCTCTCTGACTGCTCAGGAGTCTTTCTCTCCACTCATCCCAGTGCTCTGATATTTTATCCTGAATCCTGAATTTTTTTGCTGACTTGAGTCTAGGTTGTAACCTCTTATTCCCTGTAAATATTGCCTTTCTCGTTGGGTATAATTTTTAACCATCTCCCAAACAGAAATGCTTCTATCAGTCCTTGTGCAGATCTATACCAAATTTCACCTCACTGTCCTCTCTGTCATCAAATCCCTGTTATTTCAGGGCATGCAGGTATAACACAAGTTGATCGGGTGGGGGGGGTGTGTGTATGTGTGTGTGTAGGGGCAAGTGGAGATGCTTACAAGCAGGGAAATAGTACAGTGCACACAATCCCCCAAGCTCTTAGTTTTGGCTGGACATAGATGTTCAGCTGACACCATGGCCAAGATTCCAGCAGCGAGGAGCCTGCACCTTTCATGTGCTGTATCATCATGAGGGCATGAGTCAGAAACGCTGCCTCGTTAGAAAAGGGAGGCCTCTGCAGCCCGGTGGATATCAGCCTGCCCCCACATCGTGCTGACTCAGATTGGCTGGTCCAGCACTCTGCCAAAGAACTAAAAGATTGGAAGAAATGAGACTGCAGGGCCATCCAGCATTTGGTCCTGAGATAGTGATGATGACTACGATAATAACTAATGGCTCTTAAATGCTTACACCGTGACTGTCAGTGTGCTAAATCCTTTACATAAATTATCTTGCCTAAGGCTCCAATGACCTTGTGAGTTAAGTGTAAAACCTTCTGCCTTACTCATTTATATCAATGATAAAATAATTCTTCTAGTGACCCACATTCAAAACCTTGAAAAAAATCACATTTTGTTCTCCATCTTTTCCTAGCACATGTAATGATTTAGCAAGTACTACCAGTTCTTTTGGAGTGTCTCATCCATCCATCGTTCCCTTATGCTAGTTTAAAAATTCATCTCCTGAAAAGATAATCAAGGCCATCTTAATTGCCAGAAAGAACGTTTCTTTTCAGTCATTGTCCTATTTTTATGGTATAGTACTTAATAGCATAGACTGGAGCCAGATTGCCCACTGGCTAACACTGATTGAGGTCTTTCTCTGTTCCGGTCACTGTTTAAATGAAGATAATGTGCACAAATATATTGTCATTTAATTCAGTAACTCCTTGGGATAAAGAACATTATCATCTGCATTGTATAGATGAAGAAACAGAGGCATAGAGATAGAATAACTCACCCAGACTTCTCCAGCTAGGAAATAGCAGAGCTTAAAAAGGAGTCTGGAAAATTTGAGTCTAAAGTCAGTCCTCTTGACCACTCTACCACATTGCCTCTCACATTCATTCAACACACTGGCTTCTATTCGCATTGGATCGGGTGTTATCGAATATGACATATCCGAAATATTTGTTGGATGCAGCACTTGACACCAATGATGTCCTTATCATGTCTCCTTGGAATTCACCAAGGAGCCTTTTAAATAATTTCTCTTGTTGTTTCTCATTTCTCTCTCACATTATCCAAGTTTTTATTTCTAAAATGCAAGGAAAATACTTTGATTTTTTTCCCCCATTACCTACAAGATAACTCCTGATTTCTGAGCATGCCCATACAAGAGTATGCACAAACTGAGCCCAGCTGGCTTATATGACCTTCGTTTTTCCTACTTTACACCATGTACTTGGACTGCTTTCCGCTGTCTACCAAGAATCTCTTCCTCTACATGTGACCCTGGTAAACTCCTGCTCATCCTTCAAGATCCAGTTTTAGTATCACTTAGTATCAATTTAGTAACATTTCCTTTTTAATCCACCATTCTCTAATATAGCAGCTCATATTTTGAATAACAGTTATTTTTCTTTGTTCCATCTTAAATGGTAAACTCCACTGTTGTGATTCACTCATCTCTGTACTCCTAACATTCATCATAACAGTTAGCAGAGAATAGATGATCGATGTTTTCATCTTTGATTTTTTCTGTTGGTCTTCACTTGGACAATTGCAGAGTGTCCTTGCTCTTCTCTCTCCGCCTCTTCCTTCTCTACAGAAATCCACTCCACAGATTCCTTCTTGATTAAAATTCCAAAATGACTCTTTCCATTGTTTCTTACTTCCATTAAAAATTCTATGAAGTCCCAAATTTTTAAGAGTAAATTCCATATGTTTGCCCCCAAAAGTCCGAACACTCATCCCGAGGTGATCTCGAATCCTTCTAAAATTTTAAATCATGTTTATCGTTTTTACTTGTTTGACATTGTCTCATATTGTTTGGACATTTGTCTACTCTGGTTGAAAATGCGATTCCTCAAGTTTTTGCCTGTCTACCTCTGATCCTTCCAAGTATTCAGTTGATTGATTGTTTTAATGAACTGATACCAAGATGTTATAAACTCTAATTTTATAATTCTGTTGTCTTCATCAATTTATATGAACCAAATTCATTGTGAAATGAGAGTAGCAAGTATTTCGGAGGAAATAATTGCTTAACTGCAGGAAGCTAAAGTGTGTGAAATTCATCAGGACCTGAATTTTGATGTGATACTTTTATAGCAAGAAGAATTATTTTTTAAGGTATTGAAGTCTACAGTTGTACTGGGTAAACTATTATATGAATAAAATTAAAGCATATATACATTTACTAAAAAATGTATTCTCGGGAGCATGGCATGAAGTAAAATCTTGAAATTAGTCCTATTCCCATTCTATTTATTATTCCACACAGAATACAAAAAAAGAAATGTGCATGATTAAAATTAATTTAGCTTTATTTTCTCCTTCAGGCTTGGGAAAGCATTTGACATGATAACTCCAGGGAAAATTGAAGGAATCGAAGTTTTTTTAAGGCCCCAATCTGCAGTCAGTCCTACACTTAAAACGGAGATATTCCATTACTTGTGAGAGCCTAGTCTGACTCACTTTGCCAAGGGAAATGGTGCCTTGGATGATCAAATCATGTTGTCTCTGACTTCTTCTGTTTGGTAACTGTAAGCAGTAACCTTTCCTCTATTAGATAACTAAATAATAAAATATACGCTTTGGAGTAACTTCATAGGAGAAACTGCATGTGGTCGTGGAGGAATAAATGGCACCTCCATCATCCTCCCATCCCATCCCAGCACAGGCACCTGTTTATCTTAGGTGCACTAAGACCTTGTAGCACACACATGATGCACTTCCAGCATACTTCATTCAGCTGCAGTGGGAAAAACAGAGCTAAGAAATTTTCTGTATTTTCTTATATTTTTTTATTATGCAATGCCGTACTGGAAAATGTGAAATCTGTATCATGCACGTAGATCCATTGGCGGGTAAATTTCAAGAGCTATGTATGCTATTTCATGCAGGATAATCAGCGCCATAGGCATACATAGCAAATGGTTTGTTCAGAAAAAGCTTGATGAGAGAAATAAAACCCTTGATAGTCTCTGTAGGAAGTATTTCCCTTTGGAAGCTGAAAGAGAAAGAGGGGGCTCTATATCTTTACGTATTGTTTCACTGCCTGGAGCAGTTCTATAATGCACAGTGCCATTTATCACGTAGAACAGCCAGTGGGCATCACTATGGGAGGAAAAAACTAAAGCGCTTGAGCTCTGTTACTGTAAATGAGTGTATCTCCAGCAATGAATGCAGCTGACAGTTGTCTGAATGTGTGGAAGTGTGTAGGTGTGTATGCATACTTCAAGGAAAGAACTTTCAATATTTAATGAAGTAAAAACCTTAAAGTTCAATAATTCTATTTCTAATTGAGTGCTATAATGTCTCCATTTGCCGTGTTTGAATGATTTACAATGGAAAAGATTTAATCAGTAAGATGATGTGACATTAAACAAGGAAGAATTATAGCACATCCTGAACTTTTGTAAAGGGCTTACTTTCTTCCATTCCCTGCTCTCAAACATTCGAGCATTTACTATTAAGCAACAAAAAATATGAGATGGATTGACTCTACAAAAGAGGGTCTGGGAATGAGTCTACAGGAGCTGAGTAGAGCTGTGAGGACAGAACATAGTGGACATTAAGGTCACCAGGAGTTGGAGCTGACTCAGTGGCACAAAACGCACACAACCAAAAATAACAGTTCCTAGCTTTTCTGATTTCCTTTTTTACCTTAATAAAACTGTGGGCATTAATACAGGGAAGTGGGGAAAAGAAATCTTGAGGGACAGATTCTTTAAAGCAGGGGTCCTCAACCCCCAGGCCCTCAGACCTGTAACAGTCCATGGGCTGTTAGGGACGGGGCCACACAGCAGGAGGTGAGTAGGGCGTGGGCCAGTGAAGTTCATCTGTATCTTCAGCTGCTCCCCAGCTCCTCAGCGCCATCTCAGATCATCAAGCATTAGATTCTCATAGGAGCACTGGTCCCTGGTGCCAAAAAGGTAGGGGACCGCTGCTCTAAAGCACTGGTTCTTAAGTGGGGGTGATTTTAACCCCTAAGGGATATGTGGTAATATCTGGGCATGTATGATTGTCACAGCTTGGCGGATGTGTGGTTGGTGTGCTGCTGGTATCTAGAGGGTGGAAGATAAAGAACTGCCCAATATACCACTAAGTATAAGACAGGCCCCTCACCGCACCAAATAAGGATGTATTTGGCCCAGAATGTCACTAGTGCTCATATCGAGAGCCCTGATCCAAATAGCCTTCATTATACTCTAAAAGTGGCACACCTTGATAGGAGAAGTCCCGGGTTACCTCCCTCCACTCTGCGACGTCCACGTCCTCCTGGCTGACTACACAACAAGTTAGATGCACTGATTCTTGAGAGTCCTTTCAGGTCCACTTAGAGTCTTTCTTTTCTTCATCATTTCACTCTGTGCTGTTATGGGCTTTCTCCTCTTCTTTTTCTTTCCCGGTATTTATATGCTTTGAAAGATTCCAGACTCCTCCCTTTTCTTTCACTTTTGCTTTCCTTGTAAAGTTTTCGCCCTTCAAAACAATGAAGAGACATTGTTGATTTATCTCTAGTCAAACTAATTATGCAATGAGGTCATTCTCCCAGTAAACACTCTTCTGTACTATCTAAACTGTGTTTTATTATTTTTTTTCTTTTCCGCACAAACTCCAAACTGTTTTTCTAAATTTTTGAACTCTGTAGTAACTGGCTTTTTTATAACTTGTTTCTGCCATTTTTATAAGCAGTCACCACAAACATGAATTAAGTTTCTTTGTGTGAGCTTGGCCTTAGGCAGCAGGTCATTATCTAAAAGGTAAAATTAATTGGTTGCCGATATTAGATTCAAGTGTTAATGAAAACTTAATTATGTTAATTGTAAGAGAAAGACAGAATTTTAGAGTGGAAAAGAGCCTTAACTGCTATCGATTAGTTTCAAAATGTGTTCTGTAGAGGTGAAAATTGAGAGAAAAAAAAAAAGACATAACTGAAGGCACGAGATGGCAGGGAAGGGCATGAGCACTGGTCACCTTTCTCCCGCCAGAGTCCCGCTTCTCCCGTGTGGAGTAGGATCGCGTGCCTTCCCTGAGTAGTCAGTGTCGGAGCATGCCGCCGCCTCCTGTGCGCCCGCTCCCTTCTCGCTGCCACCGGCTCCCTAGTGGGCCTCTTCTTGTGCAATGGATGACAGCTGAGCTGCCTTTACCTCCCTTCACTGTTTATTACCTTTGGCTTCGGTCACTACAAAACATTCACACAGCTTTGTGTGAGAATCACAAAAAAGAGAAATTTCAAAAAGAAGAACAGTCACAGTCCTCCATAATACTCCTCTCATCTGTGTAATTTTAGTGTTATCTGCAGATTGCAAATACACATGTGCAGACACTCTCACACACACTGTCACACATGAGCCCACACGCAGTCCCACCTTTCCTGGAACGTTCTTTGTTACATATATCGGGCACCTAGTATATGCTAAGCACTGAGGCGATAAACAGAGTGCCCTCATTGTACTAATGCTCTAAAGAGAGATGAGACATATTAAACAAATACATAAAATATTTATAGATTATAGTAAAAGCTATCAAGGGAATAAGCAAAAGTACTATACGATAATGACTAAAGGGTATTAAAATTAGACTCAGATTAAAAAAAAAAGGATCAAGCAGGGATAGGAAAAGCCTAAAGTATGAAGGTCCTACAACTTGAAAGTCCTTGATTGTTCAAAGAATGTAAAAAATGCAGAGCAGGAAAAGAAGGAAAAACTGAGTTTGTAGAGGTAGGTAGAAGCCTGATCGTGGAAGGTATAATAAGCTATAAGGTATGATAAGAAGTTAGGATTGAAACTCATTGAAAGATTTCTTTTCAGGTAGTGCCATGGTCTCATTTTTTAAATGATTTCTCTTGCTACTATGTGATAATAGATTGGACGGATGCATGGATAGATGGACAGACGGACAGATATAATCGATAAGAGATTATAGAATGGGATTATAGACAGGCAACAATGGGGAAAGGGAGGCAAGTTAGAATTTATTACATAATCCAAGTATAAGATAGTGATAGTTTTAGCTAAGATGACAGAAGTGGAGATGGAGAGAGGTTATAGGATTGGAGAAATATTTAAGGAGTAGAACCATCACACATTAGCAGTAGACTCTCTGTGAAATGTGAAATAGGGGTAAGAATCAAGACTGATTTGCAGATTCTTGACTTGCTTAACCAGATACACAGGAGTCTCTTTGGCTGATGTGAAAAAGGATGAGAAGAGTTTGGAGAGAGCCCAGTTCTTTTTTGGACATGTTACATTTTAGGCGACATTGTCAGTTAGGAATATGAGTCTGGAGCTCAGAGCAGAGTCATTGCTAGAGTTACATACTTGGGTGTCATCAGCATATGGACGGTATTAGAAGTCATGGAACTGGACTACTTTAGTGAGTAAGAAAGTGTAGAGAGAGAGAGAGAGAAAAGAGTCCCAAACCAAGCCTCAGGGTAGTTCATCTTTTCAGAATTTGAGAAGAGAAGGAAAAATCCACAAGAAGGTAGAAAAGGAATGGACAATTAGGTAAGAAACAATCAGGCTATGATATCCTGGAAACACAGGAGGAAAATTCCTCAGGAACAATAGTTTAATTAATGTTAAAATTAAAAAAAACAAACAAACAAAAAAAAAAAACAAAAAAACAGTACACCTAAGTGGTCAACTACATAATAAATGAATACGTAGAACTTGTCTGTGCAAGGGAGAATTGAATATGATAAGAGAATTCTAGACCCATCTCTTCTGCTTACTGATTTTGTGGAAGACTGAGATAAGACAAATACTATCTCTAGCTCGAGTAAACCCAGGCTAATGCTATCTGAAAAGTAGAAAATATTGTTTATAATTATCAGTGTTGATATCCTGTCTATGCCGTGTTCAACCCATTTCTCCCCATCTGTAATGAGAAGTCAGTATAATCAGAAAGGTGAAAGTTAAAAAAAAAAAAAATAGATGAATATTCAGAGAGATTGTATCATAAGGGATATGAATTGAAAATATTTGGAATGACCATTGAGGAAGATGGGAGGAGATACCTGAACCCTGGAAGGAGCCTGAAAGACTATGAAAGAAATAGAACATCCAGCAAGACAAAGTTGTTTCATGAAAAATGTTAACTTAAAAAAAACAGAACCAGCATCTACTCAGGGGAACTCTGTGCCGAATATTAGGTGCTTGGTATATATTTACCTCACATAAATGTGACAACAAATTCTGAAATGGGTATTTATCCTTTTTATAAGGAGAAAGCAAAAGTTATATTAAATATTGTACCAATACTCTAAGTTCTAAAGTGGCAGAGTTGGTACTTGAAGTAAAATTGACTCTTTTCCTAAATTCATAAACTTTCTTGTACCCTGTGCTAGTAAAACACAGTAGAGAAGTACAGGTGTTCCAAAAGCAGAGGAAGATGCTGGGATATCAGGAAAATCGAAGGATAAATAAGAAGGAACTGGTGTAAGGCAAATGAATAGGAGTATCATTGCTGTTTTACAAGGTTAGGCAGTAAGAAGAAATGTGAGAAATAAGCAGATAAAATGGTAACTAAATTAACATATATCCAGCATCAAGCTGTTGAATACTAACAAAAAGCCAAATATAACTAAACATATGCTTTTTAAGTAATCTCTTGAAATAACTTCGCTCAAATATTTACATCTAGTCTTGGTAGTTCAGGCTAAAGTCCATTTTTGTGGCCTGAGTTTAGTACTTCCTTCCTTTATTTCGCTTTCACCTGCATAGATATAATTGTTTTGTTTCTTTGTCAATAACTTTATGGAAAGCATTTTCTAGTGGGTAAAAAAAAAAAAATGCATATATAACCTTTATTCAGCGTGTATTTGGCAGTCTGTTTTGTTTGCAAATCCAAAAGACGATGGTTCCTTTAGGGGAGTTCTTTACGTGTTACTCCAGTGTGTTGCCACTGCTGTCATATGGTCACTACCAGAGCACAAAGCTAGAAAGAGCAGCTGGGTCTTTCTGTGGCTTCCATGTACTAATTTGGAAATGGAACTGTCTTGGAAGCCTCCCTTGTTAATTTTGAATTTTGGATGTATTTATGCATCCAAATTTCTTTTTCCTGATACAGCCATGAAAAAGCTGTGTTACCCTGAACTTTGCCAGTGAGAAATAGTGGGAAACATCATATCTCGTGCCGTCAAGTATGCATCTTGGTTTAATGGTCATGACAATGCTGAATTTGCCTGTACCCAGCACAGTTTGTAGCAGTTATAGAATCACATATACAGATTAACTTTCCTTCAGAAAATTAAATATTGAAGTAGTCATACTGAGTTTTATAATCAGAAAGCACATACCTATTCATTGATTTCATTCTCTACCTTACACTTGTCTAAAGAACTAAAGGTATTGAGCAATCAGATAAGAAGCAGTATGTCACGGTAGTTAAGAACTTGGATTCTAGAAGCCAAATGCCTGGGTTCTAATCATCATCATCATATGTTCAGTGTTTATCATCTACTTAATCTTTTTGTCACAGGTTCTTCATTTGTAAAACAGTATGACGAAGATAATAATAACATCTACCTCTTAGGTAGCCATGAGAATTAAATGCAAAATGATTAGATTTGTCTCTAGCTCATATAAATTTGAGGCTGTAATATTGTTTTATATTATTGTCCTGATCTTAGTAGTATGGAAACAAAGAAGACCTAATCAATATCTCTAATCACAATATAATTGAAGAGCTAAAAATTAAATAAATGGACACTTGACTTATTATGTGACTTTAAAAATAATGAAATTTAATTAATGATAAAATAACACCAGTTTGTAATGCTTCGTTTTTAAAGTAATATTATAAACATTGTGCTCAAATTATAAGTACAGTCATATAAAATTGGAATCAAAAGAAACTATACAGACAGAATTGTACCACCATCTCATTAAACAATGAGAGAACTGAGACCAAGATGTCAGAGATATCAGCCCAGGGCTGCACGGCTATGTCGTAATATGATCCAGAGCAGAATGTCTTATGACATGTATTTTTAATTTTTTTCCAGTGGTCTACACTGGTTTTACAAATCGAGAACAAGGAGATCATGTCAGATTCATGGGGATCAGGGAAGAGCATATACAATATATAGGATTTCTAGAGTTTTGGAGTACTTTTTACAATCCAGTTGGATTAGGGAAGAATTTGGGAAGTGAGAGCACATAGTAGATAGGTCTACGCTACTGCCACATCCATGGAACAGTAGGAAGCTGTCTGAAGGATGCAAAGTACTAACTGTTACATAAGTTTCTGCATTTAACAAATATTTGTTAAATATTACTCTGTGCCAAGCTTACTGTGCTCTATACACCTGATATAAATCAAGGAACAAAACAAAGATTTCTGACATTTGGAGCTTAAATTGTAATTGAAAATGACAAAAAAAAAAAACTTGTAATACACGAATGACATACACAGAGACTGCATAGTGTGTTAGAAGACAAGTGAAGGTCTGTGGCAAAAACGAGGTAGGGCGAGAGGGATGTGGATGCAGTGGCGGGCGGACAGTGGTGCGAGATAGATCAGCGGAGGCCTCACAGCAAAGGTGATAAAGTAACTGCAAACTGGTGAGGGGCCTCATCACGTCAGCATCTTCGGGAAGAGCGTCCCAGGCAGGCAGAAATGCCAAAGCAACAGCTCAAAGCTGGGCTTATGCCTCGAATATGTAAAGCAGAGAGGGCAATGTTTATAGAAAAAGAGGTGAATGATAGAAGAGTAGTAAAAGCAAAAAGGTAAGGGGGTCTGGCACATGTAAGACCTGTGGTCCAACTTAGACTCTTCTGAGTCTGACTTAGAGCTGCTGGTAAAGGAGAAACGTAATTTTCGGAGTCTCATAGCCAGCATCTCAAAGTGAAATGTAGAAGGCGAGGCTGTGAGCTGAGAGATACTAGTTTAATAGCTGACAAAACTGATATATGTTCTTTGGCCAGTTGATACGTAAAGATCACATTTAGCTGTCACTCAATATTGAATGACTTGATGAATCCCCAAAAGTTTCTATGACCATTTCTGTGAATTCAGCACCTATAGTATGTGAGGAAATATACTGAGTAAATATAGAAAACAAAGAAGTGAATGTTATGTTCTCATCTCTGAAATTTCAGCTAAACTCACTCATGCTTTACTCTGTTCATCACAGAAAACTGAACGCAAAATTGTCAGATGTTAAGATGGTCTTTGCCTTCTTAGGGATTGTGCTCACTTGCCTTTTCTTGCTTTTTCTATATCGTGTGCACCCTGTATCTACATAGAGTGTGCTTAAACCCTCCAAAGGGCTTTCAGTGCTGCCGTCCCACCTGAGTCTTGACAGGTGGGAGACACAAAATATGACAAAGATTGTCAAGGATGTGACAGCAGATGTTTCTGTATTGGGACCAGATGAGCTTTACACTTTTCTCCCAAAGTCTTGTTTCAGTAACTGAGCTGACCACGCGTGTGGGCTCATCACATTAGGAACAGGCTGAGGAACAGATTTATAAAAAGATCTAAAAAACAAACAAACATGAAAATAACCATGGCATCACTCCCTAGAGATTGTTGTTTTACGTTTGCACTAGCATGGCCATAACTACATGTCACCTGCAACATCGCAGAAAACCCAGCCCCATGTGGACTATACAGGAAAAGAAAATGAATCATCTTCTTTTTCTTTCTTTCTTTCCATTTCCACTCTTTCTCTTTGAGAAAACTCAGAAAGGCCAGAAAGCCCATGTCATAAACACACCTGGCTCTATTCTCTGGCATGTTTTTTTGTTTTGTTTTGTTTTGTTTTGTTTTGTTTTTTGATATCCTGCTAATAGCCCAAGAAAACAGTAACAGGGCTGACCTTCAGTTATTGCCTTTTTGGTCTCATTCGTGGGTGGTCACAAAAGCCTCTCCCACCCCACTCCCAGAGCCCCAAAGTATACTAAGCGCATAATGCCAGAAACACTCGTTTTAGAGCATAATTTACTTCCATTGTCATAATCAGGGGTTTTGACCCCTGTTAAAATGCAAATATTTCTGGAAGAAGTTTCCCATCTTCCCTGAGACCCAGTTTCGATGTGACCATCATACAAGAAATGCTCAGAAGAGACATGCTGCTGAGAGGGGAGGAGAAGACAGGCTGATGGAAAATAAAGCTCTTTTGGAAGGGACAGTGGCTTCCTGTACATGTGGTTCTCAGAGTAGCTGGTCAGTTTGTTTTCATTCTCCAGGTCCGAGGCACTTCCTCAAGACATTCTTTCTGAGCATTCTATTCAAGACTGACTTTGATTTTCTGTAATTAAACTGTTTATTTCCTTCATCATCTTTTAAAAATATTATTCAGTTGCTTTAATTTAAATTGTTTTATCTGTTTCTTGTTTATCCCTACCATTAATATAAGTTCTCTGAGAATTGGGATCCTGCATCCCCAGTTCCACATTTCCCCCAAGAACCTAGCCTTGTGCCTTGGCTTAATGCGCTTGGCTAGATGGATAAACGAATGAATGAATAAATAGTACAAATTAGTTTTAGATACTTTGCATTCCATCCAGATACACATGCCCAATATTTATCAGAAAAGGCATAATAAATTATTAAGCTCAAATCCAAATTTTAACATTACAAATTTATATTTCATTATCAGTAAGTCAATTAGTGGCATACAGTGGGACATTATAGTAGTTTTCTTTTTTAAGTACATCAATAATTTCATAGTAAATCAATAGTAACAAAAAAATGCAAATGCTTTTCATGTTTTAAAGAAGTCATAAAAAACACTAACTAAATGCAGTTTAATAATATGAAGTTTATTTGCATATCTCTCATTTCTTTGTGCTTATACTGACACTGTCTTACTTTTTTTACTTTCCCCAGTGATTTCTTGTCTTTAACTTTAAAATGGAAAAGTGATTAAACATGTCAAAACAAATAACTCTGCATTTCAGTTTTTCAAGTAAATGAAAATTTCATGGGCTTTTGAAAACAGTCATATGGAAACATCCAGTAATAACCACATCAGCTTCTAATGGAACAAGTTTCCACCAAGCTTAAAAGACCTTTTGTGCTTTTATAAATCCATTTTGAATGAGAGCTAAAAAAATTAAGTTCAGCTCATCCTTAATAATGCTATTTATGATAATAGTTCTTCAGAGGATTTATTTCTGCACTGTGGATTACATGCACAACAGGACCATGTGCTGAGTGTATTTATGAAAGGAAACAACTTTTCACACTGCTTAGTTAAATCACATCTTATTCTGCTGACCTGAGATGCAGCACAATTAACCTATTTGTTAGTTGTGAATAAAATGGGACATAAAGTGATAGTTTAATGTAAGCATTAACACATCTTAACATAAAATGTAGGTATTTGTATCTCAGGGTGATTTTTCTTCAATATTAAAAGCACTGGCAATGCCTAAATCTATAGCGAAAGCTGAATGATGGAGTTCTGTCTCTATCATTCTCTCTTCTTATGGGTGCTGAAGTGAATTATGTCCTTGTTGAGGATCTGCTGGAAGGCACGCACCAAACAATACACTTAGAAAATGTAGAGAGGAATAAAACAAGATCCCTTAGCCGAAAGAGTTTATGCTCTAAAGGAAGAAACCGATTTCTAATAAAAAAAAATAAAATGCAGTATAATAAATTCCATTCAAATAACGCATACATGTTATCTTACATACAAACTATGGTATACCTTGCTTTCTGGGTTATGGTGTGTGGGTTCACTGCAGAGGAAATAACATTTGATCTGAGACATAAAGGAAAGATCAGTGTTCTCGATGAGGGCAGGGGAGCGAGTTGGTCTCAACAGGCAAAGGAAAGCGCATTTGCAGGGTATGAAATTGCACAGTGTCTTCCAGGAACACTAGAGGTGTCTGGAACATGCGGGCGGTACTAAAAAGAAGCAGAAATTGCTTACATTAATTCAAATTGGAAAATTTTGTGTGTCCTTTTTATGGACTTAGGTTATATTCTGTGGGTGGCTATTAGAAGAATATAAGTAAAATAATTATATGATCAAATTTGCATTGCAGATGTGATTTTTGTGGTAATGTTTAACTCATGTTGCCAATTTTTTAAAGATGTATTTATTATTAAAATATCTACACATGAGATTATGGTTAGACTAAAATAAAGAAATTGGGCAGTTAGAAAGTCAGATATACCTATATGTCCATGGTGTTCAAATATTGTTTAATTTGGCTGAAACTTTTTAAGAAATAACTTTTTGTAGCTGTATAATCAACCGTACACATCCTTCAGTGTTGATTAACGTCACCGGCCTTCATATTACTATTTTAAAATATTTTAAGTTTACTCATTTTTTTCAGTTATAACCATATATTCTAAAGATCAGAATTGGTCTATGATCTACAAATACTTTTCATACACATGAGTTCACTTACACAATATGATTGAAGTAGGTATAAAAATCAAACCACAATTAATTGTGCACCTAATAAACTGCCTCACAATTTGTGAATATGTGATGAAGGCATATTAGCACTATATAAACTGATAACTGTGCAGAAACCTTAGCTAAGAATTTAGTATATGTTATCCATCTATGATCTTATATAATATGAATCAAATATTTTCATTGCAGAAACTGCAACACATGACACAAACCTTTCAAGGGTTTTAGTCACTTGGCTTTAAGTAGTTAAGAAAGTATAATTTGTAAGACCCTAGAAACGTAAGAGGTTTGCTTGGATAAGTTGAACATCATTTTGAGCTATCCAGTCACTGAACCGCTATGACTGACAAATTGGTTTGTCAATATCACAAGCAATAGCAAGCCAAGATAGCTGTTTTCTTAAGTACCGTCATAAAACTGGGAACTATTTCCAGGATAATATCAATTGATATAAAAATATTCAATGTACAGATACTTCCTATAAGTGATATTAATGGATGCTTATTAATTATTACATCCAAGCCATTTCTCTAACTTATATTCATGTTTTTAGGCACCAAATGTATTTATTAAATTATGGGAGTATAGAATAAAATGCCATGGTTCAGAGGAGAAAAAGATTTATGGGAATTTATAATTGCAGAAATTTGATCCATGTTACAAAACATATTGCTTAATGCTTCTGTCTCTGTCGAGATTTTATTTTTAATTAATATAGTGATGTTTTAATTACTATAACTACCTACTTTTATTAAGATATGTTTACTGAACACTGCAACTTTTATTGCACACAATGTCCCTATCACAGGAAATTTAGAAATTTAAAATCCCGAAAGAGTTCGGAATTTAATAAACAAGTTGAAAAATTGCAGTATGGTGCATTAAGTACTATAAGTACGCAACTAAAAGAAGTGACTAAATCTTAAGTGAGTAGGCTGGATATTTAAGATTTATATATTTTCGTTGTTATTTTTATGTTTGTTAATGCTTAAGCCAAAATAATGTATAAGCGTCGAGGAGTGGGAGGGAGGAAGGGTAATGGCAGTAGTGGGGCAGACTGCTCAAGTTCCCAGAGATGATTTTGTATTCAGAAGCCTAGAAGGAAAAGAAAGAAGTGATGAATCTGCTAGGTACGTAGAGAGCTGATTGTGAAGAATTTTGCATTCTATGAAAAGAAAGTTAGATTATCTCTGAAAAGAACTAGAACACTGTTAAGAGTTTTGGAAGTGACTCTGACTTTTGTTAGCGGCAGTATAAATGACAAGAAAGGGATAGGATCAAGAGGTAATGAGAAGGAAAGTGTAAAGGACTTGGTGACCAGTGGGATGGTGTATGTAAGCAAGAAAAGGGCTGGTGATGAGGGCGTCCTAGTTTAAGATTTTGCAATTCAGTGAATGATATTGGCAATAACAGAGATATGAAATACAGAAAAGGAAACAAATATATGTGAATGATGAATTTAAGACACGTATTGTTCAAAGTGCCACTTGGATGCTCCAACTCAGATTTGCAGTAAGAAGTAGGAGAAAGTGGGTGATTCTGGTGCTTTGGTACACGGGATCAGGATAAGTAAACCTTCTCCTGAGAGGGTGTTTTATATACTGAATAATACTGTGAAGCCAGCCTATCCTTTGAACATGTACGGATGTGCAAAAAATGTATATTGCTAAACATATATAACATATTATGCATATATAAAGTATGTGGATCTGTTTACCACTACAGGCTTGGGAACTCAACAGCCATGCATTGAATATTTCTGGCAATCTACCCAGCCATTTTCCTTGAGAGATTTTGCCGAATGTCTTTGCATAAGTTCTCTCGTTCCTAGTCTAGTTGAAGAGAAAAGAGCTGACACATCCTTCCCTAATTTCTATCATAATAAACACTGGCATCTTTACTGGACTATCTGCTGATGTCTTTATTCAAACCTTGTTCTCAGTTTGAAGAGGTTATTTCTGCTTCATAGAAAATTGAAATCTCTTCCTGTAAATCTACCCATTCAAGAGTTCCCCTTCTTATACACTTTGAGTAGATTTGATCCCGGCAGAACCTTATAAGGCTTATTTGATGAGTCTTTATTTCTTTTTTTTTTTTTTAATCAAGAGGAATTCTAATACCATTTCCATTCTGTTAGAAGTTATCTGCTTTGACTTTCTCTCACTTCCAGAGCAAAAGAAAGAGCGCCAGGAAGGTTTGTATTATGCATATGGAAATGTTTAATCAAAGACTTGGATTTGCCCTATATATGCTGCCAAAGCATATACTGTGAATGGAATCTTTTGCTCTTAAACAAATCAACAACAAAAACCATAGCCAGCGTCTTGTCTTCCCTAAAGCAAAAAGCATCTTTGGCAGTTCCTTGCCTGCCTTTCTGCACACTCACAAATACTCCCTCTACCTCTCTCAGTAATCAAAGTTTATCAGTGTTCTACTCTGAGCATGTGGGAACACCCATTTATAGCCAGCGCATTGAACGCCCCATCTGTATTCTCATGTAGCTTGGTGTTTATGTGAATTCATATATCACTGCTTAAAATTTAATCTTTATATTATCTACAGAGCTCATTGAGCAAAAAATAATTTCTTTTAACTATTATTACAAATAATGTTATATAATACAAAATAAAAAGAGAAAAAACTCACTTTTTTTTCCTAAGCTAATAGTTGTTCTTGCTTCTGATCCATTAATAATTAGTTAATCCATCATCAATGGCAAAAACAATCCAGCATTTCTCCAGGTATTGCACATTGGTATAGACAGGTATAAACTTAGCAATTGAAAATGTCTTCTATGAATGTAATTATGCTAGAAGTCTCTGGTTATACTAGTCCTTTTACAGAATATTTACTGTCTGCTGTACTTTTTTCTGTCTCCACCCATCAGTCAGTGGGTTGGATGACATGTCAAGTTTGGAGGCTAATATAGTTATTAAGCACCTTCGAATCGGTACTCAGTTTCAGCAAATCTAGAAGCACAATCATCTGTAATTTTGGCTAATGTATGTCAGCTGAGCTAAGTAAGCATAAAAACATGTCTGACTTTTAAGAAAAGAAGAGCTATCCACTGAATGACTTAAGCATGTATATTAATAATGCTTCTCTACAACCACGTTACATGAACACAGAGGCTTATGTCAGCAGAGACTGGCTTTTCTTAAAGGTTTTCACATCAGCTGGATTGGATTTAGATTTGCTCCTCGTACATCTCAGGTGGGACTAGTGGATTTCCAGAATCTGCTCTTCTCCTGCTGATGGCAGACTAACAGTACTCTAAGCCAAATAATGATATTGTACTCATTATTAAAAACTTGAAATATGTCATATGTTTTAGTGTGCTATTTTATTGAATTATAATGAATTTAAAATATTTGTAAGTACTTTAATGTTTTATTATTACTTTTTTTTTTTTTTTTGGTCAACCCTAAGTTAATTAATAGATTTCTCCTTCTAAAGTGTTTATTAGTCTCCTATACTCTATGGTTGGGAAAAACCTATTACCTTATGACTATGTCTTTATTATTCCGGCATGCAATTATTGAGGCCTCATTTAGCCATGTAATTTTTTATATGACTGTTTCATCATTCAAGTAAATCACGTCCATCTTGAAAGCAGGCAGTGTATTGTATCTTCTGAGGTATCTAGAAGAGTGCCTTGAAGTTAGGTGGAGAAACTTCCGTCGATGAATATTTCCAATGTCAGTGTTTAGTTAAGAAAGATTTATGTTGGAACATATGTTCAGAGTGCATAGTTTAAACCACACTGAACAAAATATAATCCTTAACTATTTTGTTAGAAAAATTACTTCAATATTAGAAAACACTCCTTATCTCTGTGCCTTTTCAGAAATAATTTTGTCATCATTTGCTGACAAAATGTACTCTGTTTATATGTGCCTTAATGATAGAAACAGACATCCTACTCTGGAAATATATGAGCTTGTGGGATTTCTAAATTGGACATCTTATCTGGCAGAACAGAGTAAGGAACCCACAGATACCTCTCCGCTTTCCATTTTCTATTCTTTAACAAAATTGTTCTAGCTTTTCCAAGTCACATTCTGTTGTCCAAAGCTGAATATACAAAAGTAAGATGTTTTCTGAAACTATAGAGATAAAGCAAAATACAAAGAGAAAATGAAAATATATTCTACTATAAATCTCCGCACAACTAGAGATACACATTGACATTTTTGGTAGCGGAGGTTTATGTGGCAGGAGTTTATGCCTAAACTGTTGCACAGATAAATGCAAGATTTTATTCTCAAGGGATCTTGGCATAGTCTTGTTGAAAAAAAGCAAAAGGATAATTGAAAGAATGCTTGTTAGTTTTCAAAATTTAGTAAGTTAGAGAACAAAGGGAGACTGTTTGTAGCTATTTCTCATATTTCAAGACCAGTTGTGACTGTCATCGTGACTTAATAGTACTGACTTTACAAGCAGGCCTAGTAGAGGGTGCTCGTTCACTTCCACTGGAGCTGCAGCTGCCTCCCCGTAAAGGGACTGGTTTTATGGTGAGTGAACCAAGTAGTTAGGTTCTATGCCAAGCATGGCTAAAAAAGACAGAGAACATGAGGTTCCTATTTAAATATAATTTTATTTTTTTTAAATAAAACTTCATACTGAAACAATAATTTTATTCTTTACTGTAAAATACACTTAAATATAATAAAGAAAAAGACAAATAAATGTAGCACTTTGGTCTAATGGATTTTTAGAATTGGAAGTAAAATTTAAGGCAGCTTAGTCAACACCTTTCATTTTAAATATGAGAAAATTGAAGTCCAGAAAGGTTACAGGATTAGTTTTTCTCAGTTTAAACTTTATTCTCCAACATGTGTTGTGGATTCTAACTTTAATTTAGCTCTTCAGATTGAGGGGTCACCATCAATTTTGGCTAAAATTGGTCCTTCCCTAGCTTTTACTCTGTCCAACGCTATGGGCCAGCTCTTTTCTGCTTTACAGATTTCAAATGAAATCTAAGACTTCATAAGAGAATTTGGTATTTTTGGAATCATTTCGATTTCTTTTGATGAGAAAGTAATTTCTTTGTACTTCTAATCTCATTACCTGAGACACTTGACAGGGAAAAAGTAAATCTTCGTAGACAATTAATGGACTTAGCCGTTCCAAGGAAACTGAGGGAGGTGGAGTGCCAACAGGCATGTTAACAGAAAAACTCCACAAGACATTCTGATATGGGCCTTGTTTAAAAAGACACTGATCAAGTCGAACATCCTTATTTCATAAGCAAAGGATTTAGGATTAGACAGAGAAATGGTTTGCCCAGTTTTTAAACAATTCTAATAGTGGTTTTAATACTATATCTGGAATTGTCCCACTACTGTCTCTAATCAGTGCTGCCAAAAAAAAAAAAAAAAAAAAGATCACATGGAATCTGACATTTCCTTTTCTCAACCACTCTTATCCATATATCTCTGTCTTTTACATCAGTGGTTGGTAGCATTAATTTTTGTTTTCCCCATATCTATTAGGCTTTCACACTCAAGAATCTTCATGTTCTTTGCTAGGCTTCCCAGAAAAATTGTATAATATTCAACCTCGGATGTTAAATGGTGAACTTTTTATAATGGAGTTGATTTTAACATTTGTAATCACTTTTAGTTTCTTAATTAGATAGTACAATTATAACACTGACTTCAAATCCTGAAATATATGTGTATAACTAGATTTAAAGATACGCTTTAAATGTCATTTTATATAATGTCAAATGTAGACATTAAAAATGATAGATAGGATTTATTGACATTATCTTAAGAGCCTTGGATGTCAGACTTTGAAATGAAGAAATTGCTCTGCTAAATATGGATTTTGTCCTAATTCATTCAGATATGAGAGAAGTAACTAATTGCCTAATTTTTCCCTGAATTGACTTTGGTATATCATATTTATAAATATGATAAAGGTTCCGTTTGATTTAAGTTCATTTCTAAACTATCTGAGCACTTTCTTGTACTTTCTGAAAATAAAATTCACTTGAATAGTTGAGACATTTTAATATTTTATATTGGAGTTCCCTTTTGAACCATTTTTATTATTATAATATTAGTAAAGTAAATTTTATATGTTCTATATCTATAGCTAATTTTTAGAAATTAGTGTATTTTTCTAACTGTTAGAGAAATTAATTTAGATACATTTGTCATCTTTCAGCACGTTATTACAAACAAAATGCAATATATTGTAAGCTAGAAATTTAGTTTATTTCTTCCATAAATATGATTCCAGTGAGGGGAAAAGCAGAAGTATAGTCAGAATTGAGTATCACATATGATAAATCTAATGGTAATAGGTAATACCAATAATAAGGCAAATCAGTCTTTATAAGATAAAATCAGTTAATCAGTCTCAGATTCAGTAATGCAAGTTATTTGAATCAAATGAGACTATTTTCACTCTTTCAAATAACCCACCAAATACTTAATATGTAAAGATCATGAAAAACTAATAAAAGGAAAATGTAGGTATTACTCTTTATATATATAGAGAGAGAGAAATTTGGATTCCAATCATTGTTTTTTTCTGTTCATGTGTACAACTTTAATGAAACCATCTTGACTTAAGAAAACCAGTAGGCTTGGAGTGGCTAAATCATTATTATTGACTCACAAGTCTTTGCCTAAATATGAAGTTCTAGCTTTAAAAAAAAAGAAAACTTATAGAAACATGATGAGTACAAATACCTGAAATGGAAATCAGAACAGAGCCGTTACATCATTCAGTTTCAACCACACAAATGACCTGTGGTAGAACAAAATCTGTTGAATAACCAAATGGCACAGGGACCAGTTAATTCCAAATTGGTATCTTTAAAGCTATAGCATTTTTGTAAAGCTTAAATCATGTGGTTGACTGTTCGGTTATCAGTATCATGAAAAGTCTACTTAATAACTTGGTTTGCCTTCTCCAGCTATGTATGTGATATGTGTCATGTGTCATGTAAAATATTTTACATATTTAAGAAGCCAAATGAGGAGTGTCCTAGTCCTTTGGGTTAATGTAACAGAAATGCCGTAGACTGGGTTGGGTGGCTTATAAAGAGTAGAAATTTTTTTCTCACAATTATGGAAGCTGGAAGGCTGATGCCAAAATAATCTAATTCTTGTGAGGAACCTCTTCTGGCCCACAGACTTCCAACTTCATTGTAGCTTCACATGCTCGAGAGCAGAGAGAGAAAGCAAGTTTCATGTGACTCTTATACGGGCACTACTCACATTTTACTATGGTTCCACCCCTATGACCTCATTTAATTCTAATTAGTTCTCAAAGGCCCCACCTCCTAAGGTCATCACATTGGGGGGATAAGGTTTCAACATATAAATTGAGTGAGTGGGAGATCGGTTGACACAGTATTCAGTCCATAACAGGACTTTTGGAGCTTGAAGTAATGGTCAATTTGACTAACCAGTTTCTCGTGAAAATTCTGACAGGAAATCGAGTCAATAATTGTTTATTCTGTTTGCCCATTACTATAAATTGGGTATGAAATCATGATAATGAAACCTAATGGTAAAAATGTAATCTTTGGAAAAAATGGGGATACCTGCAATTAAATCACTCAAAATACCATTTATTTAATACACATTTACTTAGTGCGGAGAATTTTCAAAATGTTACACTAGACACTGTTGGGGATACAGACATGATTAACATTATGTTTCCGCCCTCTCTGGATATGATTCCCACTAATATTATTTCATTTTAATTTCCACTTTTATTATCTTTCTTAATGATGCCATTCTCAGTTGATGGTTTTGAACATAAGCATATTTTTCAATGACTATCTAATGTGTATCAATAACAGCTTTATTCTTTGTTATGTCTGCATGAAGAGATAAAGGTTTATTCTTTCCTTGACATTTATGGCATCCCATGTACCTACAATTCATGAAAGGTTACCTAAATCAAATTCATTCCAAATAGGCAATATTTAACATTAAAAATGTCAAAGGAAGAGGGTAAGAGTCTCTATAGGGCAACATTTAATTGATTGACTGAATTATAACTAGGGAATGATGAATTATGTATTCCTTTATAATTTCTAATACTGGTTAATAAATATATTGATTTTTAACACTCATTCTGCTATGGCTACAGCTGAAAGTTACATAGGCACCTCAATTTCTTAATACCCAAAACGAAATTTTTCTACTTCCTTAAGAATGGCTTCTCTTTCTCCATTTTTTACTTTTTCTGCCTATACCTTTCTTCTCAGTTGTGCAGTATCCCCTTACATCTGTCTCAAGCTAGAAATCAAGCCATCATCTTTGATTTCTCCCTCTTTTCACTGCCCATTCAATCAATTACTAAACTCAAGACTTCCTGACTTTATCTCTTAAAACGTTCTATAAACCAACCCTTTTCTCTGTCTTTACTGTAATACCCCTAGTTCTGGCTGTCATATCTGTTTTTCATATGATTTCAGTTTATTCCCATCTGTAGTTAACTTCCAGCCTTTATTCATGTTCCTATCATGTTTTTTTTTTTTTCTTCCAGACAACTGACAGTCTAATCTATTTAAACTGCAAGGCTGACTATCTCATATCCTGCTTGAAGTGTTAAAATGTGCCAGCCCTCAGCTGTTTGTATTTTCATACACACATTATGCTTCTTCCCAATCTGCTGTAGCCCTTTGGGGTATCTGTGCTGCTGCTACCAGTCTTCTTCGACTGACTCATCCTTTGAGAGTTGAGATATGCCCTCCTCTTTCTATTGCACTCGGCATATACTTTTAATGTAATTTATTTATAGCTCTGCTTTACCTATAATTTGAGAATAAGACTATGCAATGTTGAATACATATTTAATGAATGACTGACTGAATCTTAAACACATGTTAAAAATTTTAATTTTATAGTAGAGTAACTGAGGAGAGTATGTTCCTTAGATTAATTTTCATCGTAAACAATTCTTTAAGATTTTTAGAAATTGAATAGCCAACGATTTAAAACTATATCGAGGTCCCAAAGAGAGGACTTATAAATGCAATTAACATTAGATTTTTATCCTTAGTTGCCATGTCATAATATTTATTGTAATATCCTTGATGACTATCATTGACATGAAAAATTTAGATTGCCCTTTTTATGAATGAGTCACATGGTTTAATAAGCCTGAGGTATACTCGGAACTATCATTTATATAAGACAGGCACATCATATCATATCTCATGTCTTAACCAGATGCCATGTTAACAGTTTGTACCTCTTCTACTGTCCCCTAGTTCAGAAATGCTTGGCTTGTACTAATTATAAAACTAGATAGTCATTTTCCTGATGGATGCTGACTTTTCAAAGTAGCCAGAGTGGTGTCTCCAATCCCCCAATATTACCTTCTTCCAACTTCCATTCAGAGTTAATTCAAATGACTGGAAGGAAATTGGATTGGGAATGTGACAAATGGGCATTGCAGCCTGGGAGGCAAGGGAACTCCAGACATACTGCTCTTGACTGCAGTGGGAGCTGGGGAAGTTTGGATGGCTGTTAAACCCTGACAGTTAGCATTTTTCATGAGCTTCATTACTTAATACTGTCACAGGATTGGGCAGTGAGTACAAATGGAGAAAATTTGTTTTAGCTACTGTTTTATAACAAGTAAATAATACAGAATTTTATAAAACACTGTCTAATTCAAGACATCACTAGCAGACACAGAACTAATTATGCCTAAAATAAAGGCAAGCCCTTCATACTTCTACCTCTGAACTGTGTCCTCAAAAATGTCCTATTAGCATGAAAAAAAATGAGATTGTGGCCCCTCCTGCTAACCTCTGTAATCGTATTAATGACATCATATTATAGTCATTCTGACTTAGAAACTTTTTTTAAACTTTAATTTTCCTCCCAACAGTCAGTTACTCATCAGCTCCTTCCACATCGCCTCCCATAAGTAACTGTTATCTCCCACGGCCACCGCCAAAATCTGCACCCTTGTTACCTCCTGATAAATGAGCAAGTCAGCTTCCAGAATGCTATTTCTGATCCACATGTCCATTCCTTTCAAGCCATTCACAATCCGACATGCTCTTATTAATAGTAGTAAAGCGCTGCTCTGATCATGTTGCTCCTGCTTATGCATTTCAATAGTTCTCCATTGCAAATATCGAGCCTCCTAAAATTACTAGCCAGACGAGGCCCAATCTGTATTTTCTGTCTTTTGATTCTTCCGTTCTATGAAAAAGGAATGATGGCTTAAAAAGTAGCCCTGTAAAATACAGTAGAAGCAGAAATCCATGTAAATGATATGTATCCCTTTGATGATATTACTATACTGACTTTACAGTGCTTTTCAGACTTTTAGACTCAGGACCATTTGACAAAAATAAAGAATCTCTGGATTATTTATGCCAGTCATTCACTATCAAGATTAAAAAAAAAAAATCAATTTATGACAAAAATAAGACAAATCTCATGTATACCATAACCCTTTGGACGATTTCTTTGTAATACTATAAACATTCTAATGAGTATAAATTTAATATAGATGACACTGTAAAGAGCAGTAATAATGAAAGTCGTCATGGTTCCCTAAAATTCAAGTCGAAATACTATTCACATCAATAGCATTGCCGACTTCATCACAATGAAGAATATCTCAGAGACCATTTAATGGGGAAAAATTCCCTCTACAAAGAGGATAGACAGATAAAGACATGCATAAAACCACTCTGCAGTTGAAAGAGGCCATATTGCTGGACAGTACTGTGAGGGATGCATAGATTAACTGCTGAACATTAATAGTTCTGTACAGAGGAGTTAACATCCTAGCACCTATTTGTCTTAAAGCGCCCAGGATTAAACCTTGTGAGAGCAAAGCTTTTGTCAAGTCGAGTCCACCTAATGGAAATATGCGGCCCTTCTGCTCTCCAGTCACCCCAGTCTCACTCATCCTTCAAATCATTCTCCTTTTACACCCTTCTAGACTGCTCTGGCTTGAAGTACTTCATCACCACTCTGTAGACTTTGGCTTAAATACACATTTAATAATGAGCCATGACTTTTCTATTAGATACTATTACTCAGTTTTTGTTTTAAACTATTTCTACATTTCTCATGCATATTTTCACACATTTATCAATCAGTCTCCTTTTCTACACACAGAATAGACCCTTTTCCCTACCATGAAACCACCAAAAGGTGAAAAATAACATTGGAGGAGAAGGAAAGGCACAGAGAAGGAAATCGCAAGTATACCTGGAGCTGGCTCTGAGGTCTCCCATACCACTACAGGCATGAATTCAGGAGGGAGAATGCAGTAACAATACCCTTTACCTCAGGATGACCTTCTTGAGCATCCTTGAGTGGGAATGCAAGGTGATGGAACAGTTTGACTTTTCTAGTATCTGTGTTCGTCACAATTCTCTGGAGATAAATCTGTATTAGTCTCTAGCAATTAAGACTAGCAGAATAAGCTCAAGATCAATATTGTTTTGCAAACCACTGTCCAACTTTCCAACGTAATCAAGATCAATATTGTAACCAAGATCAATGTTGTTTTGCAAACCTCTGTCCAACTTTCCAACACTCCTTTCACAAACTAATCATGAGTACATGAACACCTGAATCAATGATAGGTCAAATGTATCCTAATATCATGTTACTTAGAGTGGATGAGAAGTTTTTTATGGAATTCTAAAAGCTTTTCATATGGCTATTCCAAATGTTTTGTTCAGGTTCCATATTCAGACTGATAGCTAGATCTGAAAGGAGAATCTTACTCTGGGAGTAATGATTCTGTTTAATAAAGACCTATCTGATGATATACAGCTGAAGGTTGGAAAGCCTACTCTGGATCAATTTCAGTACATTACTGAGTAGGAATTGTAGATCTATTCACCTAACTTGGAAACTGAGCATTTTCAACATAAAAGGATAATTAAATTTGATGCCTTCAGAGCCTCAGCAGTGCCTGTCTTAAGTTTAGTATTATAGTTTAAATATATGCTTCAGTTTCCCTAATACTCTGTCATTGGTCATTGTAATTATTTTAATTAATCATTGACATTTACTGAGCAGCCAGGATAGATCATTTATGGTGCTAAGTGGAGGATGAATAACAATTTAAGTATATTTAGAATCCTAAAAATAGAAAATTTATAATCTGTACAGGATATTTACATCATACTATATATAGAGATACATACATATATATATATATATATATAAATTAACAACATAGAACATCATATACACATGTTCATTTATAAGCTTGTCTTAGAATCATATTATTTTATATTTTCATCTTAATCCACTATTTTATGTCATTTTACTCCATAGGGACTATATCTTCTTTAGTTCTTACCGAAGGCAGTAAGCACTTTACAGCAATATTTCTGGTTCCTATAATCAATAACTTGTGAATATATAAACTTCTTCTTAAACTTTAAGATAATGTTCTCCTCTCATTGAAAAAAAAAAAAAGTACTTAATCTAATTTTTTCTCTTCCAATCAAAATGTATAGAGAACTACATAGACCTGGTATTTGTTGACAGGGTGAATAGATTGCCCCTTTCAGTATTTTGGATGCATTTGGAGGTGAGGAAAACCCAGGTTAGGTTTATGGGTAGGTTAATGTGCATAGCTCTTATTTCAACTTCTCACACTCAAAGGCAATTATTTAGTGCCACTCTGAGTAACTGAGGCGAGATCTTTTCCATTTGCTATGAAAGGTAAATTTAAAACCAAGAATACTCTAACCAGCAAGGTCATCATTCTTAATTGAAGGAAAGATAAAGAGTATATCAGATATAAGAAATGTTAAACAGACTTCTTTAAGTGGAAAAGAAAAGGCCAAAGCTAAAAATTAGAAAATATAGGAAAGGAAAAATCTAATTAATAAAGGCAAACACTTTGTAAAAGTAGTGGTTCAACCAAGTATAAAACTAGCGTGAAAGTTTAAAAAGCAAAGTATTATCATTATGTGTAAATACAATTGTAAGTTAAGGTTAAGAGAGAGAGATTTAAAATACAATGATGAATAAAAACTATAGGAATTTTAGAATGTGTTTAAATTTAAGCAGCCATCAACTTAAAATAGACTGCTATAAAATTCATAGTTTGATGTATATGAATCTCATAGTAACCAAACCAAAAACCTACAGTAGATACTCAAAAAGTGAAAAGAAGGGAATTGAAAAAAGTACTAACAGAAAGTCATCAGTGTACAAAAGAGGAGAACGAAAGAAGAAAAAAAGGAATAGAGGACCACAGAAACAACCTGAAAGCTATTTTAAAAGGTCAATATGTAAATGTCAATAATTACTCTTAATGTAAATGGACGGTGTGCTCCAACCAAAAGACAGAGTGGCTGAGTGAATGATGAACAAGACTTATACACATGCTGCCTAGGGAAGACTCATATCAGATTGAAAGACACATAAAAACAAAGTAGAGAATTAGAAAAAAGATATTTTATGTAAATGGAAACAAACTCACTACAACAACAACAACAAAACACTGGTGTAGCAATACTTATGTCAGACATTAGACTTTAAAACAAAGTTATAAGAAGTCACAAAGAAAGACATTACATAATGATAAGGAATTGATACATCAAGAGGATATAACACTTATAAACATGTACTCATACAGTGTAGAAGCATCTAAATATATAAAGCAAATATTAACATATAAAAGGAGAGATTAATGGAATAATAGGAGGGGACTTTAACATCCAGACAGAACATCAACAAGGAAATAGTGACCTTAAACAACACATTACACCAAATTAACCTAATAGATATTTATATTACATTTTACCCCCAAACAACAGAATACACATTCTTTTCAAGTATACATGGTACCTTTTCCCAGATAGACTACATGTGGAATCACAAAACTAGCCTCAATAAATTTAAGAAAATTAAAATCATGTCAAGCATCTTCTCTGATACAAAGATATGAAACTAGTAAACAATTGCGACAAAAAAAAAAAAAAAAACTGAAAAAAAGTGCTTGGAGGCTAAACAGCATTCTACTAAACCATCAGTGGGTTCATGAAGAAATCAAGGAGGAAATCAAAGGTATCTTTAGACAAATGAAAGTGGAAGCAAAATAACCCAAAATCTACAGGACACAGCAAAAGGAGTTCTGAGAGAGAAAGTCATACTGATACAAGCCTACTTCAAGAAACAAGAAACAATCAAATAAAAAAAAAAATCTAGCATTACACCTAAAAGGAACTAGAAAAAATAAAAAATAAAAAGTCCTAGATGAGTAGAAGAAGGAAGGAAATAATAAAGATCAGAGTAGAAATAAATGAAATAGAGACTAAAAAAAAAAAAAACAATAGACAAGATCAGCGAAACTAAGCTGGTTATTTGAAAAGATAAACAAAATTGATAAACCTTTAGCTAAATTCATCAAGAAAAAAGAGAGGGTCCAAATAAATAAAATCAAAAATTAAAGAGAAGAAGTAACAACTGATACCACCAAAATACAAAGGATTATAAGGGAATTTTATGAACAAGTACATGCCAACAAATTGGACAACCTAGAAGAAATGGATAAATTTCCAGAAATATACAATCTTCTAAGACTGAATCAGAAAGGAACAGAAAATCTTAACAGACCAATTACTAGTGATGGAATCGAATCAGTAATCAAAAAACTTCCAACAAACAAAACCCCTGGATCAGAGGGCTACATGTGTGAATTCTACTATCATTCAAAGAACTAATACCTATTCTCAAACTATTTCAAAAATTTTAGGAGAGAAAGCATCCAAACTCATTCTAAGAGACCAGTATTACCTTGATAGCAAAACCAAACAGAGACACCACAGCAAAGAAAATTATAGGCCAATATCTCTGATAAACAAAGATGCACAAATCCTCAACAGAATATTACCAAACCAAATTCAGCAATACATTAAAAAGATCATACACCATAATGAAGTGGGATTTATCAAGGGATGCAAGGTTGATTGAATGTCTGCAAATCAATTAACATACCACATAAAATGAAGAACAAAAATTATATGTTCATATCAACAGATGCACAAAAAGCAGTTACAAAATTTAACATTTACGGTTAAAAAAAAAAAAACTGAGTAAAATGGGTATAGAGAAATATACCTCAACATAATAAAGGCTATCTATGACAAACCCACCGCTAACATCATAGTCAATAGTGAAAAGAAGACTTTTTTTGTAAGATCAGGAACAAGACAAGGATGCCCACTCTGACCATTTTTATTCAACATGTGTTGGAAGCCCTAGACACAGCAATCAGATATGAAAAAGAAATAAAAGGCATCCAAATTGGAAAGGAGGAGTAAAACGGTCACTATTTGCAGATAGCACGATAGAAAACCTGAAAGATTCCACTCGAAAACTATTAGTACTAATGAATAAATTCAGTAAAGTTGTAGTATACAAAATTAATATTCAGAAATTGGTTGTGTTTTTACACACTAATAACAGGTTATCAGAAAGAGAAATTAAGAAAACAATCTTATTTACAATTACATCAAAAAAATAAAATACCTAGGAATAAATTTAACCAAGAAGGTAAAAATCTGTACTGTGAAAACTATAAGACATTGATGAAAGAAACTGGGAAAGATACTAATAAATGGAAGGAAACATCATGCTAATGGATTGGAAAAGTGAATATTGTTAAATGTTCATATTACCACAAAAAAATCTACAAATTGAATGCAATGTAGATCAAAATTCCAATGGCATTTTTCACAGAACTAGAAAAAATAATCCTAAAATTTATGTGGAACCACAGAAGACCCTGAATAGACAAAGCAATCTTGTGAAAGAACAAAGTTAGGGGTATCAAACTTCCTGTTTTCAAACTATACTACAGAGTTTAGTAATCAAAGCAGTATGATATTGGCACAAACATAACATAAACACATAGATCAATGGAATAGCATACAGAGGCCATAAATAAATCCCATGCTTATATGTCAGATTAATCTATGATGAAGGAGGAAAGAAAGTGGAGTAGAGTGTTTTTTCAATAAATAGCATTGGGAAAACTAGACAGATACCATACAAAAAATGAAGCTAAACCACTTTCTTATACCACTTTGAGTGCAAAAATAAACTCAAAATGGATTAATAACTTAAATTTAAGACCTGAAGTCATAAAACTCCTAGAAGAAGACATAAGCAGTAAGCTCTCTGACATTGGTCTTAGCAATATTTTTTTTTTTTTTGCGTATGCCTCTCAGGGCAAAGACAAGAAAAGCAAAAAAATAAAAAATAAAATGGGACTACATGAAACTAAAAAACTTTTGTACCACAAGGGAAACCATCAGCAAAACAAAAATGCAATCTACTGAATGGGAGAAGATATTTTCAAATGATATTTGATAAGGTGTTAATATCCAAAAATATTAAAGAACTCATAAAACTCAACACCCCCCCACCCCCCCCAAAAAAACCATTAAAAAATGGTCAGAGGATCTGAATAGACATTTCTCCAAAGAGGACAGAGGACAGAGGACAGACAAGTGACCATCAAACACATGAAAAGATGCTCAGCATCACTAACCATCAGGGAAATGCAAATCAAACCCACAATGAGACATCACTTTACACTTGTCAGAATGGCTGTTATCAAAAAGACAGCAAAGAATGAGTGTTGGTGAGCCCGTGGAAAAAAAGGGCCCTTCATGCGCTGTCGGCAGCATTGTAAACGCGGTGCAGCCGTTATGGAAAACAGTGTGGTGATTTCTAAAACGATTCAAAATACAACTACCATATGACCCAGCAATCCCAGTTCTGGGTACTTATTTGAAAAAAAATAAAAAATACTTATTCGGAAAGATACATGCACCACTATGTTCACTGCAGCATTATTCACTACAGCAAAGATCTAGAAGCAACCTAGGTATCCATCAATAGGTGAATAGATAATATTCAACCATAAAGAAGAATGAAGTCTTGTCATCTGTGACGACATGGATGGATCCACACAATATTATGAAAAGTGAAATAAATCAGACAGAAAGACAAATACGTAATTTCACTTATATGTGGAATCTAAATAAAACAAAACAGTAACAAACATATAGAGAACAAACTGGTGGTTGTAGGATGAGAGTCGGGGGTGGTGGGTGAATGGCGAAAGAGATTAATAGGTGCAAACTGCCAGTTATAAAATTAGCCACAGAGATGTAATGTGCAGCATAAGGAATATAGTCAGTAATATCATCATAACTAAGTATTCTGCCAGGTATTAGACTTACTGTGGTGATGACTTTGTAAGAGATATAAATGTCTAATCAATATGTTGTACACCTAAAACTCATATAATATTGTATGTCAACTATAATTAAAGACTAAATTTAAAAAATAAATGTAAATATAGTGGAGTTTTGAAAAAAATAAATGATTTATTTTAATCCAGTTTTCTCAGTGGTATTTCTTAAAAGATAAAAGAATTTGTGTAATGTGTTATGTATGCATCATTACTCTAACAAGCTAACAGCTCAGAACAAGCTTAAATAAAGTTCAAACTGTAACCGTGGCTAATGACTGCCATATGTAGGACCTATAAAAAGAGAGACATTTAACTATGTATTATGTAAATTAAAGTTGAAAAGAGTTCTTTAAAAAATATTTTTTTATTTTATGTTAAAATTCACTTGGATAGTCCAATTCAAATCACTAATAATATCTTGAAAACCTAAGCAGAAATAGTGGCTAGCAGCTTAAAAAGAGATTAATCATAAAGCAGGAATATCTTCAAGCAGTTTACAGTCTATAAAACCTAATTAAGATTTATAATTAGAAAGTTAAATTATACAGCAAATCTCAGGCTTGGAAGGGCCGTTTACACCATCAGGTCCAGACACTCCATGACACAGTGGACAGCCTTGACTTCATTTTCATTAGTTGTCTTTCTCTACATGCCAGCCCTATTTATCAGTATATTCAGCCAGTCAAGAATATATTTTTTGAGACATACTCAGTAAGATATTAAATCACTGCATATTAAAGAAGGTGATAAGGACACTATTTCCCTTTCCACTAATTTTTTCAACCTGAAGCTTGTTGCAGAATGATCAGTACCATGGGATTTGGAGGCAGTCACTTCTGTCAGAACCCCTCCTCTCCCACACGTTAACTGTGTCCCCCTGGTCTCTGACTGGAGACCATTCCTTGAGCTGTAAAATGGGGATATAACCTTGGCCTTAGAGAACTGTTCCTGTCTCTCATTGTGCCTTGAATGTAGTACTTGCCCAGTACAGAAGTTGCTATTATATTAATATTTATTCCCATATCAAGCCAAACAGAGTCGGATCTGATAGTAATCATCAGTGATGCATTATATCTACTGTACAGTAAAGAGAATTTGTGGGCCTTTTCTAAAAATGTAAATTTCTGATCCATCACAGGAATGTTACCTAGTGTAAGAAACTAAAATAAGGATATTTAATTATTCATTTGATAATTATTGGGTGAAATAGTAACTGCTTCCAGAATGAGTATTGATAAGTGTCTTATCTGAGGCGGATTGGAGTGTCTCAGAATTGACATATTTATGGACAGTGTAAAATGTACAAATTATAGTGAAAGGCTTTTTAAGGCAGAGGCCAGGTAAATAATGAAATAACTGAAGGAGACTAAAGACAACTTACCCCAAAGGAAAAGGGTGATGCCTTCAGGTGCAAAATTTCTTACCTTCGGGCTGGGATAAAGGTAGGTACACTAAACAGTACTTGAGAATCAGCACATTAGTTGGGTGAGGGGAAATGGGGGAAAGGAAGGGTAGAGGAAGGGAGATACCAGAGAGAGTCGGGGGTGAGGAAAACGGAGAGAGATGTGATAAAAGGGAAGGAGGTAGAGAAAGAGAGAAGAAGGGATCACAAGTAATAAAATGAAATATCAATAACAAAGTAACATCTTTTAAAGAAATTACATATTTGGAAAGTTTAACACTTCTAAATGCCCAAAATAAATTACAATGGCAATGTAAAATGCTTAAAACCAAGTGATCTATATATACTGCAAATCAACAATAAAACATCGGTATACTAAGCAAATGTAGGTAATCACATAAATACTCTCTATAAAATACCTATGATATTTAATATGATGGATGGGAAAAAATCATTTAAAAAATTTAAATGTGGACAGAAATATTCTGTAAACCAGGGAGACACCCAAAATGATTCTTCCAGAGAATGTTATTTCCCAAAACACTTATATTAGAAAAGAAAAGCTAAAAATTATGTAAATATCAATCTTAAGAAAGAACAGAGCAATAAAGTCCTAAGAAAGTAGAAATGAATAAATAATGAAGGTAAGAGAAGACACGAATTAAATAACATGATCAAAAGACCAAGAGCAAGTTCTTTTAAAAGGCCAATTTATACAATCAATATATTTGATTATAGACAATGTTTTTGGATAGAGAATTGAAATTACCTAGTAAAGTTGAATATGCAGTAATCTATAAATCAGCAGCTTCACTTTTAGGTCTCTACACCAAAGTTTTTACACAGGGGAATAGAAAACCAGGAAAAAATGTTTTTAGTAATAGTGTTCAATATTATGCTAAGTGACATAAGTTAGACAGAGAAATACATGTACTATATGACATCACTTATATGTGGAATCTAAAAAAGCCAGACTTGTAAAAACAAAGTAAAATGGACTTACTTTGGGGAGGTGGGAGGATAGGACAGGTTGTTTAAGGGTACAAACTTACAGTGAGTAGTAAATAAGTCCTAGAAATTCAATGCACAGTATAGTAAATATAGAAGTGTTGTGTTATCATCATCAAACTTGCCAAGAGACTAGAACTTAATGATTTTAGCCACTAAAAAGAAAGGATCATTATGTAACATGATAGAGGCACTAATGATCACTACAATGACAGTCATATTACAATACTTAAATGTATCAAATTAATGTGTATATCTTCAAGTCGTACAATGTTATGTGTTAAATATATTTAGTTAAGTATGTTTAGTGATACCTCAAAGGTGTTTGTTTGAGTGGGATGCTACATAACCTATGCATTACACACATTCTTTTGTGTGTTTTAAATGCTCTATGATAAATTATTTTTAAAGACATCAATCTTTTTTAGTCTATACCTTATATAAATTATTTCACTTTGTGACAAACTTTTTAAAGTTAAGGAAGCTGAGATTTAGAAAGACCAGCACAGCCAGGAGTGACAGAGCTAGAGTTAAAACAATATGGATTTTATAATAAAATAGATGTATGCCATAACTTCCCTACTGGCTCTCCGGGTGACTATATTTATCTATGTAAGAATGAATTTTCTTGTTTGTAATGAGAAGTGTCTCTTATAGATTTGTAGACCCACCAAGTATAGAGAATATACAAGGAACCATTATGGCTGCCTCCAGGCCTCCAAAGACCTAGTGGGGAAATAAAGGGCAGACCTCGGGTTAAGGATGGCAGGCAGGGTTAGTCTCTCAACACTCCAGGTATTGCATACTAGCTTGATGCTGATGATAGGCACGGGTAAGTGGAATACTTCTTATAGTCTAAAGGTCCTCAACAAAACTAAGTTCTTCGTGAGTTCACAAGAAGACCATCCCACAGTGGGTTTCATCAGCTATAACATCAGCTTCAGAGAATAGAGACATATTCTATTATTATGGGCTGTCTCATTATCTCCCTGCTCTGCCCTCATCCCTTGTGGAGTGATACTCTCGGATCTTACTAAGTTTTGTCTGGCAGTTGGGCTTGGCTGCTCAGATATATTAAAGGCAGACTTCAGAACATGGCTTCCTAAGTCCAAGTGACGCACAATTCTTCTTAAATAATATCGCTAAAGCCAAGTACACACTTACATAACAAGACAAATTCAAACTACTATACTTTAATCCTGGTACATAATGCCAACCGTTTATAACTACTTTAGTACTTGTGCCAAAGAACAGAAGCTTTGTTAAAAAGAGAAATTGTTGTTGTTAGGTGGTGGTTGGGGGAAAGGGGTGAATTATTTAACCTTCCTTAGACTATTTCCTCACTTAAAAAATGAAAATGATATCTATATTACAGTGCTTTGTAATAAAAATTGAAAAAGAAAATATCTAAAGTCAACTTGTTTAGCATCCGGTGCATTCTAAATAGAATATGACTTGAACAGTCAATGGATCAAAGAATAAATTCAAGGATAAATAAAAAGTATCTTGATACAAACAAAATTAGAAACACAACATCCCAAAAAAACTTGTGGGATACCTCAAAAGCAGTTCTAAGAAGGAAGTACACAGCAATAAACATCTATATTAAGAAACAAGAAAGATCTCAACAACCTAACTCTATGCCTTAAGGAGCTAGAAAAAGAAGAACAAACGAAGACCAAATGTAGTAGAAGGAAGGAAATAATAAAGATTAGAAATACATGAAATAGCAGTAAAACAATGGAAAATATTAACAAAACTAAGACTTAGTTCTTTGAAAAGATAAACAGAATTGACAAAACTTTTGCTATACTAACCAAAGAAAAAAGAGTACTCCAGTCAGTAAAATTATAAATGAAAAAGGAGACATTACGAAGTACAAAAATATGAAGAGGCTACTATAAACAATTATATGCCAACAAACTGTATAACCTAGAAGAAATGGAAACATTCTTAGAAACATACAACCTACTAAGACTGAATCAGGAAGAAACAGAAAATCTGAACAGACTATTTACTAGAAAGGAGATTGAATTGGTAATAAAAAATCTTCCAATGAAGAAAATCCCAGGACTAAATAAATGGCTTCAGTGGGGAATTTTACTGAACATTTAAAGAATTAATGCCACTACTTCCCAAACTCTTCCAAAAAATTGAAGAGGAATGAACATTCCCAAACTCATGTTTTAAGGCCTGTATTATTACCCTGATACCAAAGCAGAAAAGGACACTAGCAGAAAACTGTAGGCTAAAATCCCTGATGAATATAAATGCAAAAATTCTCAGTAAAATACTAGCAAACTGAATTCAGCAGTACATTAAAGAGATCATTATAGTCAAGTGGGATTAATCCCTGGGATGCAAGGATGGTTCATCTCATTCCAATCAGTCAATGTGGTACATCACACTAACAGAATGAAAGAAAAAAAATTGTATGATTATCTTAATAGGTATAGAAAAAACAGGACTATATCAAACTAAAAAGCTTCTGCACAATGAAAGAAACAATCAATATGAAAAGGCAACCTACAAAATGAAGGAAAAAAATGTTTGCGACCCACATATATGATGAAGGTTTACTATCCAGAATAGTGTGCTAGAAACAAACAGAACATTTTCATTATGGTTCATGAAAAGAGGAATTAGTCTTCCTAGTTCTATCATGGTCTAGAACGAGTTCTTGGGAAGCCGGTATGCCAGAATAAAATACAGAACGGTGTTTTCCCGATGTGATCACAAAGCAGAATAGAAAACCGCAGTAAGGACATTTGTATCTTGTGTTACCAGAGCCACACCGTGAGATGAGAGAGAGTTTCTCTGTGAAGAGAGTATAATACAGACTCTCATTCTGCGAATGTCAGAGTCAGAGATTTTCATCAGCTGTTCTTTGGGTCATTATCACATATCTCTGCTTATAACTTCCATAGCGGTGAACATTGAATGTGACATTAGCATCGTAGTAGTGTTGGCTTGAGGGCTGAAGATGTTGGTATGGATTCTAGTTATGACAATTCCTAAAGAAAAAAAATTTAATTATGATCAGTTTGCATAAATCACCACAAATAATGATGTACCCATCATGTTGTCAGTTACTTTGCAACATTCGGTTGGCAGGCAAACCAGAGAATTTATGAAGCATTAAACTGTGTCACTGTTAGCAGATTAAATTCACTGTAACATTATATTTACATAAAGTGCTTTGTGAAGGAGATAGGAAAAATGTTAACTGAACTGATCTCAGAAGACAGAAAAATTATTGTGATATAATGCTGGGGCTGAACATCATCACTTTTCTGGTGTAAGCACATTATGGTTTCTAAAAGACTAAAATCAAATGAGAAAAAAAATCAGAACTCTACCCTGGAAGATTTAAACATAGACACATCAGATGTAATGTTCTAAATGGAAAGAAGGAAAAAGCAGATGGGAAAAGGAAATAAAATTCCTCTGTACATTCTAGAACTAGAGAGCCAGGGTTGGGGAGACCCAGGCAGAGTTGAGGGGCCCTGGGAAATCACCCTTTGTTCCTGGATTTGGGGATGGAAAAGTCCAGAGCCTGGAGAAGGTATCTGTCCAGCCCATGGTAACACAACTGGAAAGCGACAGGCCCCTAAACCCTAACACAGTATTTTTCCAATCTAGCCCAAATTAAATTTAATTGAGGGAGCAAGCTAAAGATAGATTTTCATAAAATTTGCGTGAAAATTAAAGTTAAATACCACCTTTATCAGTATACAAAACTGAAAGCAAATCTCGAAGTTAAAAAAGAAATGTCCTATGAAGAGGCAGAGGGCACAGGCTCCCTATGACAGAGGAGGCTCACAAATCCGTGATCTCTGCTTAGAGGGACAGGAATGGAGGTTATGGACCATTTTTCTGGAGGGTGTGGTGTGGCCCACAATTTTAGTACAGTGAGACAGCTTTGTCTTAGGTCTCCGGAAACTGCCTAACAATTTGCTATCCTGGAGGTTTGTCGGACGTGCTTCACAGAAGACATTTATATATAAGACAGTGAAAAATGCTTTCTGGAGGGGAAAAGAACAATCCAGTTAACTCTAGGTTTCCTATTTCTTCTTTATTTCATTTTATTTTTTTGCCTTCATATTTCTAGACAGCTCAAAAGAGCTCCAAGTCTCCAAACCCATCAGGAATTCAAAATTTGCCAGATGCTACACACTTATTAACCCTATCTAAACAACACTGAAACAGAAAAGCATAAACACGATGACAACCACATGGGCAAAGCTCTTTTTAAAAACATGATTATGGCGTATGTGAACAGTCTGCAAATAACCCACAATTGCTGAGAAGCTATTTCACACACATCTATGAAGAAGGAAATAAATGTGCAATTAGAAAAAATAGGAGGAAATAGTACTTTGATCTCAGTGACTTCCTCTCACCTGGCCAGAGCTCAAAGGAATCAGTATCCCTTTCTCTGCTCTGGCCGTTACAGCTTTCCCAAGTGCTGGGTTGCATTCCGTTCTACCTGCTGGTGGAAGCTCAGCTCCCCTTCCCCAAAGAGCTGTTCCTCAGGTCTCCCAGGAAGAAACGACCCTTGTCTTTTTCGGGGTTATTCCTTCCCTTTGTCTTTTATCTCATGTCACAGAAATCCTGCTCAATGATTGATTATACCCTCTTTCTCTAAGAGTCTCAGCTCTTCTTCCTGTATTCTAACCTAGCAGTTCCCAGTGTGGTCCCTGGACCAGCAGCATCAGCAGCACCTAGCATCACCTGGGGACTTGTTAGAAATGCCAGCCCCAGACCTACTGAATCAGAAACTCCAGGTGGATCTGGAGCAGGCTAACATCTGAGAACCACAGCTCTAGTTGTGGTATATTCCATTTTCTAAAGAACCACACCACAGCCTGCGCTTTCCTTTCCCTTACCTGTCAAGTTCCTCAGAGCACTTTCTCTCTCTTCTTTCTCTTATAGTATTTGCTTTTCAACCATCTGAGTGTAATCAGTGTCATTTCGTATTTTGAAGAATTGCACATTTGCGTTGATTTTAGTGCTGCCAAATAATTATAGAGCTAACTAAAGCTGAGAATAGAGTTGCGATTTATGGATTGCTAGATTCTTCTCTCTAGCTCTGTTTGACTCTGGTGGACCCATCAGTCTTACTGAAGACTAGTCTAGAGAAGAATTGTTTAGTAAACAGGATTGATAATTTTCTCAGTCTGCCAATCATCATCAGATGTCTTGGAAAAGTACTGACAAGGGATGGTAGCTGGACAGCCTGGGTTGAGAGAATCTAGCTCCTTCATTGCGTGACAATAATAAAAATTGCTATTGTTCTTGATGATGATTACTCATAATGTACAAGGATGTTCATGGGGTTTTTTTGTTTAAAACCTTACAAAAACTCAGTGAAGTATGTTTACTTACAATCTTTCAGACAAAGAAATCTATTAAGGAACTTGTCCATGTTAATATAGCTAAAGGTTGCCAGGGAGCTGGATTTCAAACCAAGGTCTGTCTAAAGCTGTAGAACAGGTGCTGATGATGCTTGCTGGGAAGAATTGTTTTGTAGATTCACCCATCCATGTATTTATTAGTTCATTCAGAAAATACTTGTTAAGCCCTTGCTTTCTGGGGAGTCCAGGGGTAGGCTCTGAGAACTAAAAAAGAAACATACAGTCCTCAAGGAGTTACATTCTAGTGGACAGATAACAGCCATTTCAGTCCATTTCTATAAGAGCCATGGCTTAGAGCCAGTCAAGGAGCTGAGGGAGTGTGGAGACTGTACAAGCCATGTAGCCCGGGGCATCGAAGGCCTCCTAGGACAATAGCATTAGAGTTTTGATAGAGGAACAAGAGTCAGCCAGGAAACAAATCACAGGAAGGGAACATAAGAAAGGACATTTCAGGCAAAAGGATTAGCATTGTGCAAAAGGTAAAAGGCCTGATAAAGCTTGGCACACTTGGAGAATGCCAGGTTTGTTATGGCCGAAGGAGATGAAAATGAAGAAATAGGCCAAGGCAAAACCACAAGGACTTTCATACCCAGCTAAGGAATTGAAATCTATCTAGAAGGCATGGGGCCAGGGAGCGGGCGGAGGGACTGGGAATAATTTTAAGCAAAAGAATGAGATTTAGAAAGATCATGCTGCTAATACTGTGGAGGAGGGATGTGAAAACGAGCGGTAATGAGTGCCCAGAACCACCCTGTATTCTGCTGTCGTGAAAGAGCCAAGTGTCTGGATTTTAATTGTGGTGGCTGAATCGTGTCTCCC
>NW_011888893.1:2071505-2097960 GCF_000151845.1 Pteropus vampyrus
TTATTATTTTTAAATTTTTATTTTATTATTAGTTTCAAGTATACAGTACATTGGTTAGACATTTATATAGTTTATAAAGCAATCCCCCTGATTGCTCTTTCTCTCCTCTGGCTCTCCACCTAGCCATTACATTACCGCCGACTGCATTCCCTGTGCCACACTCCCCACATCCCCATGACCATCTGTCAACTACTAATTTGTACTTCTTTAACCCTTCACCATTTTCTCCCAGGCCCCCAAACCCCTCCCCTCTGTTCATCACCAGATTGTCCTCTATGTTCGTGAGTCTGTTTTTGATTAGTTTGTTTTTTTTGTTCCTTAGATTGTGCAAACAAGTAAAATCATATGGTATTTATCTTTCTTGGTCTGACTTATTTCTCTCAGCATAATAACCTCTAGGTCCATCCATGTCATTGCAAATGGTAGGATTTCATTTTTTTTTAATGGCCGAGTAATATTTCATTGTATATATGAATCATAACTTCTTTATCCAATGGACTTTGTTATTTTAAAAGACTTACTTAAGCAAAATCTACCTCAGGAACTTGAAAATACAGTATTCTATGCCTATTTGGAAAAAAATATATTATTTAAAAATATTTTTTAAAGTTAATGATTACTTGAAGACAAATAGAAAACTTTATTTTTAAAACCTATTCATAAATCTATTTTATAATCTAGTTTATGTTTAGTATACCATCTATTTCAAATCTATCCATGAAATAGAATGTATAAAATACTAAAACATCACCAAAAAAAAAAAAAGTGTGAGCAAAACGTGATCTAACCAAAAATACCACAATAATAGGTTTCTGTATCCTTTATTGAAATTTTTGTTTTTTAGAGACAGAGACAAATTGCAGTTTGCGGATTTCACCATTCCTACTTTTGTTGTTTAAAAACAAACTTTTAAGTTTCTGTTCTGGAAGTTGACTCAAATACTCTTTGATACTCTATAGCATATATGTTTATAGTAATTTCCAGTGATAATTGGTGATGTGAATAATGAGCTTAAGACCCTGAATCATCCTTATTCATCAAGGGCAGCCTCCTTTAGATTCATTCCAATGGTCTCATTGTAACAAGAAACCACAATAATATGGTTTTGGAGAATTTAAAAGTTGAAATGAAGAAACAAGTGGGTGTTTCTAGTTAACCAGAACTGAGCCAGAATTTAAGCAGAAAAATCGAAGGTTTAGAAATAGTGCTGTCTGGCTAACTAATCAAGGTTTAGCATCATGCCCTGAAGTAAGGTCAAATTTGAGTTTTTCTCGCAGAATAAGGGCTATGAATCTCAATAATTAAGATTATTAAAATTCCACAGCATGCAGTTCCATAAAAATAAATCCAACTCAAATGTAGACAATAAGAAATGTAAAACTTTCATTTTCTGGTGATACATTATGAAAGTTTATATAGTATACTATGTTTCAAACTCATTTAGTAATCAATACATAACAATCTTCTGATTTTTAAATGGATTATTTTGTACATTATGTGTTTTTTCTTTGATTGGAACTATTTCTAAAATTTTTATTGAATAAATTTTTTTTTCAAGATCGAGTTTGGTTTTTTGTTTTTGGATTGTTTGTTTTTTTGTTTGTTTTGTTTTTTTCACTGCTAGCTAAATGAGTTCCTTGGAGATTGTGGATGAGCGCTGAGATTCTTTAGAGAAATGAAGTTTGTCTATTACAATTACTCTTCATGCTTCCTTGAGGGAAGCAGAGACTCTGTTGAGATCTAAGAAAGGCTGACTACTTTTGAGAAGTTAGAAAACAGTTCCAAATTCTCTTTTAAAACAATTTCTGTTTGTTCATCTCAGGAAATGTGGAATTAGTTACAGATGGTTGTCTCATTTTAATTTGAGGAGTGGGTTTGCGTGAGAATTAATGTAAACAAATGCCGGCAGGGCTGGTTTCTGCTCATGAGGAGCGCTGAGGGAGAGCAGTGCTGAAAAGACAGGGCGGACAGCAGGGTGGCCCAGGCACATTGCGAGGTGGGCTGCAGAGCTGCATTGGAGCCACCAGCCTCTCTCTCCGGCTCTTCCTCACCACTTCCTGTGCCCCTTCTTCCATGCCCTCCGGCTCCAGGTGTGCTCTTTTACTACCTATTTCTCCTCTGTGCTCCCCAGTCATACCAGTTCTCAAAGAAAGTAGAAAACAAAATAGAAATGAAAGCTCAGATTTATAGACAGTGTCAAGGGGGCTGGGATTGTACCCTGCTTACGAGCTAACAAGTTAACCAGCCACAGTTCCATGGATGCAGGCAGAAGACATGGCTTTTGAGTCAGAGACAGAAAACTGTTTATTACAGAAATAGCAGTGGCTAGAGTTATCAGTATTTCCACAGGTTTTTCTGTGCCCACAAGGTGGTGCTGTGGGGGCCAAGAAATGACTTTATACACAGCAGGGTCCACGTCACTAGAAGAATCTCAAGCTTAGGAAACCCCAGTCCTGCCCAACATCTGCTTCAAATGGGACGTAATCCTGGTTGTAGTGGGCAGCATACATTCATGGACTCTTCTCAGGCAGATGCCCATACTACCTGTTCTTCCAAGGCTGTTTACTATACAGTCTGGAAAACCATGTCCAGAACATGCTCATAGTAAAGGCAGCAACACAACAGACTCATGGAGAATGTCTCCCAACAGGCACATTCTCTGTGTGTGGAAGGGTCTGTATAGGAATCTATGGATGGAGGGTTACAATGGGTCAGTCAGTAAAGCATACCCAATAAAATAATAGCATTCTACGTTAGTTGGTAGAAGATTAAAAATCTTAACGTTTTTTTTTTTTAACTTTTTGTAAATAAAATGTAAAGCTCCACAAAATCTTGAATTGCTGACATGTGTTCAATTACATGATTGAAGTATTGTCAACTGAGGGTTATGATAGTGTTTTGATATTTACATATTTTAGGAAAGTAAAAGATGGTGTTAAGAGGTAAAAACAAAAAAACAAAAAACACTGGCTTAAAAGCCTGATTTGCCGAAGGGATATTTACATTCAGTGGAGAATAAAGCCTAAAGCTAAGTGATTTCTGTCATCAGCCAGAATGTGGGACAGTGTTTTGTGAGTCAGAGCCTTTTCTCTTCTCTGAACAACTCCTTTGGGTTCCTTCAGAGATCTTGAATCTGTGTCATGCACATTCTCAGTACTGTCATTCCCCTTTGCCCACAGGGGATCCATTCCAAGATCCCCAGTGGATGCCTGGAACTCCAGATAGAACCGAACTCTGTAATACTGATTTTTCCTATACCTATGTAAACTTTATGCCTCCTTTTGGCATATTCGAATTACTAGCATCACTACTCTTTTGTTTGGGGGCTATTATTAAGTAAAATAAGGGTTACCTGAACACAAACACTGTTGTTACAGGAGAGTGGGGATCCTCTCCCGGCCAGTCTTGAACAAAGAATTGAGCAAGACACCAGAGTACAGCAGAAACGAAAAGCTTTATTACAAGGGAAAGCACACTTCCCAATGTGGAAGCGGGCCTGAGCAAGAGAAGTGTGGCTCAAAGACCTGGTGACAAAGCCTTTGGAGTTTTTGTCTCTATTTGCTGTAGGCGCTTACTTTTCTTAGAGGGGTGGGCTTCCTTGATTGACAACTAAGATTGCCAGGACGCAGTGATTCATCATTTGCTTTCTGTGCATGTTCGTTCCCAGAATTCAGTTTGTTATAATGATATTAATGAACTTCTGGATATACGCATCATATTATAATGATGGTATAATGAGGCTTAGGTGAATTGAAGGTCGTTGGGATCTTCACTGCGCAGGTGTGAGTGACTCGCTTAAACTGGTACTTAATTCTCTGCTTACTTGTTTCCTTGTGGGAGTTACTTTTAGCCTAAATATGCCTTCTGGTTTGCTTAATTGTGGGCAGATTAGGGCAGACCCCTTCTAGGATAGGATGACCTCAGTGTCTTTGCAGGCAGACCCGAAACCCCCTAAATAACTTTCCCGCCTAACCCTTTTCTAAGAGCTATGAACCCCCTTATTATTAGCATGGATGTTTAGGGATTGGAGGTCTCCTCTTCTATATCTGCTTCCTGCTGAGAAGGGTCATTGTCCCTGCCTACTGGGGTTTCATGGAGCTCTTTTCCTCTCTGCCTCAGTCAGGGCGGGGTCTTGGGTTTCCTGCTGAAGTGCTGCCTCAGTCCCTAGACAAGGAAAGGAAGACATGAACTTGTTATTTAAATCATATATCTATTAATTTCTATTATTGATTTTCCTATCAAGCGAGTAGAAGGAAACAAACAGCCTTGGTTAATATATTTCTTAAAGAGAAATAAAGACCTTTGGCCTAAAGTCCCCTCCTCTCTCAGTCTCTAAGGGCCCTGTCTGGCCTACCACCATTTCTGCTAACAATGGCTGATGACCCTTATCAATAGCCAGAGGATCTGAATCACCAATTTAAGGGGATTATCAGGATTTGAGGGAGAGGGCTTTTTTCCTAAAGAAGGAGGGAAGAAAACTTAACTAGATTTACTAAAAAGATTAAGAACTCTGCAAGCAATGTCCAGTATCATTTCCTGCTAAAAGATTGAGTTTACAAGTGATGTCCCATAGCACTGTGATACAGCTATAGACCATCAGGTAACCCAGACAGCTGCTAAGTGACTAACGGGTTTATAGTATATACAGCATGGATACTATGGACAAAGGGATGATTCACCTTCATCCCTGGGGGAGCGGGGTAGTGCGAGATTTTATACTACTAAGAACAGCAGGAAATTTTAAATTTATGAATTGTTTATTTCTGTTTGTTTGTTTTTTCCATTTAATATTTTTGGACCTCAATTGAATGAAGATAACTGAATCCACAGAAAGCAAAACCACAGATTAAATGGGGATTACTGTATATATGTAAAATTGTAAGTTGCAGTGTTATATCAAGCTTATATACTAAGTGCTACCACTAATTATTAATGGCTAAAATAAAAATCAACAAAAGATTGTTTGTGACAGCACAGCATGATAAACTAAATCTCAGACTAAATGAAATCGGAAGGAGACATGAGACTATATCAATAAGAAAGACTGCTTTTCTAATGTAAGAATATAAAAGATGGCTTTAGAAACTAAAGAGAAGAATTGTGTTACAGAAATATGTGCTGTGAAGCTTTTAACTTTCCATAAAATAATTATGTTCAATTTAATTATAATACACATTTCAAACATATTTTTGCACCCAAAGTGATTTTATAGTTAATCTGGGAGAAAAATAGTCAAGATGATCAAGATTATTTTGAAGAGAAACAATGAGAGAGCAGCTTCTACCAATATACGTTAAAGCCTATTTAAATATACAATAAATATAACTGGGAGTTGAAGCAAAAATACAAAATTATCACTGGAATAATTAGAATCCAGACTATTTCTGTATAAATGTTGTGGTTAAATCAGATAGAATGAAATTAGATTCTCCATTCACTTTTACATAATATGTACTAAATATGGGAAAGATGTATGTGTAAAGAATCTAGGAAATAAACAATATTTGTTAAGTCTCGGGTTGAGGAACTCAGTTCTGTATGAAACAAAAGTTATGATAGGAAAAATTGATGAACATAAATTTTTTAATTGATTTTATATCTTAAAAAAGGTTTTTAAAAACCACAAATCATTGTTTCCCAATTTGAGGTTATGCCCCTAGTGTTGATGACTTACAGATTATATAATATCTGTAGTATGATTGTATAGATATTATATCATATTGGTTCATTAATTGTTAACAAATGTGCCAAAAAATGAAAGATGTTAATAACAGGAGAAATTGGGTGCATGATATATTTAAATCTCAAACTGTTCTAAAAAAAAAAGTTTATTTTAAAAATTGGAAAATGTTAAGACAAGGCAATTCAAAAACATTTACATAGAAATTGCAGAAGAAAACAACGTCAATCTCTCCCACATGAAATAAATGCACAAATAAATTGCCGTGTTTTAACATTAAGCCAGCAGAACTACCTTTTATCAGCAGCGCCACGCGCCACCACTAATGCAGACAGGGCTACTTGCATATGTTGTAGAGAGAGCTAATGAGGCTGCCACACATTTTCCAGAAACCTTTTGGCAGTCTACACCCAGTCATTTTGGTAATGCATCCCTTGGAAATAATCATAAGAAAAAAAAACAAAACTTAGGTTACTTTATTTATAACTATTTTAGTCATAAATTGATTCTGTCAGAAGGCCAGAAATCCCTCTAGGTATTTTTAAACAGAATGAAATGCAATACAGAGAATCAGAGATTCACGAAATCATTGCAACAACTGGCGGGAACAAAGGTAAGAAAAATTGCTGCTTGCTTCAGAACACCTGAAATTGGGGACTTTCAGAAAATGCTACCGGTGACATTCCTGCTGGCATCAAGGAAGTGGGTTGATACCTGCCGACTGCAGACACAAGAGCGATAATAACTTCCACTCTCCACTTTCTAAATTCTGCTCAAATTATTCTAATTGGCAGAATCTACTATGGAAAACTGTCAGGGGTTCTGGGAAACACAGTTCCTGGACTTCTAGCCCTTTCATAAAGGAGAGAACATCCATGTGGGAGTGGTGTTCCTGAGCTGTCGACAGAAATTCCGATATCACAGACAAAAAGGTCAACAATCCAAATGTCAATAATATTCATATCATGGGAGTCTGTGCAGCCATTAAACATACTTTGCAATGCATGAGAAATCATGTTTCAATGATATAAGAAAATATTCACGGTATTATATGAAAAAATTGAATTTATAAGAGTATAATGTAGACCTACATTATTATAACATGTAGTAGTTTTCTATACAATTCCAACTTTGTAATGAAACTAAAGTTTCTAAATGCAGAATTAAGTATTGCAAATTAAGTATTGCAGACATTGTGTTAAAATCACATTTCTAAAATGAGGCTCTGAATAAAAAAATGAGACTCAGTTAAAGTAATATGTTAAAAACCTGGAGAACAACAGCTTTATAAGATTTTTAGCTTACAGTAACATTAGGAATCAACACCCTAAAATATTACATTGCCCAATGATACTATCCTAAGTTCTAGTTCTAGTTACTTTTAAAATAAATGCTATCATCTGTAAAGCAAAGAGAATTTTCATGACTAGGTGTTTCAGTAACCAGGTGACTACTCTAGAGGTCTTATTAACTTAAAAGCCATAAAAACAAAAATGTTTTTACAATGTCCACGATAATAGAGGAATAAAGTTGCTTTTCTCTGAACATAGTGGTTTAATTTGAGTCTGTCCTTCAAAAAATAACACCTGTTATCTGGTTCATTATCAAGATGGGTGTCACAGGTTACTATGGGAGAACCAATCTTTCACAAGCAGTCAGTACTTTACAAAAATTATTTGAGCATATCACTGTTCTTCGCATAGTGATTATGCCACATATTTAGTTGTCTGACAAAGAAAGTGTTTTATTGGTGTGGAATTGTTCGCCCTGGGGACTCACTCTCTCTGGGTGTCTGCAGAGGGAGTGGAAGTCCCCAGGAGGAGTGTCCCCCGGTCACTCTATTCCTGCTAATTTTCTTCTGTCTTCTGTCAGTTCTGCTTTGTATGTGATTTTTCAAATGGTCATTATTTTGTTCCAGTTTCATATCCAGACAGAATTCCAAGTCTACATTTTCATACTGGCTTTTGTTCCAAATTCAATTAATATTCCTCTTTTTTTTACCAGCTTCAACTTCAATAAGAACATGTAAAGGTCAGGCAAGAGTTTTTAATTAGGTAAGTTTGCAGGAGTTGAAAATCTCTAGACAAAGATATATTGTCCAGTAGAGAAGACCTTATTGAAATTACTGTGAATTGTTCTACTTGCATTTCCTCATGATTATCTGAAAGACCTAGATGAAAGAAGATTAAATAAAAGCATTAAAAGCTAAGGAGATCATATATATTCTGGGCTTAGGCTTAAAATTATAAATCTGGCCATTTTATGATAGTTATTATAAACATACATACACATACACACATATCTAATATCTGCAAATACTATATGGATAATTCTGAAAGGTATAATGAACGTAATTCTACGAAAGAATAAGCACAACTCCATTACAAAAATATTATGATTTGAAAAATAATGGGCATATTCCTGCTAATGAACAGTTTAAATTAGTCACATTAAGGGAAATAAATTATTTTAATCTATCAAGACCATTAAAAATAAAACTTCATTTAATGGATTAATCTCACAAGAAATTGCATTATACTGTCCAAAGAATAGTATTACTAAAGTGATAGGTAATTACCAAATTGAATAATCCTGCTGCCCTCCCCCCATCCATGTACAAATGGATATATAATTCATTTCTTAAGAGATGTGCTCAGTTCGTCTAAGAAGGGAGTTTGGGAAATAAATACAGTGATTAATTTTTTCACACTGCATTAAAAACAAAGAATTAAAACAGATTGTGCCTAATTTAATTATTAAAACAGTTCTTACATAGGGAAAAAAACCAGAATGTGACTCTTAAGAGATGACTCACAGTAAAATAAATACTCAATGTCTTGGTGCATATTTAGGTGAAATTTCTCTGGCATCAGGATGTCAGATGAATAAACTCTCCAAGACACTTAACTTCATAACCCAAGGAAATCATGTTAATATTTTTGACAAGAATCAGCAATACATTTTGTCACAAATAACCGTTTTCCCCTATATTAAAACACAATGTCTCAAATACTCTAATTGCCAAAAACAAATAAACAAACAAAAACCCTTAAACATCTAACTTTGAACAGTTTGCATTTACCTTTACCTCATTCTTATGAATTTTAAGAAGTTTAAATAGTTCACATTTTCCTGTTCTATGGCTGGAAACATAGCAGAAAGGTGACAGAGAGCAGTGGCTAACAGCACAGGCTCCAGGTTTCATGCCAGCTCTGCCATTTAAGAAGGGTATTATGCTGAGCAAGTTATTCAGCCAGTCTGCCTTGGTTTCCTTATAAAGTGGAAGTGATGATATTCTCAACATACAGGGGTAAGCATGACTATGCTTATAAAGGTTAGCAAGAATATTGAACAGCGTTTGGCATATAAGGACTAAATATTAGTTGCAATTACTCTGTCCCTGAGGAATGGTTTGGTTATGTGTGTAAAAATATGAGAGCTGTTTTGTGATTGGAATCAGGAAAACAGTTTCGATCAGGTTGACAGCCACCTGCTTCTGAATACCATTTTTTTAAAGTATGGTTTTACATTTTTTAAATAGTTGGAAAAAAATGAAAATATTTTGTGATACATGAAAAAATTACATAAAATTCAAATTTTAGTGATCACAAATGTTTTATTGGGACACACAGCAGAACTGAGTGTGGCCACAAAGTCTAAAATACTGTCTGAAAGGTTTGCTGACCTGTTGGGGATAGTTTAATAAAACACTATTACCCTTTTTTCCGTTCTTGAATATAACACTAGAATAATTTAACAACTATTTTATTTTCTTCTAAGAAATCGAATATTATTAAGGAGTCTCTAGTTTGAAATTTTTAAATTAGAAATGACTCCTTTAATATTCCTAGAAAGTATAGAATGGCTGAAGTCTGAATTTATGTTTGAATTTGTATGACTTTATCTGTTTCTCAAAAATTTTTGATATATACAGTCATGGCGAATTACTCCTATTTGTTTTTAAAACCAGACGTTTTCTTGTTTGATTTTTGAGTGACTAAGGTTTATTTTCTGATTTCTCTTGCCGAGCTCTCTAATGATTTTTTAAATGTGGTGACAACTCTATCTTATATATGTTTTTAAAATCTCCCACCATTGTCTAGTATGTTGCAAGCACAGGGTAGGCCATTTGATATATCTTCATTGAGATTTATCGACTTGAATTAAATTACTTGGAGTTAAGTAAAACATCTTAAACAATGAAACCTCAGTAATCTTGGCTGTATTTACCATGTCCTAAGGCGTTGCAAAGAAAAGCTACAATTTAAAAGTTGTAAAATAATTATAGGAATAAATACAGTGCCATATTGCTCACTATGAAGCACAGCTGTCAATTACAAATTCAGTTTTCTTATCGCAGCGTGTGAAGGTGGAGAACTTCGCATACACACTATCTTGTAATTGAAGTGGAAATGTTTTCTGGGTCTCTCTTTGCTTTGTGGTTCTAAATATTTTTAACATGATTAATTATTTGTTTTACTAAACTATTATCTTACTAACTTAGAAATGTGCTAGGAATTAACATAACACCTAGTGAAAAAATGACTTGTCCTCCTGGGTGTAGGGATAAATGTTACCTCATCTAAACAATATGATTCTTGTTTTTAATTATGTTTAAAGAACCCTTTGTAGTTTGACTTTCTCTTTCAGTATAAAGAGTAGCAGGAAATGCTGGAATGACCCACTTCCGGTGCTGCATTCTATCATTATGCTCATTGACACCATCTGAAACTTTTTAAGAACATACTAAATTGGCTTTAACTTTATGCCCAGCTTTAAAATGAAACAGCAATTGGGAATGCTTTCCTTGGTTTATATCTTCATCCTCTTAATATTTCAGTATTAGAGACTGGCATTCCTTTTACCTCAAAGAATTCCTTAAGAAATAAACTCCAGGGATCACTGATGCTTTGAACAACAGAATGGACCTGCAGGTATTCATTCTAACAAGAATTTGAATCCTAATATCACCACGTAGCCTCTTAGTTTATTTTCAAAGCCTCATTGACCTTATCAGATAAGGTATTATTATCCCTTCTTTGCAATATTCTTGGTAAGATTAGACATAATGGATATAACACAACTACCATGATAAACCCTCGATAAATGATGGATGTTGTGCATGTCACAAGCTAATCAAGTCCTTATTGACCAAGAAGAAACCATCTACTTCTTGCTCTAAGAAATCCTTTTTCTTCTTCTTAATCAGCCTCTAGTAAAATAATTTGTTGGAGATCTTGGTTTAATAACCATCATCCACATTAGGACTTGGCTCTGCAATTGGGACCTAAATTGCAGCTTCAGGCTATGGCTTGGAAACGAAGCATGGTCATGTGACACTGAACTCTTCCAGGGGCAAGAGGAGATCAATGAGGAAAATTGAGAGCCAAGTAAAAACAGAGCAGAAAAAAACTTACCAGAGGAAACTTTCCTTCTCTCCCTCATAATCAGTTGACTTCAACGTATCTTTGACAGGTATTATTAATGTCAAGGAGAACTTTAAAGAAAATTGTTTTGTACCTGCTAACCTTCCTTCATAACCCTATCTCAGTACACAGCTTTCTAAATGGCCACTTTTAGAGATTTTCAGAAGACTAGTCTCACTACAGAGTGAGAAATTAGCCTTCTACCCGTCTACTATTCTGCTCCTTCATAATTCATGCTACTTCAGTGTACTTAACCCAGAATTTATTCAAGGTTTACACATTTATTTAGAAAATATTGAGTGACTGTCACTATTCCAGCTATTGAATATGCGACAGAAAGCAAAACTAGTAAAAATTCTTTCCCTCGTTGAACTTACATTCTAGTGGAACAGTGGTGGCAATTAAGCGAACGAATAAACTATTATGTATATTAGAAGGAGTAAGTTCTGTGAAGAGAAACAAAGCAAGAGAGGGGGATAGAAAGTACTGGGAGGTAGAACTGCAGTTTTAAGAAGTGCTAAGGAACAGCTTTACTGAGATGACAACAGTAAAATCACCAAGCGTGCAAGTCAGGAGAATATAGAGAGAGAGCAGTCTAGGCAGAGGAACTGCAAATGCTCAGGCCCCGAGGAGGAAGACGCCCTGCCTGGTCTCAGAAGAGGAAAGAAGCCGGCGTAGTCGGATTAGGTGAGATGAAGTCAGATGATCTGGGGCGGCATGGGGGCAGGCGGAGATTATCTACACTCACATAGGCTACTAAAAAATGTTGGCCTTTACTCTGTGTAGTTTGGGGAGTCTTTGAGGGTTTTGAATGGAGAAGTGACGTGATCCAGTTTGTGGTTTTAAAAGGCTCACTCTAACTGCCTCGTTGGAAATAGACTACAAGGAAGCAAGGTAGAAGCAGGGAGATCAGTTAGGAAACTAGTAAGATATCCAGGTGATATCACTGGTGGGCCTAGTAGGAAGTGGCAGGATTCTGAATAAGACCTCGTAACAGATGGATTATAGGGAAGAGAGAAAGACAGAGTCACAGGTGACACAAAGGTTTTTGACTAAAGAATTTGAAAGTTAAGAATTGCTATACATTGAGATGGCAAAAAATGATAGGTCAAGTTTGGGATCAGTATCGGGAGTTCAGTTTTAAGTGCGTTGAGTTTGAGATGTCTTAGTCATAGGTGCAAGATGTTGACTATACAAGTTGGAATATACAAGTCTCGAGTTAGGGGAGCCTTCTGGGCTGGGGTTGTAAAGCTCGAAGAATCTTCAACATGCAGAAAATATTTAAAGTTGTGAGACTGGATGAGATTGCTAAGGGAATGAGAGCAGAAAGAAAAAGAGAAGAGGCCCCAGGACTGATCTTTTTTGTACTCTGATACCAAGTGGTTGCTGAGATGAAGAGGAAGCAGAAAGTAGATGAAGAAAGAATGGCTCAGGGTTAGTATTCTGGATGCTTACTGATAAAACCGTTTCAAGAAACTATGGGTGACCAACTAGGTCAAATGCTGCTGATGGGTCATATAAAATGAGGGCTGAAAAATGACCAGTATGTTTAGCAATAGCCAAGTCCCAGGTGACCAGGATGTTTTCGTGTGCCTGTTCGGAGTAGTTTCAAGTAAGAATGAAAGAAAAATAATTTAAATTAGCAAGCATAGGTCATGGTCATTGTTGTTGTTGTTATTTTAATCGCGTTTTGCCAAAAAGGGAGCAGAGAAATGGAGCAATAGCTGGACAGGGAAGTATGGTTAAGCTAATTTTTAGTGAAAAAATTTTATTTGTATAATAAATCAGCAGAGAGGAAAACTATTGATAATGCAGGTTAAAGGGATGAAACCGCTGAAGAAATTTCCTTGAGCAGATGGGGGCAGGTGGGACGCAGTACCGAGGAGCCAGCCTGGAAGCAGGAGCAATTGATCTTAATAACAGAGGAGAAGGCTGAGTGCGGGCCAGGGAAGATGCGCAAGGCCCCTTAGCCCTCCCAGGAGCATTCACATTTACATATAAGATGCTGTTTAGCTAAATAAATTTCTAATCATATAATTTTAGTAAATTTAAAATGAAGAATTTCCATCAAGAAATGGAAGTAAAATTTTTTCCGAGTTATAAAAGAGACTAATTAAACCTCTTAAATCCTACTCTGCAAATATAACCCTGGGAAAAACATTACTCTGATTGAATGTAGCCCATTTAGGGAGCACAAAATTTATTCTTTTCCTTATGTCTAATAGGACCTATAGCACCTCCAGTTTGTAAATGAACTCATTCATTTGTGAACTGGGATTCAGAGGTTTGCTCAAGCACAAGAAACAGCTTGATTTAAATGCTTTTTAAAAAAATTGCCACTAAAATTAAATTCATTACAGTCTAACTTTTAACTCAACTGTTTGAAAACTCTTTGGTTTTGAATCAGTGAAAACATTTTAAAATTTGACAGTTGAGCTGGTGGGTGGTCCATTTGGAAACCCATTGTTAGCGCTCTGTGAGTCACAATAAAAACTCGGACAGAAAGAAAACATTTACACAAGTCAAAACAAAACCTCTAGACTCTTAACTTATAAAGTGTTTCGGTTGGTATCCATAAATATTAGTGTATAGCAACAGGTTTCAAATGAACCAAGTGGAAAAAGTTATCCATATTTTATCATGTCCAGGTAAGGAATTACATTTGTGGACAATGGTTTACTCAGGCTTAGCAGGAACTCCTGGGTAGTAATCAATACTTCCACACTCACCATTGCATTTAAAATATATTCTTGACTCTGTAGACAAAGACATCATATTAAACTTGTGAAAGTAGATTATTTTATCTATTCTGCTGATGTAAATGAATGCAAGTTAGGACTGAAACCCAATAAGCTAAAATCAAAATAAATGCTATTTACGTTTGAAAAAAATAATGGAACATCTAATCCTTGGCTTATAATGCTTTACATTCTGTAGTTTCAAAACTTCTTCCTAAATATTAAACGTATATCCTCCTAAAATGGTGATGGGGACTTAGTAATGCCTCCACCTATAAGTTACCAAGCTTTATGTAAAAAATATAATTACTAATACATTGTTTACAAATATTTTTTTCTAATATTGACATGCAGTTGTATAAATGATTCTCTTGCTTCACATATTCACCAAATAATAAAGAACATACTTTTGAAGAAATTTGTTGCTGTTTAACCTCTCCCTGAGTTTATTTTATATTCAAGATATGAAAAGGACTTAAGCTTTCATTTTTTTATTTCTCTGAAGAATAAATGTTGAAATTACCTCCATTATTATATGATCCATAATTGACAGGCAAACCAAAGCATGCCATGTGGCCACTATGATTCAATTTTAATGTTACTAAGAGCTCAGAATTAAGAAAAATATTTTATTTCTATACTTATGAACAAATCAGACAGGCTGTATTGTGATCCAATCTACAGCTGGACATTCGACCTTTCAAATCACTGACCAAAGAAAATGAACGAAGTTTAAGGAAATTTTATATATTTCTTCAATAAAATTGCTCCTTATATTTTCAGAGATGCTTTCCATCATAAAATCAGTGTAGTATATTTATAAACAAACAACCAACTTGAAATAAACAGGAAGAGAACAAAATAACCCAGAGGCCTCCCACAGAGAACACCCTCTTACAGCTTATTTGGCTGAATGAAGAAACATCCCATTCCCTTCTTAAAGTAGGCTGCCTATGTTCATGACGGGACACAAGCTCGATTGGCAGACTGCCTTTAGTCACCTGGCGAAGCCACTGCTACCCTAGCCCAGCTGCTCACCAAGATTTGCAATGTTTGTTCTCTTCTCTTTGATGTCATCTTGACTTGCTAATGTAAGGCCACAATTTATTTAAATCTTACATAATCCTATAAACTGTGATATATAGAAAAAAGGTTATTCTACAAAAAACCTCCCTTACAAATTCGTAAAGATCCCCAATTAAGAATTATCAAAATTTATTGCGAATTATTGTGGTGATACAACTGTAAAATAGTGACCAAAAAAGCATTAAAATAGAAAAAATGGAGCAGCCTAATGATTGTCTATTTCACTCTAAAGAAATTATTAGACACATACACACGCATGTGAATATTTAGAGATCTAACTAGTAGCCCCATTTAAAAAAAAAAAGTGTCCTATCTAAAAATATTGGTGAATTAATGAAAATTTATGTTTCAAGTTATATAAAATATTTAATATATATAATATTTTTAAATTTTATTTTTTTATTAGTTTCAAGTATACAGTACATTGGTTAGACATTTATATAGCTTATAAAGTGATCCCCCTGATGGCTCTTTCTCTCCTCTGGCCCTCCACCTAGCCATTATATTAATGCCGACTGCATTCTCTATGCCGTGCTCCCCATCCCCGTGACCATCTGTCAACTACTAATTTGTACTTCTTTGATCCTTCACTGCTTTCTCCCAGCCCACAACCACCCCCCCATCTGGCCATCACCAGATTGTCCTCTATTTTTGTGTCTGTTTTTGATTAGTTGATTCTTTTTGTTCCTTAGATTCTGCATATAAGTGAAATCATATGGTGTTTGTCTTTCTCTGACTTATTTCACTCAGCATAATAATCTCTAGGTCCATTTATGTCATTGCAAATGGTAGGGGCTTTCATTTGTTTAAATATCCGAGTAATATTTCATTGTATATATGAACCGTAACTTCATTATCCAATCGTCTGTTGATGGGCATTTAGGTTGCTTCCATATCTTGGCTATTGTAAATTGTGCTGCCATGAACATAGGGGTGCACAGATCTTTACGAATTATTGTTTTGGTTTTGTTTGGATAAATACCCAGAAGTACAGTTGCTGGGTCAAAAGGTATATTTATTTTTAATTTTTTTGAGGAACCTCTAGAGTGTTTTCCATAGCGGCTGTACCAATTTGCAACACCACCTACAGTGTATGAGGGTTCCCTTTTCTCCACATCCTCACCAACAGTTGTTCTTTAATATATGTAAAATTTTTAATAGTTTTCTTCTTTAATCAACTGTTTTGATTAAATGACTATTAGTCTTGATTACATGCACTACTATTTATATAATAATAATTAGTTGCTATATTCACTTCGATTTTGGTATTTTTATTTTTGTTTATAATTTTTAATGAAAACATTGTTTTTAAATACTTCTGTTTTCCACGAGATGCTTTGTTTAAAATAACCTGTAGGAAATATTGCATACTATATTTCTTTCTTGGAAATGCAAAACACAAATTATCGTGATAAATACTATGAGATTTCTACAGTAAAACATAATGCCAAATAAGAAATCTAATATTTTATTTCATTTTAAAACAATTTCAAGTTTATAGAAAAGCTCTAAATACAGAAGAATAAACATTTTTTTCTAAGTCATTTGAAAGTAAATTGACAACCTGATGCCCCATCATTCCCGAATACGTCAGTGTTTGCTTTCCACAAACAAGGACATTCTCCCGCATCACAATAATATAACCATCAAAATCATAATTTAAAAAATGCCATTGTTTTATTACTTCCTTCTAATACTCAAATCCCATTCAGGTTTCACCAACTGTCCCAGTAACACCCTTTAAAGCAAAAGCAACCAGTTCAGAGTTACACATTAAATTTAATTTGATTCATTTTGGGGTTCCTTCACTATGAAAGATTTCCTCAGTCTTTCCTTGACTTTAAGGACTTTGACACTTTAAAGATCAGTGGCCATTTATTTTGTAGAAGTTCTTTCAGTTAAAGTTTGTCGTGTTTTTTCATGTTTTGATTCAAATTATGCATCTTTCGTAGAAATATCACTCAAGAAATGCTGTGTCAGTATAGTGATGTACAATTTCAGATTATTCTCTTGATCATTTGGTTAAAGTGGTATCTACCAGGCTTCTCCAATATGAAAATATTTTTTTTCTTTTATTTTGTGGAGGTTCTTCAAAACTTGTAGATGGCCTCTCTTTATAAAACCTTTCATTTATTTATTTACTTATATCAACGTAGGTTAATAGTTTCCTGATTTAATGGTTAAAATCTGTTGCTTTAATTTCTTTTATCTTGATGTTCAAGTTGTCCCATATTTGGCCAGTGGGAGCCCTTTCAGGCTGGTGGCCAGGTCCTTTGATAATGACCCCATTATGTTTTGAGCATTTCTCTGCTTTCTGCCACAAACAGATGTTCAAAGATCATCTTGCACTTTATTTGCCCCAGACTAGAACCAGCCTTTTCTCCAAGGAGTACTTGTCTCTTTCAGTGGAAAATGATTTCTAGAAGCCACAGTCTGGGTGCTAAATGCGCTCATTACTATTGTGATGTCACGTTCCCAGGTCCTCTCAATGAACAGAGAGAGAGAATACATGTATGGATGTATATAGGTAGGTAGGTAAGTAGATAATGTAGAAAGGTCGACAGATAGACACATTTAGTCAATATTTTGTTCTGTGTACATTTTTATGTATGGAAAACCATGAATTCATACTCTAATATTATAGGGTTTATTCTATTTTTCAACTTTTCCATAATTGTACTGCCTTTCTCCAAGTGGAAGAACCCTGGCTGTTACCGTCTTCATTTTACTTAATTTTATACTGAATCCCCAGTTTGTAACCAATTTCCTATCATTACTACCATCTCCTCCACTGCGTTCTTCCACACCTCTCTCAGGCTCTGACACCCAGCACCAGGCAGCCCTCCCCTGCAGACACACAGACATTCTTAGCCTTGGTCAGTCTCTCCCTTCCCATGTCAGGCCGTTTCCACATGGAGACACCTCCAGCGCCCTGCACGGCTGCCCCACTCTTTGGGGCTCCCTCAGTCGCACCAACCCTTTCATTCCATTTCCCGGGCTAATTCTCTATATAATTGTGTCTAGTTAGCTATTTGTCATCCACTGAGGTTTTCATTCAGCACTTTAATATTTTGAACTTGTTCAGATTTTTTTAAATGTCTGCCCTTTAAACCCTTCATATACTTAATAGTCTGTATCTGATGATTCCTGTATCATTGGAGTCTATAAATTTTGCTTATTGTGTTTGACTCTCATTCACTGTATCATTCTTTCATTTGATGATATTTAATATTGAGCTGTTTGTTCAAATTTTAATCTGTGAGAACCTCGGTTATCTAAATTGAGAGTGCTTTTTCTAGAAATAGATTTTTATTTTCTTCTGCTTGGAATTAAGGGCGCTACCAACAATTTAGCCTACTCCTGTGTTACTTTCATTTGTTATAAGAAACCTAGGATTCAAGTTAGAATTCTCAGATTTCCTTATCTCCCACACTCAAATAATTACTCAGTTCTTCCAACTTTCTAAAATCCTCCCCACCAATCTACTAAATCAACTCTTCCTTGTCCTTCTTTCATTGGATCTAACTGTGAATCACCCTGTGATTGCCACACCTAAAATTCTTTAAAGGCTTTAAGGTAAAGTCCACACCCTTTGGATTGTCAAATAACATCGTAATTTGGTCTTTTCTTGCCTCCCTCTCTAGCCTCATATTATGTTACATCCCTTAGTTTTTACCTCTTCAGTTGTATTCTAACAATAACAAACTCTTGTAGTTTTCCACATTTCTGCACATGCTAAGAGTACTCTATCCTATCTTCTCTAACTAGTTCAAGTGCTAGCTCTGCTTTGAAGGACTTCCCGACTTCCCTAGGTGGATTGAGGCTTCCCTTTCTCCGAGTTCTCAAATGTGTCCTATATACAATTCTACTGCAGCTCATTTCACTTTCTATTATAAATGCTTATTTAACTGCCTGTCTTTCCAACAGAGTACAAATTCCTTAAGGCCAAGGGTCGTGCTATTCACTTGCGCATTACCAGTTTCTGTTACAGATCGGCATTGAGCAGAATGTTTGTGAATGATGAATGGTTAGGTGAGCATGTATGTTGTAGGGAAGCATATATATGCTGCTGCTGTACAAGTAAATTCGTACAAAAAATATCAGTTCTGTACATGACCATACTAGATCCTTGAATTTAATCCCATTTATTATTCTTTATTTAGATTTATTTCCCAATAAACATAAGCAAATTCAGGCTCTCATTCATTTCTTTTTATTTAACATTTCATTCCCCCTTCCTCTGTTCCCAGATATATATTCAGCTATTAATAACAAGTATTGTAAAAGCACCATTCAGTGTACTAAGTTGCTGTGTTTTAGAGTAGAAAAGTTACTTCTCAGCCTTGTTCTTATTAGTACTGTTTCACTATTCACTGTTAAGTCTTAACCTCAAGGTGAACTATGAAAGCTTTAGAACAACTATCCTTAAAACTGATTATTATTCAGTGCAGTTTAATTCGCTAAGTTCCATTCACTATCCAACTCCAAAGAAGAAAAGTGAGAATGCAGGTAATTTTATAGGTAAGAAGGAATCTTCTCAACTTATCAAAGAATCTGGCAGTCAATAAATGGAATACTCTACACTGATACTCCACGTTGATGAAAATATCACAAAAGTGTTTTTGTATGTCTATTGAGTTTGCATTTGAAAATTTGGCCACCCACTGGTAGGAATTCCTAGTTGCGCATACAGGATACAGGTTTAAAGTCAATAATCGTTAAATGGATGGTATTTATGATGGACAACACAGTATAGTTGAATAAATTATGTATAATAAATGTTTCAGGTTTTCATTGCAGTTTCTAAAAGTTGACAAAGTAGAACAAAATACATTGTAAACCTGAAATTGTTAAATGTGTTGTGATTTTCTATGAAGCTACAATAGCACGCACATTCCCTTTCCAGTAATCGAGAGTATTTTCCATAACACCGGTAAAGCGGCAATATGGCAGGTGTGAGTGCCAAGTCCGAATACCTTACTATTTCACTTCTGCCATCCCCCAGCCAAGTCATTTTTGGAAAAGCTGCATAAACTTTTTTGGGCCTCCGTTTTTTCATCTATAAAATGAGGACAATAATAGTACTTATTTTATAACATCGTGTAAATGAGCAAATACAGGTAAACGTGTTACAAAGGGAAATGTCAACAAATAAGGCATTCGCTCAGTATACCTCTGCATAAAGAAAACATGATTTCCCTGTCAGCCCTCTCAAGCCCCAGGCATCGTCCCTCCCATTTTGGAGTAAACAATTAAGTTAATCAGTCACTGTGATTTCATATTACCAACATTTGGCTCAGTGCTGAGCTCCCTTAGCAGGTCAGCTGTGTCATCTTCGGCGTTTTCAGTGCCGGAGACGGCAGTCACTGAGCGGTAGCGCTGAGCAGGTCTCAGCCAATCTTCAGTCTGACCAGCAGCAATGTACCCACATTGTGTTTATTCTACAAACATCTCTTTGTCTAATTTTATATTTGTAAAAGGAAACAAATACCAAAGGTATATATTTAAAATTCTGTATAGAAGGACATTATTCTCACATTGTGATGTATATCATTTAAACACAGACTTTTTTTAGTACCAGAAAGAAAATCTATTTGAGCTTTGTTCATCTATTTGTTTTTTTGTGGTGATGAGTGGGATGGGGTGTGACTTTTATTTTGATGTCTTTTGCTTTCTGAATTTTGCAAAAGTAAATAAAATGGCTGGACCTTTATTGTTATTGTTGAGCAAACATCTTGATGCAGGGATAAAGCATCTGTACCTGAAGGCCATCCGGTTTGTGCTGAGCCGTTAGGATTGGGTTGAATAATTAGAAGCTGATGTTGCTTCCAACTACGTGAATAAAGCAAGTCCGTCTTTACACAAAGTTTTCTATCTCGGAGATGGACCTCTCAGTTGAAGGGCAAGGAGAGCATGACTTTTTCATTGAAAATTTGAGCCATTCTGCCTGAGCTCTTTATGTCAGAAAATGGACTCTGGTATAATATTAGATAGTAGCTTTAATTATGAGTCCTCATAGAAAATCATTTCATCTTTCCATCTTATTCCTATGTGTCTGAACTTTTTCGGTAACCTTCTGTCTTTGCAACTGTTTTTGTTTTGTTTTGTTTTGTTTTGTTTTGTTTTGTTTTGTTTTGTTTTGATTTTTAGCATGGCAACAATTAGGTGAAATCTTGGTGCATCTGATTTAGAATTAATTGCAAGACAAAATACAAGATGCCCAGTTAATTTTGAAATTCAGGTAAACAATGAACTAACCATGTTTTATTTTAAGTATGTCCCATGCAATTCAATGTGACTTAGTGTTCTGTATTTTTATTTGCTAAATCCGGCAAGCCTAATCTCATCTCTAATCATTGACACATCTTTATAAAGCAAGACAGACTTGTATAAAAGCTGAGTTCTCTTGTATTTACTTTCATTTCTTCTTATGTAAAACTGTCAACTATCCTCTTTTGATTTGACTTTACTTGGTTTTCTGGTTTTCCAATTTCCTCATGAAGTTCTTCTTCATTGACTCTGCCTCCTCTTTACAGTGCAGTCAGCTTCATCATTGTTTGTTCAATGTCCTGGTTCTTTTTTTCCTACTTCATCATTTTTACTTTTACCATTCATTCCTGTGAAAAAAGATGAATCCAAAATGTTACTATTATATCTTCTCTGAGTGACACAGTCTATTAAGGAATACTCAAATCTTTAATAACACGGGACCCTCATTCTCTTGAAATTCTCTTTGCCAAGTTTAGATGATATTAAGGACAGTATTGCTGTTCTATTCAACACACCCAGAATTGTGGAAGAAGTACTCTGCCTCCTCTTTATGTGTGTGCAGTTCTGTCACTTCCATTATGGGTGTTGTTGTTATTGTCATTGTTGTTTAAAGTAAAACCCTTGTGTATGTTCCTTGAAATCTATGGCACCACGATAGAAAGATTAATCTCCATTTGGCTGGTGGATTCTTCTGTCCATTACAGAGCATGTTGTACTGTCAGTTTTCTGAAGACTGCCACCTTTTTCATGTTGCTGCCTAGACCCTAAATTTGTCTTTGGCACTCTTTGGATCAAATGCAAACTTCAAAGTTCTCCACTTATTACTTCTTACTTGACTTATTATTCCCTTCTGTTAGTATCCTTCATCTTCATTTCTCCAGAATTATTTTTCTTTTTTCAAAAGACTGCCTACCTGGAAGTCACTGTTGTGCATTTACCTAACTTACCGTAAAGCTTAGTCCACTCTGCTTTCCTCCAAAATACAAACTGACAACCTTCCTTAATATTAAGCCCCCCCCAATCACTTATGATGTTCTGTTTGGTCAACCCATTCATTTTCAAGCTACCATTTCTGTCTAATTCTTAACACACTTTTAATTAATGTAATCATAATGCAGTGAAAAGAGAATACATCTGAATGAAGTTCCGGCTGCTTCACTTTTGACAGACTGAATGACTTTCTAAGTATCAGTTTTATTCTCTTTAAAAATGAGAGTAATAATTCTTATGTCACAGGCTTGCTGTGAGGATTAAATATGATAACATGTTATGGCAGCTGATCCATCCTGTAGTACGTTTTAGGCACTAACTAGATGGTCATCATTTCTCATATAGTTATTTCTTAATTTAAAAAGCTCTCAAATGAAAAATTCTAAGAAAAAGGGAAAGAAGGCTATGTATAATATGCTCTTAAATGTGATATGCAGTGGGTACTTGAAAAAAGTAATTATTTACCTGGCCTTATTGAGAAATAATTTTCCTAGATAACTGAAATCTATTCCTCTAAAAGTAAACTTTTAAAAAATAAATTTTGATGAAATCTTATTGAAATTTTCTTGGGAGTGCATTCATCTATATCCTTAAGCAGAACATGTTGATATATATGTATCATTTTATCATGAATCTGAATATTATATACATTAAGTGTTACATACCATACTATTCCTCCCTTGTTAAATGCTGCAGATTACCATTCTTGTGGTCGGCTTCTCCATTCTTCTATTTTCTTGTTGAGTGCTAGATAACCTGGACCTATATGCAACCTGCCCTCCTCCTATAACACCCACCACCCTCCCAGCATCATTCCCAGTTCTCCCATAGGACTCTCGCTTTCTCATTTGATGTTTCTTATCATCTGTGAGTGGAGGATTTAGGTTACCCATTCTTAATGACTGTGGGAAAAGTAAAGGTAAACAGTGGATGAGCCCCCAAGGGGCTGACTTGTATATCAACTGTATTAAATTTAGTGACTTTAGAGGCCTTACTGCTTATTTCCTGATTTTTAGCATTGTCCCTGGTAAAAAAAAAATCAGTGAGAACTTGTAGATAAAGACATTAATATTATGAGAAACTCACTGACCAGCTATAAATCAGTACCAAAAATGTTGATACATTTGCTTTATAATCTTACCAGCTTGGCAATATCATTTTATAAAATATCAGGTCTTCAGTGCTGAAAGGACCATGTCATGAACAAAGGTTTTTGTAAACTTCACAGTGTGATGACTAGTCAGCACCAAGAATAGATCAAAATAATAATTTATATTTATGGTTATTTTTCTAAAGAAAAAAATAGATAGGCCCTGTTGATGAGGAAATGGGCAGTTTTTTCTGTGAACGTCTCTTCCCTATTCACATAATCAATTCTACTTTTCTCATTCACTCATGGTGGGTGTGGAGGATTCCATTTTTGACTTCATAAATCTAAATTCCTCAGCCACCATCCTCCCCCAACAGCCTCACCCTGTGGATCTAGTCTTCATTCCCAGCTCCATCCCCCACTGCTAAGCTGAATGGCACATTGTCTCAACTACACATGCTGCGTGTCCCCACTCTTGCCCTGTGCACATGTCACACTGGGTCTGGCAGGCCCTGTTCCAAGCATGTAAGAATTGTAGCAACACACACAAGAACCCAGTCCAGTCCCCACATAGTCAGGAAGGACTAAGGAAGAGAGGACCCTTCTCAACTTTCCAACTTTATCAGTTCCCCCTCGGATATTAGAGATCAGCAATCATCATTAACCTCATAAAAAGACGATGAAGATGTTCATTTACTGAGAGTGAACTTTAGTAGAACCCCATGTGCTAAAATAAATGACTTAAGTGATCTTTTTATCACAAAAAAAATTATGTCAGTCTCAGATGTCCTAATAATTCTCTCTTAATGGTTAGTTAAATACCTATAGTATAAAGCAGCCTGCCACCCAGCCATCCATAGATTCAGTTATTGAACAAATATTTTAGGCACCATTCTAGGTCCTAGTGATACAGTAATGAACAAGAGACATGAAGTGTTGGTCTCCCAGGAACTTACACTTCAGTGGGGGCAACAGGTGCATAGAGAACCAGTGTTTTAAGGGTAATCAGAGCAGGCCTCTCTAAGAGGTGGCATGTAAGCTAAGACCTGAATGAAGAGAGGTTTTCATTTTGTGGTTATCACAGTTATCAAACCAAGGAATCACTTCCTACTGCCCATATTCTTTTAAAAATAGTTTATTTAAAAGTTACTTGAAGAAGCGGTTCGCAGATTATTTTCTCTTATGGAAGATAGTTCTTTCTTAGAGTCTTTGTGCTGCTCATTTTAATGAGCTATATGAGATGAGTCAAAAACAAACAAAAAAGGGTAATTTGCTCTAGAAAGCAAAGCTGGACAAAACAATACCAGCGTAGGAAAACCCTTATTATGTTGCTGCACAAAGACACTAAAAATAAAAATATGAGAAGGCCTGAGGAGGGAAGGGGGAAATGCTTCCTAACCTCTGGCGATTTAACTGTGCAAATTCCTCAAATACTTAGAAAATTTTAAAAGTAATTTTTATTTTTGTCTAGAAAGGTAAATTATATCGCTTTTCTTTCCCCTTGATGGCCATCAAAATATTCTCATCTTGAAAATAAATTGTTTTAATGCTGCCGTTGAATGTGGAAAAAATATTCTCAATAGAAAAAGAGAAAGAAAATTTCTGGGGACTCTTTGGTCGACTAGTTAAAAAGCAGCTAGATAGGAGAAATGCTTTAAAAAAGAAATTGCTTCTTTTATGCCCAAGGATGTAGCATTTAATTATGTTGTGGGTTACTAAGTTTTATTTTCTTTTAAGTTAAAGAATAAGCAAAGATTTTAATCAAATATTTCGAATTTCTGTCCTATTCACCGTGTAAGAGGCACAAGTTATCAGTCACCATCAGTGCATTCTTTCCTTCTCCGGGAGAAATTCAGAGCACAGCTGTCTTAGTAAAGTTACAGAAAGCTCATCTTGTGTGAAGTAACCACCGTTCCCTCTCCTGGGATTCCTCCACCTGCTAACACCTTTGCCCCTACAATAGTCTCCCAGTCGTTAAGAAGCCATAATTAAGGTAGGCCTTTTAATAACACAAGTTAGGCCCTATAATAATGGAAGGTACTGGAGGCGAAAGAAGTTTCAAGCACTTCACTTCCTCCCACCACACTGCAGATTCAGAGGACCTGCCCCTTCTTAGACCTGTCTCGCCTGCAGGAATTTAAAAATGGGGGTGGGGCGGTGGGGGATGCACCCTTTTTCCACCCCTTGTTCTACTGAACAAGGCCTGGGGGGAGGTGGGATGAGGGGAGCGAAGACAGCGTGGGGCCCAGCATGCATCTCCCTGCCCCCTCAGCCCTCCCCTACAGAAGTCTGCAGAAGCTCAAAGAGTGAAGAGCATCTAGACCTTCCCCTAGGAGAATTCTGAAGAATGCTCAACCAGTTCTTTTTTCCAGTTTCAACTGATGCAGTGCCACCCTCACAAAAAAGTGCCAGATGGTGGAGTTTCAGAAGTGGCTTCCCGGGGCGAGGACCGCATTCCCACAGGGACCTTCCCACTGAAGCAGTCTGGGAGAGTTCGCCTGCGTCCTCTCTCACCCCATCCTTTTAACCCCTGAGGTGCTCATGGCCCATGTCCTCCGATCTGATAGCCCCCAACTTTATGTGTTCAGATCATCAGTCTCTCTCAGTCTGCCCCCTCGCCTGGGGGACAAGGAGAGCTTTGGTGCTTGGAGAAGGAGAAAAAAGGCCTGTCTAGCCTGAAGGTGATGATCCAAAAGGAATTTCACATTGAAGTAGCTTATCTCACTGTGACCCCTAGACTGGCACCATGCTTTATCTGCAACTTGTTAGAAATTCCCAGACCCCACCGAGATTACAGAGTCAGAAACTCCTGGGGAGAACCCAGTGATCTGAGTTTTAATGAACCTCCAGGTGATTGTGGTGCAAACTAAGGTTTGAGAACCACTGGCCGACTTATGTTTTCTCTGGGCCTCTCCTCTCCAGCCTTGGGCTGCTAAGAAAGAAAGAGTCGACAAAAGAATGTTTAGCCAAAGAAAAAGTCTTATAAGAGTTTATTTGAGACAAACTGATGACAGTTGCAGGGAAGCAGGTTCTCAATGGTTTGAGAAAGTGCCCTGGAGAATGGCAGTTTTGCAGCATATTTTATGAATTAGAATCAAAGGAGGAGACGTAAGGAGGGCTACATGAACTCTATTGGTGGTAGATTAAGGGGGCGGGAGAAAGCAAAGCAGGAAAA
>NW_011888893.1:2098010-2112957 GCF_000151845.1 Pteropus vampyrus
TTTATGAATTAGAATCAAAGGAGGAGACGTAAGGAGGGCTACATGAACTCTATTGGTGGTAGATTAAGGGGGCGGGAGAAAGCAAAGCAGGAAAACCTGTGGAATTGGATAAAAAGCAAAATGGAGAGACACACTTCTTTCACATCGGTGGGTGCGAGAGAGTTGGCATTTACAGCGCATGGAGATGGTGTGGATGGCAAGACAGCGGTGTGGTTTCGGGCTCTGGTGCTGTGGTTGTGCCTTCCAGGAAAGAAATCACTCTGTTATTTCAAAGGTATGTTGTCTCAGCACACACAAAGACCATAGACAATTTCAAAGGTAAAGATTCACCTTTGTCAGATAAGCTACAGGCCCAGGATGTGACTACCCACCATGACCCACTTTTGGTTCGGAGTTTTTACGTTTAGACCACCCCGTGTGGTTACTTTTGGTCTCTGAGTTTGTGAGGCCTGCCGTGCGGGCCTCCCCTGCGTTTGTCAGATTTAGTATGTGGCCCCTTTTCCATCCACAAAAGAATGGGGGAAAGATGGGGGGACAGATAGAGGAAGAGGGAAAGGGAAAGGAAAAAAGAAGGAAAGCAGGAAAGAGGAAGGGAGGCGATGAGGGGGAGGAAGGGAGGGAGGGAGGAAGAAATAAATATGCTGTTACTTTTACTTTTGTCCGGAGCCCAGGTGGGAAGGGGACGGGAAATGAATTAATAAAAAACCCTCTGAAAATAGAAAAAAAAAAAATGTTTGCCCTTTGAAAGAATAAGTAATGGCTTATTCAAAACACTTAAATCAGTTTAAAGTTCTCTTTGAGTTCTCCATAGCTACAGCTGAGATGCTGATGTTTTAAATTAAAGTTGGCCTAGTTGATCTCTGCCATCCCTTCCAAGTCTAATTCAGCGGATCTGTGAGTTTTTAGGATTAATAAAACAAAACAAAACAAAAAACAGCAGGGAGTTAGAATCACTAGGAATATAAGAAGGAGTGCTTTATTACATCGGGATAAAATGACTGTGTTCACATCACAGTTTTATTTCAGATAGGCCTGATGAGATTACCATGTAAACCAAACTCAAGGATGCCCCCTGCTGGTAAACATGAAAAAAGGTGATAAAATAATGTCTGGTTAAAAATTACTGGCTAGTCACACAATGGATTAAAGATGTAGGCAAGTTCCAAAACAGTCAGTGAGCTTAGTGGGTAAGCCGACATTCCCAGAATAGATCTTGAAATATCATGAGAATCTCTTAGAAAACTTATCAAATGTTTTATCAGGAATTTTAATTACTTTTCGGGAGGGACAGTGAATTAACATCTTGCAAGAAAGTTCTGTCTCAACAGATTTGGGACTTTTTCCTCAGTTTCTACTCTCATCTTACTAGGTTTCTTTTTCTTTTTTCACTTTTAGTAAGTAATTCAAACTTCCTGAATCTCAACTACTTCATCTAGAAAGTAGGGGAAATAATTTCTTACTCAAGTGAAAGAATAAGACAAGAAAAAAATTATCTCTTTAGAATCTCCCAAGGTTTATGACTGACTAATCAAAATTATGCATTAAAGGGGAAAGGTGATATGAGGTACAGTTTTCTGTCCTTGGATTCTGATGCCCACCATAATGCCAAGCCCATGGTAGTTTATTTACTCTATTCCATTTATCGGTCAAATACTTTCACGGTTCCTACTATGTATTATGCATTTACATAAATTAACTCCATATGATTACCATATGAGGTGGGTACAATTATCCCCATCTTACAGATAATAGAATCGAGACATTGAGAGGTTAAATAGCTCAAGCTCAGTAGCTGGTACGTGACAGAACCTGGATTTGAACTCAGGAAGGCTGCCGCCAGAGATGGTGTTCAGTGAACTATTCACTAATTGATCTGTCATGCTGCTTCTGCAACATCGAGGTTGGACTTTGTCAGGGATCGCACGACACTGACATCAGATAACCGTAAAGATTTTAACTTCAGAGAGCCCCGGTGGGAAGCAATGAAACACCTAGTTCGGGTAATTGAAGCCCAAGTCATTTCTGTATATTGTGTTGTACTGTGTTGTACTTTGGTGCTTGTCCGTTTGTATTGTGGTCATCATTTCCCAGGTTATACCTTCTATGCCAGGTCTGATCATAGGCACTGTGATTCGCTGTTGTTATTCCAGGAGATGTTGGAGAAAGTGACCCAGAAGTATCCCCTTGACAAATGAGGGTCTCCTAGCCATGTAAATGTTGCTGATCACCTAGCAGATTCTCTACATTATTCTTAAGAAAAAACGTGACATCATGGGATAGAAGACTTTACTGCCATGATGTTTTTTAGAGCCCCTGCTATTTTCTTGAGGCTTTTAAAACCCCACTTTCTCAGGTAGCACGAGAATGAAAGGAATGGGAACAGGAAATCAGATCTCTGAAGACTTTGAAGGCTAAAGAGAATAGTGAACAGGCATAATAGTGATACTTAATAAATATAGGACTGCCATCAACAAAACTGTTTCTTCAGGGTCGAGAACCCCCAAGGTGGGCCCTCTGCTCTTCAAGGCAGAGCTTAAATGCAAGGAACCTCACTCACGGACAGCTGGACGCCACACGATTCTGATCACATCATGCCCACAATTCGAAAGAATCCTCAGGCTTCGGGCTTGACTTTAGGTCTCTGGATCCAGCTTACTTGGGAGTATCACTTTTTCAGTGCATCTTATGTGTCAGCACTGTGCTGACACAGTATCTGATTGACAGGTCTTAATCGTCTACGCCTAGGCAGTACTTCTGTTTTCATGCTTGGGGCCTGTATTTTAAGTACTCACTCCAGACACACAGTAAGTAGGGAAAATGAGATTCATTCTCCAATCTTTCTGATTCCAACCTCTTGGGTTTCTGCTCTTTTAACCTCATGTTTCCCGAATTCTTGACCCTTGAATTTGGGGTATTTTATTGCTTTCATATAATTGCCAGAGTTGTGTTCAGTTGTGAGTGTGTGTGTGTGTGTGTGTGTGTGTGTTTTCCCTCTCCCATGGCCATCTCATGAGAGTGAGAGATTTCAGTCAGTTTGTAAGGCAGAACTTGACCCCACTGTGACTCAGTAGAAACTGCATAACTTTATGAAGCCTCTCAAATCACCAGAAGGCTGACACTGCTGGTCTTTTCCTCTAATAAAAGGTTCCATAAGTTTTCCTATAACGCAGCATTCACAACTACAGAACAACAAAAACATAGTTCTAACACCTGCGAAGTGTTACAGGAACAGAGAGGATAAAAGTATAGCTAAGCACTAGAAAACTGAAATTCTGCTCTAAAAACTACACTCTAAAAATAAGGATTTTGACTCAAATTATAGAACTGTAGTTTTTTTTTTTTATTCCCTTAAAGAACTTTAAGTATTTTTTTAGTTACTTTCTGTAAAAGAAATAAGATAATGGAGAAATGCTTTAAACTTTTACTTAAAAATGCATCATGTTTAATATTACAACCATATGATTTTTCCTATTTTTGATTATGTAGAGAAATAAACATTTGATTCACTTGAATAACTGTAGTTTACAAGACTTGCTTATATTGCTGAATATATTTAAGCTCATTCAAAATATGCAGCCTGACAGATTCTGAGGCATTGACTTTGAGCAACAGTTAAGCCAGTTTTTTTATTCTCATTGGAAGCACTGAATTGCAACTCTGTAATCTTCTCTAGAACTATCTTCTATTTTATGTTTCAGCAAAGACTTAATTGTTCTTTGAAGAACTTCTAACTCTAAAAATGGCAATTTATATTCCAAAGAAATATAATTGTCTTGCTCAGAAAGGGGAAGAAACATAGAATTGCCTTTATTTTTAAATTATAATTACAATCATATATTGGCAGCATATGTGAACAATTTAGACAAAATTATGATGGAAAAAACCTACAACAAAGAGGAAGTATGAATAGATAATGACCTTCTGCCAAGTAAAATGAATTCGATTTATTTGTGTTTATTTAGGCATGTTAAATGTCTAGAGCAGCAATCTGGACTTCACCTTTTTGGTCGGTTGTCTTTTACAGCACTTAAATGTCTGCTTACAGTCTTGAATGCTATATGTTGTATACTTTGGGTACTATATATTTTTTAAACAAAAGTTATTTTTAATTTTGTACTTACTCTACAGTTTTATAACTCTCGAGGTAAAGTTTTCGTGACATCAAAATATAGAGAATAGTATTATGATGCATTTTATAATAAAACCACTTTTTATTTCATATAAATGATAGGAGAAATCTCTGTACATATTTTAATAGAGAAAAGGATGCATGGCATGGGGTCTTAAAACTAAGACCATATACTCAGTATTTAGAAATTAGAGCTTGTTATTTATGTATACTCTACTGGAGTGAGGAAGAGGGGAGACACTAGTAGCTAGAAAAGCATCACACCTTATTTCATGAAGACACTGAAACCACAGCCCTGTGGTTGGTGGGAAGGAAAGACTGTAACGTAGAAAGTGATGAGACCTTCTGATTCTCAACATGAGAGAGAAAAGTGGACCTGTTGTCTTTAGATCCTAAAATTTCAGAAGGACTATTTGAAGGAGTGTTGATAACTACATTTGAAAGGGGGCCTGCATTTGTCTAGGGACATTAAACATTATAGTTCTCTTTGTCATATTAGCATAGGTCAGTGAGCATAAAAATGGCACGATAAGTGAGTTAGAGATGATGAATGTGGTAGCAGCATACAGGATATTAAAAGGCACTGGCCTCACAAAGTGATGACCTGGACTGGTGGTAATGAAAATGAAGAAGAAGGGTGGTAGGAATAGATTTCAAAGGGGAAAATGGACATGATGACTGACCAGATAAAATTACGGGAGGAAAGAAGAGTATTACAAATGAGTCTTGAGTCTGAGATGTGATGATTAATACTTGAAGGTACACTTCACAGAGATAGTGGAGCCTCTTCCTGTTTGAGGAGAGTGTTGGGAAATGGGAAAGTTAGAGGAAATGTTTAGGCGTTAGCAGCAGAACTCAATGAAAAAACATAGTGCTGGGGGAGACACTAATCTCATGGGTGGATTTTGAGAAAGTAGTTTTAGAGGAGTGATGGCAATGCTTAGATTAACAGGAAGTGAATGACTAATCATAGAAGTACAGCAGTACGGGAGCCACCAGGCAGTCTTTCGGGGGTCCAGTTAAACGTTGAGACTTAGAAGACAACCACGGGCCACATTTGGCAACAATTTACTTAGAAATCTATTGAACAGGAAGCACACTCACCAGACAGTGACATCAGATGGCCCTTTTCAGTGAGAGTCCTTGCAGCAGCCCACTCAGCAGTGTCACCCAATATGCAGGAGGCAGGCCCTTTGGTCTTCCAGGTAACGAGACGGCTGCAAGGAGATGCGATTCACAATGGCAGGTACAGGAGCCCCCTGTCTCCTTCTCATAGCGGACATTACCACTAGTAAAAATTCCACAGGCATGAAACACACCCAGCCACGATAGCCACCACACTCATTAGGGCCCAAGGCTATGGAATCACCATCAGGCTTCCATGTTCATATTTCTCCAATCCTATGCAATTTATTTCTCAAAAAAGAAGATAGGAGATGGGTGCTAGTGGGGTGTCTCCAGGTCAGAAATGGGCACGAAAAAAGTTAAGGGCCCTTAAAAGTTGTAGGTTGATGACAAAAACCCATGTAAAATGACTTGGCATGGAATCTAGGCTGCCCGAAGAATCACATGGAACTTGGTGGGATGTAATGTGTTAACAGCGAATCCCAATAATTGAAGCTCCTTGTTCTAAGGAGGTTTCCTGTGGTTTAGAACATGTCAATTCAAGGGTAAAATATAGAATATCTAGAGATGTGAAGAATGCTACATTTATATTGTCTAACCTAAATGTGACTTTTCTCAATTAGATTTTTGGAAGAAGCTAGATAACATAAAATTCTAGGTTATATAGAGTTCTTTCCCTAAATATTAACACAATTTCGAGAATATTTAGTATTTATATCTGTAGTTGACTATATCTTATACTATCCTCCCACCCTCTCTTTCCATCAAAAATGATAATATTAGACTCATTATTGAGTCAGAACTGTTGGAGTTGATCAGCAAGTAAAGTGGTTTTGGAAAGTAACATGGATTGCTAAACAAAAAAATGTTTTTCTAAGGAATCTGTGGGAAAGATCAAGAATGGAAGCGAAGTAAAACTTGGAGAAGAGGGAGGTAGTGAGCCATATCTAAAGAACAGTATAGAGATAATAGCTGTCTAGTTTGAAACGCAACATGAAGTTTCTTTCAGGCAAATCTAAGAAAATAGACCTCATTATTTGTCATAGAGGATTTAAGAGACATCCCCTGGCACAGTCCATGTAGGAATTTAATAAGTAAAAACAACTTAAATGTTTTTCTATTTCACGTCTTCGAGATACATCTCATGTGAAAGCCCATGGTGTGACACAATTTGGATGTCTGTTAAGTCTGAGTCACTAAATCAAAAACATTTAATATTATGGTAGAAATCAAAAGATACTGTATAGTATCTTCAACAGTTTGAATTGACTTCAGAGCGTTCATTGAAACTCAGGAAGAAAGAGTCTGAAAATGTTCTGGAGAGCATGAGATGATGAGTGGAAGTTACATATATAGTATCCACACTTTATTTAATGTCTATTTGTATTTTAAAGAATGTGAAAGATAATAATAAGGGATGGCATAGAATCTGCCTAATCTTATTTTTTCCTCATGATTTTGGAAGGAGCATGGCATTCTACTAGACAATCTTGTAGTGTGCCCAGCTTTACAGTCTCTGGCAAGTCATAATTAATAGCAAACTGCTCATAATCAAGATATGCTGTATCAATCCTGGTGTTTTAAAAATATATAAATAGCAATGTCCTAATTTCTCATCCATCTGTTCTTTTGGTTGCACATTAGAATCACCTGGGAGGCTTTAAATACCAGATGCCCAGGCAGTGGGACAAAACCCAGGCCTGAGCATTCTTTAAGTCTCCCCGGGTGATTCCAGGCTGCAGCTCCATTTAGGGACCATTTCCTTAATAAACAAAAGTTCTCCACTCCAACTATGCAGAAAAATTACCAGGTAAGCTTCTAAAACGTATGCTGTCTACCCGCAGAGACTGGTTCAAAAGGTCTAAGATAGTTCCTAGGGTTTTGCATTTCTAAAAGTTTCCACATATATAGTGGGTGACCAGGGCTGGTACCAATACTTTGAAGCTCTAGGGAAGAAACCTCTCTGTATTGGCTTTTGTCAAGAGGTAAGGGGACAGAACAACACCTATTGAGCTTTTTGATCTGTATATCAGAGAAGCGAGTGACCTTTTAGCACTAATGGTTTCCAAATGTTGTTTTAAAATTATTTTTGTTGGAAAAAATGAAAAATCTAAATATTCAGAAATGCAAAAATGGTTAGCAGAAACTGATCGTACAAATGTAGGGTATGATGGAAACCAATCGCTGTCATCACGTTTTAAATTTTTAAGTTTGAGTATCTATTACTTAAGATTTTGTAATATGGGACAATATTTTGAAAGGTTTTGATGAGTCACTTATATGAGCATCTATTCAAATAAAAACAATTGGTTATTTGCTGGCAAAACAAGAGATAACTTGAGAGTCATAATTAACCATAACCTGGACATAAGTCAAAATGATAGCACTTATTATTATAACCATGTATAATAATTTCTTATACTTAAGAAAAATTGCTTAACATGAGCAAGGCACTGTGTTAGGAGCTAAGCAAAAGTTACAAAGAAAGGATAATCAAAATCCAGAAAGAATGTGTAAGACTTAAGCAAAGTTCGGAAGAGAGTCGTGAAAGTGAAAACGGAGTTTACGACAGTTTGAAATCTTTCAAAAACTGCAGTGATTTCCCTTTGAATAAAGGTTGTGGAATGGCTGAACATTGACCCTCAAGCAGTGAAGGGAACTACGCATTAGATAATATTATGGGCTGCATCGTGCCCTTTGAAAATTCATATATTGAAGCCCTAACCCCTAGCACTTCAGAATGTGAATATATCTGGAGATAGGGTCATTAAAGAGGTAATTAAGTTAAAATGGGGATGTCAGGGAGGGCCCTGATTCAGAACGACTGGTGTCCTTATAAGAGGAGGAGATGAGGGTACAGACACACACAGAGGGATGACTGTGAGGACGCAGCACAGTGGCAGCCATCTGCAAGCCAAGGAGAGAATCCTCAGGAGGAACTAAACCTGCCGACACCTTATCTTCAACTTCTAGCCTCCAGAATTGTGAGAAAATTAATATACACTGTTTAAGCCTATAATATTCTGTAATGACAGCCCTAACAGCAACTTTCTGTAGACAGTATGCACAGAGGAACAAACACTAGGAAATGAACTGAACATTGCAACAAAAGTCAGTTAAATCATAAAAGGTAGCTTCCAACGATAGGGGTTATCTGGGATCCTATGAAGTCTTCAAAGAGGTGATATTTTAAATTTTAAAAAACTACCTATTTTTAACATCTGGTGTAAGTAAGCATTGTCCTTCCTTAAAGGAAAAACATAAACTTAACTACAGGAACATATCAGTATTCCACTGTAATTTATCTGTTATCTCTCTTTGGAACAAACCAAAAGTTTGTCTGAAATATTTTGACTTATATATAATATTAAGTAGTGTTAGAGTGAGGTTTTGGTACTTTTTAAAAAATCTTTTTATCACTGTCACTCTGAGGGCACTGTACCCAGAAGGGGCAAATTAGGCTAAGGGGCCACATGCTGTTGCAGTATAGAAATAATACATAGATTTCGATTATTCAGCTTGAGTCAGACATTTGAATACTTTGATATTTAAATATGACCTTCTGCTCACTTTTCTATCCCCCTAAAAAATTAAAAATCAGTTTCACTCTTTGGGGAATCACTTGGAATGAAATGAAAAAAAAATTGTGAAAGTAAGACATACGGGGGAGAGCATGTGTGCATGAGTTTGAGTCTGTGGAGAGACAGCATCTGTGAACCCAAGGCACACCTCACGCAGGACTGTTCTACAGGCTCCCAGCAGTCCAGGGGGGCCTCGTTATTCAGACCTAGGAGGCTCCACAGATGTAAGCAAAGAATTTGATTTGTTTGATTGACATTTATGTGACAGGGACAGACAGCTATGGAGTGAACCCACTCTATTTTTAAAAGGTCAGGAAGGTTGAGGAAAATCAAAGCAGAGGAAGTAGCGACATAGAAAATGATCACACAAAATAAGGTAGACCTCATGCAGAGCCTGAATCGGTTTTTGCTTTCATATTGTAATATGAGTCCCTCAGGAAAGCACTGTCTCCCAAAACTGTTTCCCCAGAGAAGCATGGAATTTTACAGTGAGATATGTATTTATTGTAGGAAGTATTTTTAGCAACTTTTGAAATGCAAATACATAGTTTAAAATGAGTCTTTTAGGCCCATTCTCCTCTAGGAAAAAGGTAGGGTAGAGTGATAGAAGATGTGTGTGCGGTGGGGGATTCTCCACAATTTAAGGTGGGAAGGGGAGAATGTTAAGAGGTGAGGGGCTGTGCATTTAGAGCGCTGAAAAGGAGTGGCCGAGCTGCAGGCAGAGCAGGGCTCGCTCACTGGTTCCTGAAGGGCCTGTGCCACCAGCACAGGTCAGACCAGTAGCCTCATACCTGCGAGACTCCTGAGGCAGCAGAACCCTCGCAACCGTAAGAATCCTTAGGGCAGGAATGACGATAACTCCAAGCTCACACTGCTAAGATTTCCAGCCTGCAGGGCTAAAGCAAGGCCTGCCACAGCAGTCAGCGAGGACTCCAGCAGAGCCGGGGTTCAGCATTGTTTCCCTGCTCCATTATGCTGCCCCTCCCCAGCAGCTCTAAGCCATCCAAGGCAGAGTTCAGGACATCTCAAGATCCAGAAAAATAATGAAAAGCTGAATTTTCTAGATAGCTTTCAAATTCTTGATGGAGAGAAGGTTATTGATTTATTGAGCATTCTGGAAGTTCTGTGGATAAACTCTTGAGACCAGTCTTGGTTTATAGAAAGGGTACCATTTTTTAGGCATCTGAGAGCAAGGTTGTCCTTACAGTCGCACAGGTAGCTTACTGCACAGGGACCGTCAGGTAAAGAGTGAATGAGAGTTGAAATCCTGCCAAGTCTGGTTCTGAACACCAGAAGCGTCACTGCTTCTAATGGTCACAGATATGTTTCAAAATGACCAAGCTTTGTGGCCATAGGCCACCTCATTTTAATTTTCAATTTTGTAAAGCATTCTGGAGGCAGCCCTGATTTAGTCATTTCCCTCAGTGGTGTGTTGTCTTGGGGACCTGGGCAGGTGAAGCAGCATTGCAGTCTTCGACAGGTAGCTGCCTCCAAGCTGCGGGAGCTCCGCGGACCTGAGCGCTCTGAGACCAGCGCTACAGAGAAGCCCGCCCTCCTCAGGAAATTCCGCAGTCTCAGAAATCCTACCGCATTCCAGTCACTGAGAAATTTGTGCTTTCATAAAATGATGTGAAAATTCTACCTATTATTACAGTGAATAAACTGGGATTTTGAGCCTATTGTTGAATTTAATCATTATTTTTATGGCAGAATTCAGGGTGTGGGAGTAGTTATAACAGTTGTTTTTTTAATCTCTTTTATTAAGTCATTTATCATAAGCAAATTCAGCTTCTAACCTTAGTTCTTTATTTAAGTTTCTAACATCTGTTTTTTTAACATGTTGTGTCTTCCCGTTTTATGTCTCTAAAGGTTATAGAATAGCTATTTTATTTTCTTCAGAAAAAGCTATTTAGCACTCTGGGAGAGCATGTTAAATGGCAAACAGAAGAGGTGACTTGAAATTAAAGCTACTTAACAGTGAGGATTAATAGGAGAAGGGAAGGCTGCATATCAGACTCCTCTGTACTCAGACTTCCTTTTCCATAGAGGATTCTCTGTGCCTCCTGACTTTCTAGCTCAGCTCACTTTCAGGTTCCCAATAATTTGGCCAAGAGGAGAAGAGAGGGATGAACACAAAAAGTGATTTAGAATACATGTGTGCCTTACGATCCCAGATATAGAATGCCCTTTACATTGCTATTGCTAAACTTATTTTTCTTATAAAAATCACATTTACTTATATCTGTATACATTCATTGCATACCCATGTACTACTTCATGGAATTTTTTGAAAGCATGGAAATTCAAAAGACAACAGTAATCACAGAAAAATTAATAATAATGTCTTATGATTTGATATCAATGGGTGATGATTGAGATTTTAGAATTCTTTAATTAGTTTAACTTTGATGGTGAAATTCTCCCCTAGAGTCTTGTTTCTTTGCAAAGTCAGTGTATACATTTTTCCTCTCCTTGCAGATCTATTTCAAGATTTACCCTCTCTTATGAAACCTTTCCTAACCACACCAGCCACCGTTACCATTATGTGGGTGTTCTGATGTCCTGTAGTAATGATGCCATTACTCAACTCTAAGCTTAGTGAAGGACTGATTTGCTTCCCATTGTACACCCGGCACTTACCATGCTATTTGTACGAATGAATGAATGAGTTTCACAATGTGCAGTTTTCATAGTACTCACTTATATTTTTTTATATGCTGGATAAGTTTTAGATTATAAAAACCTTAAAACTAGGGTCTGTGGCTTTCAGCTCTTCATTTCCTTAGTCCTCAGTCTTCAGTTCTAACTAATGAAGTTAACTGTGTGAAGTAGAGTACAGTTCAAGGAGAATCAAGCATTGGCCCTGTGATCTCGCTGATCTTCATAGCAGTATTTAGGGTTAGGTAGAAGCAATTGAGTACATCCCCCACACGCACACTCCCTTTCCCTCTCCCCTCCTTTGTGCTGACTCCTTCACTTTGACAAGGACGGCAAACCTATAAGCATTACAGTCCAAACCTTTGGAGAAGGATTGATTCTCGCCCCCTCCCCCCCATAAAAAAATGATCAAAGGATGAAAGCTTTTTATGTTCTCTACAGGGGCAAGTCCAGGTTTTGTGGGAGCTGAGCTTCATCCAATTTGGAGATGGGGGAACTCTTAACAAAAAAGGAAAACAAAATTACAAATTAGTTACAAAACGGAATCTTTATTTAGAATGAGAAAAATCTCATAACAAATTACTAGAGCCTTCGAGGCTCAAGTCCCTTATTTTCTGAGGTATCATTAGGCAACTTAACAGAAATGTGACACTGAAATGCTTCAGGGATATAACCTGGCCTCCCCTCACCAGAAGAGAACTCCTAGCGCTCCCTCTATGTGAGGGGAGGGACCTGGAGCTTGGATTTCATTAGCCTCACAATGAATTCCCCTCTGGGCACCTCAGGTTTGAAAACGAGGTATCGCGTGTGTGTGTGTGTGTGTGTGTGTGTGTACATATCAATATAAGAATCTTCCAAAATGTATTTTCATTCCATTCCTTCCGTTTATATGTCTGCTGTAACTTTTAGATGAAAAATGCCTTATTCTGGCTTTATAGTTTCAAAGAGCAAAGACTCTCAAACTAGTTCGAGTAGAGGGGAAGGCTCAAGTCCTGAACTAGGACTCCATTCACCTACTGACACAATTATGTGAAATATGTGCTATGAGCCAGATCCTGTGCCAGATACAGATACAGCTGTCTCATTGAATCTGGTGAGATCCTAGGGATCTTTTCGTGTAGGATAACTTTATGTGCAAAATCATTTGTGTTCAGTCATTTGCCAGTAAGACTGCTGTCGGTTACAGCCCAGAGTGATAAATGTCTAACTCCGGGGAGATCATTTAATAGAGGGGAAAAAAAGTGTGACTGGTACCTTCTTCACTCTCTACACTGTGGTACAACTACCTGCTAGATAGAAGTGGTAGCCTCTGGGACTCAGTTCTGCCTAATCTGCCCCAGTGCAGGAGGGGTACAGGCTTACGAGGTATACACATAACCATCCATGGTCACCCCTCAGCATAAACGCAGGATGAAGTCTTTTTTAGAAGGGGATAATGCTAGACAGGCACAGTGCCTCCCTGTATGTTATTTTTTTTTTTAAAGGTACTTATTTCAATTAATAAAACATCTTGGGTTCAGGCATCTCCTGATCTTGACTAAAGCACTTCCATGATCCTGGGTATATAGGGTTGTTTTTCAAAGTACACTCTTTAAGTGGTCCTTATTTCAAGGGCTATTAATAACAACAGAACCAGTCTTTCCAGAGTCTAAAAAAAAAAAAAAATAGCTATTCTTTAGCCCAGCCTAGAAAGCCAAATTATGCTGGTACTCAACAGCATGTAACTCCAAACTGATATTTACAGGTCTGCTAGAAGACATATACTTTAACTTAAATTCTTCTTCTCTGGCTTTTTAAATCTCATAGAGGTGAGCAGGCACCAAAAGGGAATGTTTGTGCTAATTTAGCTCAGTACAATCTAGGAACCACGTGACCGTCTTTTAAAGTTAGATCATTTTTATGGTTGCTAATGTATTTACTGGTATGGTGACCTCCCTCTGTATTCCGTCCATCCAGGATCTGTGGATTCTTTTCTCTCCATAGCTCTTCTCTTAGGATGCCCCCAGCAATGACTGAAATAGAACTGCTTTTTATAGCTTGATTTTTCACAAGTCACCTTCATATGGATTTATAGGAGATCTTGCATCTCTGCCAACTCATTACATTCATAGCAACATTATCAATGTAGAACTTAAGTTTTTAAAATAGAAATTTAAGTAGCTCATGAAAGAACAACTTGTCTAGATCATGCTAACACCTTGTTAAATTGAATAGATCCTTGTCTTAGCTGCTGAGAAAGTTAATGTTCCTTTAAAATATCATTCATTTTAGAAACAGCAAGAATAAGACTTTTTTTCTCTCTCTCCATTTAACTCCAGCTTCATTGGAGATTATTGATTTCATTAAATAAATTCAAGCCATTTCTAAAATTCTCTCAAATTCTATAGCGTAATGCCTAAGTATCTATATGGCATACAGATTTTCTGGTCCAGCGTTGATCACAGCCAGAGTACACACTATTCCCAGTGCGTGCCCTGCTTCTTTATAGCTTCTGAATTTGAATTTACTGTTTCCTCATCCTAAAATCGTATAACCCTTCTCCATCTAACAAACTTCTAATCATCCTCTCTGATACCCACCCCAACAAACATTGCCTTTTTAATGATGTCTTCCCCGACTACCCTGGATAGTGTTATGTCACCTAACTCTACTTCAGTACTGAATTCTAATGGGTTATTTATTTATATATATTTATCCCTCACAAGTGAGTACTAGAGGGTAGAGATTAAGTTTAATTTGTATTTGTCTTCAAGAGGTGAAATAGAAAAGATATTTGAAGATAACCACATCTCTACCTTTTGACCTTTATTTTGCCACATACTCCCAGTTTCATCGAGCTCCACTTCTGTGGTGATCAGATTTATTCACACCTGGATGACCTGTATTTTATTATGCTTCCATTTTGTATGTCTCTTAAACGAAGTGACTTGGGGCTGGAAGGAGAATACACAAAATGACGTGCTTTTGTAGGCCTTGGAGAGAGGCCTTAAGGACACTTCTTTTCACCTGGTCTTCCTCCTGCTGCCTGGGCCCTGGCTTACCTTAAACTAAGGAAGGGCATAGTATGGAATTTTCCCATGCCATTGGGCTGCCTTCAAGTCCTGTGTTCTGCTGCCTGGCCACTCCCAGCCTGCAGAAGCCAGGACACAGGGACATTCCATACTGAAAGGCAAGATCGATACCATCCTGCCTAATATTTGTGGTTTAGGTTTCAGTTTTTGTGTTATTTTAGTTATTGTTATTGTTTGAAAATGAAAAAGTGTGGTGGAATGCTTTTGATTTTGAAGCTATAAGTCATATATACATCTTTTAAACAAAAATGTAACCCAAGTATACATTTCTAAACCCAATTAAGACCAATAAAATGTTCATAAGTTGAATTAAATGGCTCTTTTTAATCCCTGACAAAGTGTAAATTGACTTAAGGGAAGCAACCATTGTCTCAGCTATGTTA
>NW_011888893.1:2113007-2143583 GCF_000151845.1 Pteropus vampyrus
ATAGAAAAGATATTTGAAGATAACCACATCTCTACCTTTTGACCTTTATTTTGCCACATACTCCCAGTTTCATCGAGCTCCACTTCTGTGGTGATCAGATTTATTCACACCTGGATGACCTGTATTTTATTATGCTTCCATTTTGTATGTCTCTTAAACGAAGTGACTTGGGGCTGGAAGGAGAATACACAAAATGACGTGCTTTTGTAGGCCTTGGAGAGAGGCCTTAAGGACACTTCTTTTCACCTGGTCTTCCTCCTGCTGCCTGGGCCCTGGCTTACCTTAAACTAAGGAAGGGCATAGTATGGAATTTTCCCATGCCATTGGGCTGCCTTCAAGTCCTGTGTTCTGCTGCCTGGCCACTCCCAGCCTGCAGAAGCCAGGACACAGGGACATTCCATACTGAAAGGCAAGATCGATACCATCCTGCCTAATATTTGTGGTTTAGGTTTCAGTTTTTGTGTTATTTTAGTTATTGTTATTGTTTGAAAATGAAAAAGTGTGGTGGAATGCTTTTGATTTTGAAGCTATAAGTCATATATACATCTTTTAAACAAAAATGTAACCCAAGTATACATTTCTAAACCCAATTAAGACCAATAAAATGTTCATAAGTTGAATTAAATGGCTCTTTTTAATCCCTGACAAAGTGTAAATTGACTTAAGGGAAGCAACCATTGTCTCAGCTATGTTACGGATACCATAGCTTGCAGAAACAAGCAATTGAAAAAACAAATTTGGTGCGAAATTTAGAACTCATATTGAAGAGTAATAATGGTCTTAATACAGACACGTTCTGTCTGTATCCTCATTAAAGCACTGTTTTCTTCTGTAACAACATAACATTTCATTAAAATGTAAGTGTGTTTGGGAGTTCAAGAGCTCTTGTGTTTTGGGAACAGATGTGGCAATTTTAACGACTATTAGGTTTTTTGGTATTGATACATTTTTATATATGCATTTGTATTTATGAGAAAATATTCTTTCAAATACTGAGTTCAATTGGCAAAGGAAAAATTCCGTAAATGAAATACAGTTGCTGTCAATAAGAACAGAATGTGTAATGCAGTTCGGCCCTGTGGGCATCCTGAGAAGAACCCTCCTCTCCTACGACGGGAGAGTTGTCAGTAGTGACAATAATGCTGTTAGAAATGAAAACTAAGTTGTGCTCACCAGTGTTTAACTGACAGTGCCACCATACCTTCAGGGATAAAATGCAAGTGCTGCGTTACAATTCATCTCATGATTTTTGTGGTTCAATAATTTATCTTCATGAAACACCAATGACAGCTAGTATTCTCTTGTTCCTGTGAGTGAAATATGATGTGCTTGCAATATGTTTTGGGGATTCGCTAACTATGGCTATGTACACATAACTTGTAGTCAAGTTTATGCCTGAGTAGCTGAAATATAAATGAGAACATTTAAGGCTGTATAAAAATCAGGTTGAATTCTCCATTTATATAGTCATAACAGAAGAGTTCAGATGTATGTAATAATGAGCCTGTTGAATGTTTGAGGAATTCAGAAAAGGAGTAAAAACTAGATAGGAATCAAAAAGAGAAGATCCACGACATTACAGATCTAAGGATAAGGCCAGATAAATTTACTTTTTCAGAATATATCACATAACAAAATACCAAAATGAGAATAAAAATCACTAATTCTATTTGAACTTCTGAATTGTCATTTCCTTCTAATTTTTAGTTGTTGAATAGAGATAATTCAGGTTTCTAAGTATAACATTTAATACATCTTAAAAACCTGCCCATGCATATCTTAAACATCTTTATTTGCGTAGATGTTGTAAACAAGGGAGTTTCATGTTTTACTCATATTTTAGTTCCTAGCTGCTAGTTTAGTCTTCTCAAGAACTCTTTATGCCACTTTTTCACTCCATAAACTTCTTATGAATGAAGTTCAAACTTTCTAACTTGAAATTCGGAGTCCCTGAGCTGGCTTCAACTAGTTCCTCTCATCTTTTCTCCTGCAGGCAAAGCGTTCTTACTTCAGGACCATACCCCATTTATTCATTCAACAAATATATGTTGACCAGTTACAGTCTGGGGATTCAAAGATAAAAAATGCAGTTTATTACATTCAGTTACGTGTTCAAGGAGCTCGGGAAGGGGCAGAAAGCATCTAAACAAAGTGACCTCCTAAACCTCCATTCCTTTATTCTTAACACTCCCTTCATTTCAAGTAGCCTTACCATCATTTCCATAAGTGGAAACTTTTCCATCAAGTTTTGCCTGATCTCAAAAGAAGTTAAGCCATCATTCCATAGTTTGTCACTTTTTTTATTTTAGCACTAGGAAATATCTAACTTTAATGCTTACTTCTCTAAATATCCCCTCCAAAAATCAGTAAATATCTCTGAAGTCAAGGATGATGATCTAAATAGTTCCGATCTCCCACAATCAGCAGAATTTGTAACTACAAAACAATCACATACCTTTTGAGTGAATAAAATGATTCCAGTTTAAGTGAAGGCAGAATCGTTCTTGTTTTCTCTTTAATCATTCACCTCCTTACAGATGTAGAAGAAAATAGCTACCATTTCACTCATCCATGACTTCAGTGAGTACAAAATCAAATGATTGCATGAAATAATTCAATTGAAATAAAACTTTCAAAAGATTTATAGCACATTTTGTACAATTTTATATTAATTTTGAATGAAATTTTCACTTATAAGGGAAAATAAAATATTTCCATAAAAAATTAATAAAGACATGATAATTTTCTCTATGATATAGCTGTATAATTTTTAACATTAATCTCTTTTAATTCTTTAAAATTATTTCAGTCTATCTTTTTACAAAATGGTAAGTAATAAAACTTGCACAATTACTTTTTAAAGAGTGACTCTAAAATTATAAATAAGCGAATTTTATAATTTTGAATCTATGATAGGATTTTATAAATTTGTACTAACAAAATGGAACTTACCTTCTTTACCTAAAATTGAATAAATACAAATTAGCTTTTATCTTGAATTAGATCATTATACATAGTTTGCTAGACACATCCAAAAATACATACTTGAAATAAGAATTATAATGAAGATGATTAAATAACTAACTCAAAATTTCATCACTCTGTACAGTATCTTTATATTATTATGCCAAATATGTTAATAATACTTATCTAAATTTCAACATGTTATAATCTACATAAATTTATTAGTGATAAACTGTACTTGAATTTCAGATAATGCATTTAAAAGTTCTGCATAGGATGAATATTAAAAATATTATTCTCAGTTAAAAATTATCTTCTCAAAGGAAAAAATAAAATATCACGATTTAAGTCCTTGAAAAAACTAAAAGACTATCATTCATTCCTAAAACATTGACTCAAATCAGAGATGTTAAATCTTGCTGAGAAACAAAATATTCATTAACATAGAATATATTCAGTAAATATGTGATGAAATTAGACAACAGATCCTCACAGTTTTGTTGTCAGTAATTCTTATGTTTATGACGATAGGATATGATAATTATATAAAATTCGTTTGTATCTAGCACCTAATTTCCACGAGGGAGAGACTTATTCTACCTTCTTCGGATCTCATTGTTACGACGTACTAGAAGCCGAATTATAGTTTTGATTACTAAGTGCCTAACTAAAAGAAGAAAAATCATTCTAGTTGGGCTCCTAGTGTCGTTATATAGACCCATCCCAAGAAAATCGACCCTCAGTATACCAGGCATTGTTTCAATCCTGGTCAATTCTCCATGGTTTCTCTACAGCAACAGATCAGCCTTGAAGTGAGCCAGTTTAAACGCTCAATGTTCTAAGAATGAAATCACTTATGACTCCTTTCTTGCAGCAATGATACTGTTACGAAGCTTTATTAGTCAGAGCAGAAAGGTGCTAGAAGGAAATCTCTCATCACACGTGCAGACACAGCCTAAATAAAAGATTTGTTCTTAAAATCTGTATAGCAGAACAAACCAGTTGCACTTCACAAGAACAGTGAACTCTTTTCCCCTTATCTATGACATAAATAATGTTTGATCGTTTCTAAATGAATGGAGCTAATGATAAACTATTTCTTGTGTAACCATAAGTTTTATTTGAGCCAAGATGGTGCCAACTTGAAAATCCTCTGTTAGAAACAGAGAAATTAATAGCGAAAGAGGGGCCTAGTGTCCAATTTCTGTTTGCTCGTGTTTCTTTTGAGAACTCTTTAGGAAGAAATAATATAAACAACTGAGGTATAGTCAAGAAAACAATAACAGAAGCCCTTTTCTGTCTTTGCACAGTTCAGACAAAAGCAGAGGTCATGCGTCCTCTACCAAACCTGCTTCATAGTCAGGCATATCTTAACAGCGACCACAAAAGCTGGTAGGAGTCGGCTCAGTAAAATGCAAACAGGCCTACTAAAATGCCAACATTTTCATTTTGTTTTGATGACTTTCTCAGAGAAAAACATTCTTCGACTTTGATTTTTTTTCTTCTTTTATTTGTAGTGCCCTTTGGGAAAGAACATTTTTCCCTTTTAAAAGCCACACAAAGCTTAACTCAAGCAGTTTCATTGTTCTCTCTCTCTCATGAAGCTAACAAAAAAGACTAATGTATTACTTAATGAAGCTATTCATTGCTTAATAAAAATAAGAATTAGTAACAACTGTTATACTCACATTAACTTTATTTTCATGCTTTAACATAGAAGTTGCCCTAATGTATTATATTTCTACCATAATTTGCTTTAAATAATTCTACGGGGAAATATAAATCTAATACAGAAAGCAAGATATCCTTTTCATTGTTACTTTAGAAATTTGAGTTAATAACTAATACCAAACTCAGCTACTAAAATCTCAAGTTTTGGAAAGTACAAAGTCGTAATATTGATAGGTGGCAGGTCTGGAAAATGGGAGAAAATCTTTGGCTTAAAATCCACAAACCTGGGTCTTATTGCCAGGTTTGCAACTTACCATGTTGGTAGTTGCAAGTCTCCTAACTTTGTGAGTCTTAATTTTCTCATTTGTTACTTTTCCAAATGGAAAGTAGCTCTGGTTACCCAGACTAACCAGGTATTTGTTTTATGTTCACGTGTAACTTTCATCCAAGTCTACAACAATGGCTCGTAAAGGTCAATGTAATCAACCTCTGGTGCAAGATTTTTATAACAAATCATAGGCATTCATTGCAGGCAGTCTGCGATATCACTACAAATATCTCCCTTGGTAGCGGATGAGTTCACCAAATTTACAAACTCTGTTTCCCAAAAGCTTATTTTAAAGGTATTCTTCTTTAAAGATATTAAAAGTATTAAGAATCTATGCTCTATGAGGTCAGGAACTTTGATTTTCATGTAGCCCTAGTGTCTAGAGCATTGCATGGTGCATAGTTTTAAATAAATGAATAAAATAATTCATTGACTATATCCTTTTCACTATATTCAGAGGCTGATTTAGTTCGTGATATCCCTCATGAATATGTTGTTCATGATATATTCATTAAAGATTAAACCTCTGACCCTTAGCTTTTGAAAAATTGAAAAATCCTTAAAATACTAATATATTCACATTTATTCTGTATATTTAAGAGAAATAGATTCATGAATATACTTATAAGAAGAATGTATTCATATTCATATAATCAGGAAGAATATTTCTTAACACAATTACCTAATAAATTGGTAAGTTTGATGAATTTGGCGAGTTAGTCATTGATCAGTTGATTCTTTGGATAATTATTTTTGCTCAATCCACTTTTAGAGAATTGATTTCAATTAATTGACCTATAGCCCTTTCTCTTGGCTCTGACCAATGTGATCGTTGGCAGGTGGGCTATTGGCAGTTGGAGTTTACCCTCTAAAACCGTGGATGCAGATGTCTAATGTGAAGAACAGAACCCTCTTCAAAGGGAGAGAGGTTAGGGGCCAAGGTCTACTGCAGACCAAGAGCTAGTTAATCAGCTCATTTCAGTTACTGTTTCACCTTCTCACTGAAATCCGTGTCTTCTTATTCTTCCTTGTTTCTCAGAGAATGATTTTAACTTGAAAATTTGTTAGTGTGTGAATACTTAGTATACTTACTTGTTGATGACTGAACTAAATACAAAGAGGTCACTGGCTTTAGCTGTTAGACTTGGAGTATGCTCTATATTTATATAACATGGATATAGAATGCTCTATATAAGTATAGTATATAATATTATTTAAATGTGAAATATACAAAGAATGTGTATGAAGAGTATATATGAATCAGTTACCAGCCACATGAATTTCCTTTCTCAAGTAACATTTGCTCTTTCAAATTTATAACCCCAGCCACCACAGGGCTTGGTCTCTCATGGAGAATCACTGCCAATGTGAGCCTGAAATTCCCAATGAAATTATTTTCTAAGATATTTGAGAGTAGAAAAAAGATGGAAAACCTTTCAACTAAATGAACTATGACAGTGGTAAACTTGCAAGATCTGAACATTAGGATAGTTGAACCATCTGGTTGTACTTTTCTTGCCTAAGAGATACAACATGGTGAGCTTGGGGGAAAAAAATGGAAACAAAGCCTGAGAGAAATTTTAAATAAAGAGAGATGGTAGACTCTATACCATTTAGAGAGAAAGCAAAAGAAAAGAAAGTAAATATTTTTATGTCAGAGGGTTTTGGGGGAAGTTCTTTAAGTTTTTTTTGTTTTTTTTCTTTTTCTTTTCTTATGAGTTAAAACTGTGTGTGTTCCCTATATCTGTGAGACACAAAAGAGTTGCAGTCACAGTTGATAAATTAATCAAAGAAAGGAAAGCCCTTAAATTTAGAAATGAAATTAGACATAATTTCAAAAGTGACATCACTTTTTGAAGCCCTCGAAAGTGTCCTGAAGTCCCCTCAATATGTTTATGAAGTCTTTGTCAACCTTAATATAGTTTCCCAATAAAAGCTTTGATTTTCTTGTATGCCGCACTTCATGTTAAATTAATGGTATTGATAGCTGTCAGTTTTTCTAAATTGCTGTTGTTTTAATATTCTACAGCTGTGTGCACACTTCATAAATTTTTGATGGCTTCGCTGCACATCTATCTCATGACTTTAAAGATAATAGCAACTTCCATATTTTCACCATTTTTAAGGTATTTCAATGAGATTATATATTATATAGACTCTTGCTTTATTTTCAACTTTTATTGATATACAGACATACCTCATTTTATTGCTCTTTGCTTTTTTGCACTGCACAGATACTGTGTTTTTTACAAATGGAAGGGAAGACCCTCTATCAGCAAAAATATTAGAACTCACTTTATTGTGATGGTCTGTTAGCGAACCTGCACTTTCTCCAAAGTATGCCTTTACGCTATACATACAGAAAGTGTATAAAATCGTGGATGTACAACTCAATGAACTTTTTGAAAAACCCAACACACCTGTATAATTAGTACCCAGATCAAGAGACAGAACGTTACCAACACCCCAGATTGCTTCTGAATTCAATAATTGATGTTAATTAGAACAGCGGTCGCCAACATTTTGGCACCAGGTACCGGTGCTCCTATGAGAATCTAACGCCTGATGATCTGAAGTGGAGCTAAGGTGGTGATGCTAGTGCTGGGGAGCGGCTGCAGATATAGATGAAGCTTCACCCATTTGCCTGCCGCTCACCTCCTATTGTGCGGCCCGGTTCCTAACAGGCCATGGACCACTATCAGTTCCCAGCCCACGGTTTGGGGACTCCTGAAACTAGAAGATTGCTCATCTAGCAATCAACACTAATGAGCATAAACAATGCTCATTAAATACTAATGAAATACACATACTCTGTATGATGAGAAAAAAATCCATCTATGGACCTTATTAACGTTATCTTTAGATAGGACATGACCTAGTAGTAAGACGATGATCATTGTTCATCTGCATTACAGAACGTTAGCGCTATACTAAACACAAAATGTAAGTGACTGTACTTAGTGTGGATTCTTCCCTTTCACCTGAGACGCAGTCCCTTTAATCTGCGTTGGGTCTGCTGTGCCCATTGTGTTTGCAGTGTAGAGTCGTCCAGCAGGGCAAGTGCCGATTTATAGAACAAAATAATCAACTTCAGCTATGGAACTATTTATTTTACTAATGTGCGCTACATAACGTTGTTTTGTTTTGTTTTGTTTTTTCAAATCGATACATTGCCAATGGTTTTCTACTCCCCTCTACAGCACATGAATGTATTTCAGTCTCATTTTAAGTGTCCAGAGCTGAGAAGAATCTTGTAATTGGCCGGTATGAATCATTCATTTTAGCGACAAGAATTTCTGGTCCAGAGACATAAAGTGATTTTCTTAGGTAATATTAGTGTCCATTCTATTCAGACTCCAACCGAGCTCTCTTTTAGTGTATCACACTGCACTCCGATCTTATGTGTCATGTAGTAAATATCACATATCTCTGCACACATACTCAAATACACATGCTCAACTTATGTGTACAATACCAGTCCATGAAACCATCCTAAAAAGTAAATCGATGTTTTTTAAATTTATGATATAAAAATATTAATTTTTAATATATTAGTCTTAGTTTTTAATCTTGTCCAATACCTGTCATGTTCAGGTTAAAATCCACAAGAATGGATGGCTAGAATAAATTTGTAACTAAATATATATGAAACTTTATTCATACAAATATTATTTTAATGTACTCACGTGTAATATTTTTCCACTCCTGTTTTGCCACCAAAAATGAGAAAAACTACCAAAAGCAGTTGACACTGAAAAAGAATTGTTTTTGAATTGAAGATTGCCGAAGAGAGTAAGTAGTTTATAAATATATGATGATGTGCCCTTCATGGTTCAATGCCCATTAATAGCCCAGTTGGAGGAAATGACTGAGCTGAAATACACAAAAGCAACCTCTCATGCTAGGAGTCACGGAGTAGAAAAAGTAATAGAGAGCTTTGCAGAAAAATAGCTACCTGTGAAAGGTAGAGACTGATTTTTTGCCTATGTCTGTTACCTGTATATGTTATTTAGGTACTGCTTTGAGTAAAGGATAAAAGTTATTCAGTGGCAGGTATAAAAACAAAGAGTTCTATTAAAGGGGAGGAACACAGAATTGTCTGAAATGAGAAACTATGTTTCAATTATGCATTTTATGATGCAATTTAAAAATAATGATTTATACTCATCAAGGATTGTACTTCAACATAACATTTTAATATCGCTGTTCTTTGGCAGGACCTGATCATGATTATTCTTTGTACTCATGAATTTCTGAGCCCCTGAGAAGCTGGATAACCTCTCCAGCTTAAAAACAGTATTCTCACTGCAGTTATCCAGAATACACAGATCTAAAAAGCCTCTATTTAATCAAAGCCACTTAAATCACGGTCTTCTATGGTTAATATGAAACTACCACTTTCAACAGGAAAGTGGGAGTTTCATGACACACTGTTTAAAGAAAGCCAATCTTAAATTCTGACAGTTATTCATTTTAAGTTTTTAATTTGTTATCGAAATTTTAAAAAATGAGAAAATGGATTCAAGAATTAACCTAAGCTCAATTGCCATTATCATAACTTATGGTGTTTCTATTATTCTTTTTGTAAGATATTTTTTCTGCATCATTTCTGTAATACTGACGTGACAGAATTGAAGTCATCGACCAATAGTGTCATGTAGCTCTCTTCTTATTGTGTAAGAAGACAGGAACTATGTGCTTTGGGGACATTGCATTGGTAATGTACTCTGTAATCATTCTAATATTAACTTCCCTAGCTGCCAGGGGGATGGGAGATGAACAGTTTCAACAGCATATTACAGTTAAGCTGTAGAAAGTGAGGCAATGCCTACATTTGAGATTAACTCCTGTCAGGGATCCCCAGCTGGATATCAGATCATCTCCTACTCTGTGGTTCTCTGTGTATTTTTTTTCCTATGCCATACAGTTCTAGTTTATAAAATATAAGGAAATGTTTCATAGAAATTATCAAAGTGTATGTTAAATATTTAAATCTCATTAGGTGGTATAAGACGACAAACTTCCTGAGACCAGGAATCATATTTATTTTTATATACTCTACAGTGTTTCACATAGGTATGCCCTCAGAAAAAGAGAAATTGACTTGAATGTCCTTGCCATTTGGACAGTGTTAATTTCCTACATACGAGAATGATTTTGTGCCTTTAAAGAAAATTGTAAGATACTACAACTTATCAGAGACATAAGTGAAACAAAGATAAAGGACTAACTAAGTACGACTTAGTCAATTTAGATTTAAGAAATACATTGTAATATTAATAACAATGACAACTTACTTTCTCAAAATGGTATAATAATAATTTTACAACTACAACTATTTAAAATAGAAACGAGTAACTATAAGCAATAATAAATATTTAAGTTTAAAACTAATTCACTGGCATGTTTATTTAAAAAAAGAACAAATTATAACCTATAAGCAATTAAGTAGAAAAAAATCTAAGAAGAGTAATGACTCCAAAAAGCATAAATGAATTCGTTGGTAATATTCTCATTGCCCAGCAAAGACAGATAGTGCAATGAAAAGATGTTACACAAACCAGGGTTCGTAATCCAAATGAAAAGCTAAACTCCTGAAATTGTATGTTAATTTTGAGTATCTAGAAATTAGGATTTTTCTTCGGATGAGATTTGTGATTTTCTTCAGATTTTCAACATAAACCTTTAGTCAAAATTATTTTTCTCTAAAGCTAAACTACTCAAGGATTGTACATTCTTGCTTTTTTGCATCCCCCACCTACCATGGTCTCCTCACCCCACTCCAATGTCTGGACCTCCAAATTTCAAATTTAATGTTCACTTCTTATACTTGTTTTATTCGATGTCTCAGAAACATTTACAAGATCCAGCTAGTCCCTTCTTGAAACAATCTCATCACACTTTCACGTTTCTTTCCTGTTTCTCTTGGCTACTCTTTTAGAGTCTTCCTTCCTGGGCCTTCATCCTCTTTCCACCTTCTAAAGTTTAGAGCACTCCACCTCTCTTCTCTGTCTCAGTTCTCTCTCTAGGTAACCTTATCAAGCCTCACGACTTATGCTCATGCCGTCAGCTTTCTATGTCTAGGCCTCACTTCTTTCTTAAGCTCCACACACAACTGTCTGCCTGGCACCTCTGCTTTGGTTTCTAATGGACACACCCTAGCCCGACTCCTTTCCCCAGTCTCCCATTAGTTAAATGGCATTGGTTTCCACTCCATTACTTAAGCCACAAGTCTTTCTTTCTCAATTTTTCAATAACCCATTAATGAGTAAAACCTGTCAATGGTACCTACAAAAACACATGGCAAATTGGACTACTTTTCTTCGCTGCCAACCTCAATCCAAGCCTCCGTCATCTCTTGGCCTAACTACTGGAAGAGCTTCCTGATCAGTCCGCCCGATTTCACGCCTGCTCCCTAAATCCATTCGGCACGTGGTGGCAATGTTCCAGGTCGCCACTGGAACACCAAATTAGTGGACTCTGAACCTTTGCTCCTGCGAGAGACGTAGGGTTAGGTTCCTGCAGTCCTCGGTCACACCACTTGCATCAACTGATCATTACATGACCTCGTTTTATGTGTTTCTATTTTAAGTTACCTGTTTACTACATAAATCGATTCATTACCACTGAACTAACAGCCAACAGCATTATAACTTATACCTGAAAGAAGCTTACCTAACGTACATATTAGTAAGACACATCACAGCCTTCCTGCACTTGGGAACACTAAACGGCACTAAAGCACTACATTTGGGGTCCACATTAAATAATATTTATATTTTTAAACTGCCAGAGTTTTCCAAAGTGGTCGTACAGTTTTATATCCCATCAGGAATATATGAGAGTTCAGGAATATATGATCCAGATCCTAGATAGTCTTTTTGATTTTTAGCCACTCAAGTAAGTGTAAAATTGTATATCTTGTGGTTTAGTGTCCCTGATGACTAATGAAATAAAGCGATTTTTCATGTGCTTATATATAATTAATATATCTGTATTTGTGATGTCACTTTTGACCACTTTTTTTTCAATTATTGACTTGTAAGAGCTGTTAGTATGTTCCATTATGAAATATATGTGGGTTTTTTGTTTCGTTTGCTTTTTACACTCTGTCTTGCCTTGAATTTTTCTTAATCATGTCTATCGATGAGCAGGAATTTTCAGTTTTGATGAAGCCCAACTTATCTAGTGATTTTGATGTCCTGAGAAATCTGTTAACCCCAAAGTCCTAATGATATTCTGTTATCTTTTAGAAGCTTTATAGTAAGGCCTTTGTGTTTGGGTCTAAAACCCATCTAGAATTAATTTTTGTGTATTGCGTAAAGTAGAAATCAAGATACATTTTCCTCCTAAATTTATCCAGTTGTTAAAGCTTCATTCTTTGAAAAATCAAATACCTTTTTTTCTCCATTGAATTCCCTTAGCGCCTTTGTCAAAAAATAGTGGACCACATATGTGTGGCTCTATTTCTGATCTCTTTCTGTATTATTACAGCTTTATAACAAGTCTTGGAATCATATAATAAGTCTTCTAATTTGGGTTTCTTAAATTATTTTGAATATTTAAGAATTTTTGTGTTTCCTTATACATTTTAGAATCTTGTATTTCTTTTTCTACAAAGACTAATGTTAGTATTTTGGTTTATTTAGATCTCCATTTATTTAGATCTTTAATTTTCTTGGCAATGATTTGAAGGTTTCAATATGGAACTTTAAAAATTCCCCAAATTATTCTGTCATACAGACAAGGTGATAAAAATCTGTTAATCTGGGCCCTTTCTCTCTCAGAAGATTCTGGGTGTCAGAAAAGAATCTATCCCATCCCTACAGTTCTACATATTAAGTAAACAAAGGGGTCATTTCTAGCAACTCATGAAAAATGTCATGCAGTGTGCTCTCCCCAGGGTATTTGTCTAACTTAAAGGTCCCATTTAAGTGCCTTTTCAGAAAAGACATGTTCCAAGCTGACTTTCTGCCCATACCTATACAGAAAAGCATTTGGCAATTTCTTCAGCTTAAAAAAAAAAAGTATTTCATGCCTGCCCAAGCACTTCATTGCATATTCTGTCAGATTGTAGATGGTCATACATGTAAAAAAGATGGATTGAATTGGCATGTAGAAATGAGCAAGATTAAATTGGATTAATTTCCTAATGATAAGAAATTTATGTAGATAATATAAGGAGTACATGGCATATTTATATAGAGTTGTATATTCCCTTTTCTCTTTATTGCATAAATAGATAAATAATAACTTATGAGATATATTGTTAGCACGTCAAAGAACAACATAACTGCCTAAAGATGCATTCATACTCTAGGAAAGTTTTCTCTCAAGATTGAATGTTGAGCAAAAGATCGAAAACTGTAGTCACTGTAATTTTATTTGAAGCATTTTCAAACAGATGTTTTATCTTGGTTTGCTACTATATTTTAAATACTTCTTTTCAATATTCATTAAACTAGTCTCTTCTCGTCTCTAATAAGAGTAACATCTGTTTCTTCTAGTTCCATCAAAGCAACCACCTCAAGAGTCTCACTTTAGCAATAATACCATTAGAAAGACAGCTAGATAGAATATGCTTCATTAACATTTTCCATTTGCATACAGAACAGATTTTTCTAACAATTATAAGTTAGGGAGATGTTAGAGAAAATATTATAAAACAATTGAGTTATCTTATGAAAAAATTAAGTCCAGAAGTTAGAATAATGTTTCAAAAATGATGCTTTCAGGTTAAAAAATGTCTTTGTAAAAATATTGATTTCATTATTTAAAGAAAATTTGAAAAGTTTTTATTGTTATGCATTTATGAAGAACTACAGGTATCTATTATAAAGTAATATCAAATAATCTTTAAGTGTAAAATTAAACCAAAACTATTGCAATAATATATATTTTTAAAAACAAAAATGTTTTGGAAAATGTACACTCGAGTTTATATCAGTCTCCTCAAAGTCACCATGAGAAATCCTTGCTTGAAATTGGATTTAATTTTTGGAAATATTACACAGACATTCAGAACCACATCTGTTGAATAATCTAGTTTTTAAAAAGATACGTATTTTGCTCAAAATTGGCTTTAAAAGTTGTTGACTCTGATATTAAGAGACATATTGAGAGCTATCTCCCCAAATATTCCAATTCCTCAACAATAATATTATATTATTGGATTTATATGGGAAAAGAGGGTATTTGTTCATAAAGTAAGCCAATTTTAATCATTTCATAATAGGTAATGGCTGTGTGTAAAGTTAAAGTACAACAACTCAGGCTGATATTTAGAGAGCTAGGCTCACTCACTGAATAAGAAACAATAACTGATATTTATTGAGTGCTAACTATGTGCCAGGCTCTATTCTAAATGATAATATATACCCTTAATCCTTAAAACAACCCTGCGAAGCGGATGCTTTTGTGATTCCCATTTAATAGAAAAGGGAACTGAGGCATAAAGAGGTTGACTCACTAAAGGCCCAGCTATGATTAGGTGAGCAGAAAAGAGATTCATATCCAGACATCTGACTCCAAAGTCCACGCTCTTGACCATTATGCTAGTCTACCTCTCTGAGGGTGTCTATACATCAGTCATCCCTGTTCTGATCCTCTCTCAGTCTGTCATGGGGCCATGTTTCATTTGTGCCTGAATAGAATATGACCCCAAATGCAGGGCAATCCCCCATTTTCCCAGCAAGATAATTAAGAGTACCTCTTGACCAGCTTGGACATATAAACTTTTAGTGCCATAGGCAAAAATGTCTATAATATTTACTTAATTACTATGTGCCTTTAAAATTATATACATGAATACGTTTGAACGGTCATTTTCTACTCTCTTTGGAAATAATTGTTCTAATTTCTTTACATGCAGCTTTAACATCGATGTCATTGTCATAACTTGTGAGCCATGCAACACACTTTTGCAGAACAAATCATCTTTACCTTTGTCTAAGTCGTTTGAATACAGGCATTTTTTTCCATGTCTAATGCTGTCACTGGACATGGTGCCCGTTAGCATGACATCAGGACTTACTCTTTTTTTTCCAGTTGTGTCATATGTGAATGTCCATGAACTTCACTTTGTTAAGACTTAGTACATTGCTGTCTTGTTTAGAAGGCTATTTATAACAAATACACCAGTATTTGTTTGTAATTCTGAGGTAATAAGCCCAAAGAATAGGGACTCAACTTGTCTCAGCTTCCTTTTCTATAAAATGAGATGGATCAAAGCTTCTTTGTGTTTTAATCTAATTTTACAGATATGCTGCTTCCTAGGTGCCAGGCACTGTTTTAATGAATACAAACACTAATTCATCTAGTCCTCAAAAGAAATCTACAAAGTGGATACCGTTATTTGCATTTTAGAGCAGAGAAGCCTGAGGCACAAAGAGGTTAAATAAATTGACTAGGTTATCAAGAGCTAGAGCAAACACAGGCAGTCTGGTTCCTGGATCAGCCCTCCTAACCACCATTCTTTCCTGCCTTTCTGCTATTTTGCTGCTCACTACTGAGAGGAGCCAATACAATAAGGGACATATACAGTATGTGTACATGGTGACAGACATATATGAGGCTCTCAGGAGATGTTAACCATGTGAGACAAGGGTCTCTTTTTTTTAAGACAAGTACCAGCATGCTTTTTTGGTGTGGTCTTGAGCCACTGTCCAGCCACCAGGAACCCACTGCATCAGAGATATGGGTCCTAGGTGCATGTCTCCATTCCCTGAGATGTTCATTAGCTCTGGAATAATGAGCGGAGGAAAAACAACTCTAACAGCACATGAGAAGCGCTTTAATCCTGTTTAGTTATGTGTTCTTTGTTAATAATGACTCACAAATTTCTAATGAAATGGGACAATACATTTTTTTCTGAATAACTATATTGGTATTTATTGTAAGTTTATATGTTACAGCAACAATCTGATCAGCTACGGTATTCTGAGTACATTTCATATAGTATTGAATTTCATGCATGTCCCACTTCAAACAACTTAAAATTATTAAACAATATTGTTAATTTTAAAATGTCTTAACGAGTCTATTCCTTATTGCTTCACTGAAACAAAGCTAATTCTATACTACTTTCTGCAAGTGACAGATGGTCCAGTAAATGATAAAGGCAAAACACATTTTGGAGCAAGTTTGCAGGAGCGCTCACATATTTTAGTCTGTGTTTCATACAGAGTTGTTTGAGTCTTCTTTGCACTGCAGAGGATGCACACAGACAGAGATGAAATATGCTGAAACTATGGCACCCTTTTTTTTCTCACCATAAAATCTCAATGGCTGAGTTCTGAATAGTGGGGAAAACTACTGTTCAAATGTCAAAAGGTGTGGATTACAGTCTCAGCTCTACAGACTAGCAAGATAGCTTGTTCCCCTCATTATAAAGTAAAAAGAGTGAACACAGTTCTCTTTGCTCAGAGTTTCACAAAGTACAGAGATGATTTAAATAAATACTCATGGGCTTATTTTAATGTGCCTTGGGGAAAAAAATGCTAGCATTTGCTTCTCAAATTTATGTTATAAAATTTCCATTCTAATTACAATTTTAAGGGAAGAATATTAGTTCTTGTAAGAAAATACTAAAAGAGATGTAGCATGTGGGATATTCCAATACAACAGAAATCTGATGGTGCAAATGCTGAAAGCTGACAGGTGAAACTTGAGATGTCTCAGTTTATTCACAACCTTAATGCTGTATGAGACAAGAATATCTCCAGAAATCGAGCTCATGTCCAGGGGTGGTGGCAAATGGAAGTGTGTGTGTGTGTGTGCGCGCGCGCGCGCGTGTGCATACACACATAGTATAAGAGGACTCCGATCACGGATCCACACAAGTTATATAATGAACGTGTTTTGTTGTTGGTTTTGTTTCTGTTTGTTTTTTATAAGAATTCAGCCTCTGGAACCAGATATATCTGAGTTCTCATTCTACGTTCTGCTCTTTATTAGTTGTAGGATGCTTTGATTCTCTCACCTATTTATTGGGGACAATAATTTTTTAAAATGCTTTGTGAATTATAAATGAGTAAAATGCAAGGAAAGTACTTAGCAGACTCACTATTACATAGAGTTTAGAACGGTATATCTATAAATACATATCAGAGATCATGAAATTAGATTCTTCTCCAGAGAGAGCCTTTAGGCCATTATTTTTTATAACATGCAGGTGAACAAAATTTAAAAGCAGCAGCATATTTTGAGCAATTAGATCATTCTTGCCCCACTGAAAAATGAACTTCATTATGTTTGGAGGCCCATTTCTATCATAGATTGCTGAGGCACCTCTTGATGATTAGCATTAAAAGTTAAAAATAATAATTGGAGTCAAAATGAATAGAAATCACAGTTCAAGCTCAGATGCAGCAATGGCTACTATCAACAAAACTTGCTTTTATCTGCGATCCAATTTCTCTAGTTTAATTACTGAATTGTTTCTTAAAATAAATAAAGTACATTTTTAATTTTAATCTAATTGGAATTATAGACCTTTTGCCATTAACAATTAAGCCAACAGTCTTCGTTTATAAATTAATTTCGTGAAGAAGAAATTTTTGTAGGATTTTTTAGAAGGGCTCTCTGGTCTACTATTTAGAACAGGATGTTCTGTCAGCTGATTATAACTTACAAGGCACTTCTTCTGCATGAGTGATTATTTAGGAAATGAACATTTGTAACATTGATGTCCTTGAGATCCATACCCAAATATTGCTTTTCAAAGCAGTATTCATAACATTTTAAAGGCAAAAACCAAAATCAAAACCATATTCTTGTGTGATTAATCAACATTAAACCCAGTTTCATACTTTAAAGAAAAATGTTATGGTGAAGATAGTCTTCTATGCATCAGTTCTGTGGGCGAACCCAAAAATGACCTATTTGAGAAGGAAGTATTTCAGTAAACACTACCACTTCTCAGACAGCTAACTGATTTTAATTTTAGAATAAGATTTTACATTTGCATAGTAATTTCACAGTGCAAAACTATTATATATGTATATATTCATATGTATTATACATTTCATAGTTTGGAAATTATTTAGTGTTAATCATTTTAAAGCAACGATTTTCTGTTTTCCTCCATTGAAATAAAACATGCTCAAATGTGTATTACTAAATTAAAACTTGAAAATTCTAAGGAAAATACCTGAGGGAGGGATCATTTATAATGATATTTACCAGTATATCAGCATATACTACCTATATGTGACTATCTTCTAAGTGTCAACAGGCTTTAACTTTTTTCTTAATGGTATTTCTGTTTAATAGCACACGCCAACCAGTAGTTTATGCTTTTTCTGTAAAGGACCACTCAATAAATAGTTGGGACTTCGTGGACAATGGAGTCTCTACAGCCACTGTTGATTTGAGTCTGTCTTTTGACAGTATGTCAACAAGTGAGCTTGGTTGTATTCTAATAAAATTTTAGGTGGACACTAAAATTTGAATTTTATGTAAGTTTCACATGTAATTTACTGTTATTATTCATTTTATTCTGCAACTGTTTAAATATGTGAGAACTATTTTTAGCTCTCAGGCTGTACAAAAACAGATGGCCCCAGACTGGATTCGGCCTATAAGTGGATGTTTGCACACCTCTGATCAGAAGCCAGAAGCCGTCATCAGTGCTTCATTAATTTACTCTCATTCCATTTTTGGATACCTTTACTTGCTAGACTTCTCTTTTGTAAACATGAAGTGTATCTTCAAGTAACTCCTACCTAGATTATTCTGTCTGGAGCAGACTAGAACAGAGTATCCTCCCTTTGCCACAGCGTAGGCCTTCGTAAGGTAGAAGGAGGCCACTCTGAGCCTCGTAGACTTCTCGGTCTCTTAGTGCTTCTTAAACTTTCCAGATACTGATGTTCAATGGCTGTCCTCCTCTGTATGCTCCTTAATTTTCTAATTATGCTTCATAAAATGGACACAAATTAAACAGAAACTTTAAATTATTGTCAGTGTAATGGAGAGCTTAAAAGAATTTCTGTTTCCGAAGATTTTTGTGTGAGGCGGCAGTGGGATATTGTTAGGGGTGGGAGTTGTTGATTGATTTATTTATTTTATTTTATTTTATTTGTTTAGATATAACCTACTTCATTAGAAAGATACCATATTTATAAATGATCAGTTAATTCTGGTATTATTTCCCAAGCTTATTAGTGGTCAATTAGCACCAATAACTGTCCATACTCACACACTTATTCTTTAGTCCTTAATTTATATAAACTATATCTGCCAGATGTGGTTATTGAGAAAACATAACAGTACTAAAAAGCTTATAAAAACAGAGATATTAGACAAAAGTCATAAACCCATTTTCTTATATGAGATTAGAGTCTAGTAAAGCTAACCAGAAAATAAGTTATTAAATTAAAGTAGTTCATCATCACCTCCCAGACAACTTTATTCACTCCATTCATTCTCCCAAGTACCCCAATGGCACATTAGTACTGTTTCCTTAGACTGGGTTATATTATGCTTTATTTGGTTCAGTGGAGAATAAAACCTCTTATAATGTTAAAGAAACATGAGATATCGATTGTAAGTATCACCAGATTTTCCTAGATGAAAATATATCAATTTTTATTTGTAAAGCTCTGACTTTATTGATAATAAAAATTGTTTTAAACTGAACCATCCTAAGACAATAACTTGACTCTGATTTTGTACTTAACAGGTTCTGGTTTGAACGATGGACAGTGGCATGAGGTTCGTTTCCTAGCTAAGGAAAATTTTGCTATTCTCACCATCGATGGCGATGAGGCATCAGCAGTTCGCACTAATAGTCCTCTTCAAGTTAAAACTGGCGAGAAGTACTTCTTTGGAGGTAAGATTACCAGTTTTTTATTGGTAACTATTACGTTGCTAAAAACAGAGTTTTAATGAAGTTTGATTAGAAAGTATTTATATTTGTTTCAGTGAACTCAGTAGATCTCATGAAAAAACAAACTCTAATCCCATTCAGTTAAAAAGAGTGACAAATGTATGTTTCTTCATGATAAAGGAATTAATATGATGTCATCATATTCTTCAAGTCTAATTCATATATTTGAGTTATAAAGCATAGGTTTCAAACTGATTCAATCTCATAATACTATCCTCAAGAGTCAGGTATTTGCATTATGTATTAGTCACCTATTGCTGTGTAAGTAATTACTCCAGACCTTACTGGCTTAAAACAACAAACGTTATCCCACAGTTACTCTAGATCAGGAACTCAGTAAGTGGGAGACTCTGGCTCAGGGTCTCTCATGAGCTTGTACCCAAGCGGTTGGATGTGGCTGCATCATTCGCAGCCTTAACTGGGCTGGAGGGTCTGCTTCCAAGAGGATGCACTCGCTCAATGGACGGTTGATGCTGGTTCTTGGCTGAGGTGCCTTCGTTCTTCCCAAGGCTCTGACCCTTCAGGTCCTCTCATCTTTAAGTGGCCTCTCCTCCTGGTGGTTGGGCTGAGGGGCAGGGATGGGGAGGAGGGGAGGAAGGGATCCAAGGGAAGGGGTCAGGAGAGGAAGGCCAGTAAGCAAGAAAGTTTCCAAGATGTAAGCCAAAGGTTTTTATAATTCTGTTTTGGAAATGACATTCCATCAGTTCTGTTATGTACAGCTGGTTAGACATGAGTCCCTAAATCCAGCCCACACTTAAAGGAAGGGGATTGCACAGGGAGACAAGGGTCTTTGGGACCATATTAGAGACTGCCCACTTCAGACTGCCTTCCATGAGAAGCCATCTGATCACATGTATCTTGGTTCTTAAGTAATGAAAAGACGAGTAAAAAGGAAGATTCTTTTAATGATAGATTCTGCAGCGTGAACCTAGCACGCTTCCTATCCTGCAGAAGGCACCCTGCCAGAAGTCGATTTTTTTATCATTAGTGAAATATGGAGACATCTTTTATTAAAGGTTTGTTGTTTAGAGCAATATATCTTTCATTAGATTATTGCCTTTCTCATCTTAAATCATACAATGTGAGATCTAAAAAAATACATTGCATCCTTAGAAAAGGCTTTGATTTAAACTTTAGAAAATATATGTGCACATATATTTGCCTCAGAAAAATATATTAATATTCGCATATGTTTATCTGTTTATGTAAATATATGTTTATATTCCTGCATTTATACATTTTTCTAATTATTAAGCAGTGATCTTATATGCCTTGTTCCTTACTGTATTCCCTGAGGTCCTAGAAAAATACCTGGAATATAGTAGATGACAAATAAATACATGTGAGACGCGTGAGTGAATTAGTAAACTAATGAAAAAGAGGCAAGGCAAGCATTTTATTTCCTGTTGTCTAAAAGAAGTAAAAGCCCTAGGATATTTACTGACTCGCCACTGAGTTCGTGTCCAGCACCTGAATTCAGGAGCTCTGACTCGGGTGCCAGGGCGTTTCTTCCCTCTGCGACGTGACAGTGATGAGTAACAACTCGGAGACAGAAGGTCCTGATCTAGACCTCTGCTTCTTTAATCTTTCATGGTATTTGTTGGAAGTTAAAATTACGTAAGTTTAAAAAGGCTCTCAATACATATTTGATGAGTGGATGAGAGTCAGACAGTATGTCTTATGTGTGAATAAACTGGAGCTTATTGATGTGAGAAAAAGTAGCCCAATAGCCAGAATGATTTTCATCCAAAGACATATTTAATATGATGGGCTTTGGGCCAAGTGTTCATTGCTGCCATAGACAGTGCAGCACAGTAGTCAGTTGGAAAGCTATTGATAACTTCTACCCATCCAAATGACAGTGGAATATTTTGGCCATGGATGAGATTGCTGGATGCCTACAGCCAGTTTTGATCTATTTCCATCTAGATGGGTAAGCAAATAGCTATAACCACAAATTTATGGCACAAACTTTATAGGAGATGAAGGCTTTATAGTTTGCTATTTACTGTTGCTTTACAGATTTTGGTTTTCAAACCCAGCAGTCAGGAGCATATTTCCTCCTTCTTGGGTCTTTGATCTGCTATTGAGAAATGCTGTTGGCAAATGGTCATGATCTTCCTTGGTTATATCTTCATTAGCTGAGTCCTCAGAGTATATGAAAACCACTAGGGGAAATCCTTACGACTCAGGTTAGCAGCCCCGCCCCTAGAATGTTAAAATGCAGATGCCGAGAAATTGAGGAATTTGAAACTTCAGGTGATTCTGACACAAATGATCTGAGGAACAGAATTATAGATTGACCTTAGCCAATTTGCATACACATTCTTTTAGATTCTTTTTTAAAGATGCCAGCCACTGAAACGTGAGGTAAATAAGAAATAGCTCTTCTCAAGTAACTTTACCACCATGGAGCAGTGAAAAGAAGTCACAGGCCAAGGTCTAGTGCACTCACATAGATATTTATTAAATGAATGATTATAGCAAGTCCGCACAGCACTGTTAATGCAGACTCTTCCGTAAGCTCGGTGAAGTCCTAGACCTCTGACTCGCTGTACCTTGACTAAAATGTTCCCTTCAAGCAGCAGTGGCACTACTTTAGAAGTAAGACTCAGCCGCACTCAAAGTTGGTGCCAGGCAACAGAGGGCCTCCTAAGTTGGTAGCTGGAACAGGATCATGAAGTCATCCAAACTCTAGAACTTTCTTCAAGGCTCAGATCATAGGCCTCAGTGGAGTCTTCTACCATCTTATACCAGCTGTGGGTGTCTCTAAGAGACGTTTTGCCAAACTACCTATTTTTAATATCTTTAATTTCACCATTGAGATTTCTTTCCTAATATTAGTAACAGTTTTGCTAACTAACAAACCAGTTTCATCAAAGGACACCCAGTTTGGCATTCAGTAAGTTGATCATAGGAGCAGAGAGCAGAAAACCTGGAGTAGCCGCCACTGGAGTTGAGCCGTTTCTGACATAATGTTCATGGCCACCTCTGGCGCATGGCTTCCTGATTAGAATGCTAGCTGCCTCCAGACTTGAAGTACACGCACGCACGCACATGCACATACACGCACACATGCCTTCATACTGTCTGTGCTGAAAATTTAAAATAAGTTGCAGAGGTTATAATGAAACCATCTTAAGAAATATTAGTATAGTGGAAAGAAAAATTGATTTTGTTAAAAAAAATGAGGTGTGAATCATGCACACTTGATTTGGGATCATTATTATAATTTATCTTACCTTCTTCATCTATTAAAAAGCAATGGAGTCTGCTTTGTTCACATTACACAGCATAACCTGGTAAACCCAGGGCCTGACCCTGGGTTGCTAAACGCTGCCAGCCTTTCCAGGTCACCTTGAGTCTCTCCATAACTGACGCAGAGACAGCCCCTTCTAGGGGACGTTCGAGGTTTCAAACCACGTGCTAGGCATGCAGCTGCGTGTGCAGTCACAGGCAGGGCTGTGTCGCTCCCATGCAGAGCTCGCTCTCTGCACGCCTGCTCCCTGCCAACCCCAGGAAAGGGTGCAGTTCTCCTCTGCGACCCTCACAGAAAAAAAAGAGATTATTCATTTGGGATGTTTTTTCAGCAAAAGGTATTTTAGCTGCTTTAACTTTTTTCTGCCTCCCAACTGGAATTCCTTTTCATAGCACTTTATTAATTTTAATAATCGAAAACAATAACAAACAAAATAACTAAATTTGTTTGTTGATTACTTACCTGGAAATAAACCTTCTGATACAGGCCAGGGGCCATGGTCACAAGAGAGTGGAAAAGTTTTTAAATTTCTGTACTTTCTCAGGTTTGGTAATTTTATTATCCCCATTGTTTTTATTTAAAAAGAGAGAGAATTATGGCTGAAGAGAAATGTTAAGAAAGTTCCAGAGCCAGTCTTATCAGAAGGAGTTATAAGGAACATGGGCGAGGGGGAACGGGAGGCAGCTGTCAGGGAAATGCCAACCCAGGTGGAGGTGGCAGGACAAAAAGATGGCATTGAGAGGTGGCCTGAGCCTCATAGGAATGGGCTGATAAAGTTTAGTAAAAGAGCACATCTCTTCCCAGTTACAAATCTAAGCTCATCAGTTTAGGACCTGTTAATTTCACTGGATACATTTTATAGTTACCTGCACAAGAGGCTAGAAGATTTCTTATCCCCACCTAGACTGGCAGCCTCTGCCACCTACTCCTCCCCAAAACAATTTAGGTAAGAGGTCCTGATTATGCTGGCATAGAACAGCCACTGGTATTTCATTAGCCTATGCGGCAGGTATGACTTCTCAGGGTCTTAAAGATTAAATAATTGTTTATCAGATCAGATGAATTTTTTATCTGAGTGCAGTAATGTATGACAAGAGTTAGTAGAGCTAGGATTCAAGTCATTTCACTTAATATTTACTAAAACATGGCAGTATTATTCATGCTACAGCAGTAACCAAATCAGAAAAATACTTTTCTCAGAAAGTTACATTCCAGTAGAGACCATAAATTGATAAATTGAATATATTTGAGGAGCAAATAAATCAGAGAAAGGGATGAGAAGTTCTTAAGAGCGGATGTCGAGGACTGCCCTATTAAATAGGGTGGCCAGGGCATGCCCCAGTTCAGGTGGCATTTGAACAAAGAGCTCAAGGGGATGAGGAAACACATCACAAGGAGTTAGGGTCCCATAACTGGAAAAAGAGGCCGTTGAACAGAATGTGACGTTGGTGAGTGACGGAAAGAAGCTCGAGGAAAGGAGTCTGGCCTAGCTTTCGGAATGTGCGCAGCCAGAGGCAGGCTGGGTGAGGTGGGGTCATTTAAAATGATCTCTTAGGCCGCTATTTTAAGAAAAAGACTATAGTTAAATGAGAGAGTAGTGGAAACTATCGCAATAATCCTGATAAAGAGAGATGGACTAAGTTGTAGCAGTGTAGGGGGTGGGGAATGATCAATTCTGAATACGTTTTTGGAAGTCAAGGCGACAGGTGGGATGTATGCAAAAAGGAGTGGAAGGTAGCACCGGTCAGCCTGACGGGAAGCCCCGTGCTTTCCCTTTCTTCTTCTCCGTCTGCATCTTGGGGTCCACTCGGCAGTGTTCGCCTAGAAATTGCTTCTGACCTGTGCATTGTAAACCACTGAAGGTATTGTCCATGAAGTAACCTGTCATTCCTCCAAAATAATCCAGACTGTGAACACCCCAACACGCACACGCTCATGCACGTGCACACGCACACACACACACACACACACACACACACACACACACACACACACACACTTCCACGGTTCTGTGTACTCTTCCTGGGTTGCCTTGATGGGTTCTGAATCAGTTCCCAAATCTCTCATCTCAAGTTATGGCCAAATGCTCTTTTTGCTGCATCACACGTGGGATATAACAGGGATCAGGAATCTACTGATTTAAAACGAGCTCCGGTAAACTGAAACTCCATCCAGTCTGTGATTTGGGGACTGCGGCGCCATTCAAAAATAAATAAGTGGAGGACAGTGACTCAGAGCTAAGTAACTGTTATAAAATCAATGGTCTTTACAAATATTAGTAAAGACCAGTGCATAGACTTCCAGTTTGAAAATAAGGCCTGATTCTAATCATTCCCTTTTGGCCTTTGTTCTCTCCATGGTCCAACTATACTGAGATTGGAGGACATTAGGAAACACACTATTAATTGCTTTTGGAAAAATAAAATGAAAGTTAATCACCATCTGTATTTATGTAGTGATGAACATCATTTATTTAAATATGTCGGTGTCCCATCTTGCTCTTCAGTAAGATGCCTCTCTTTGAAATACTGATTTGGTATTAATAGGAAGAGCCAACTTTTTCTGACCAACTAACCATTTATTAAATTTCAGAATTTCAAACCTTAGTGATTTGTGTAAATTGTTATAGTACATTTGATTGTATTGGCTAACATTATATAATAATTGGAATTCATTTTTTCTTTTATTACTTGCAAACCTGTCAATTAATTTTTTGTTTATATAGAATTTTTTATTGTGCTTTCACTATTTCATTCTGGTTCATTTTAATGTGATTTTCCCCTCTCTTTTTTAGCTACAGGGAGTACGTCCTCCTGTAATTGTAGTGAGTTAACCTAGAAACTCTTTCTCAGTTATTTAATTTCTAAAACTGGATTTGATTGTACAAAAACAACTACATGCTCACGAAAATATTTAGATCCGTATTTGCTATTTTACCCAAATACTTTCTCCACTTAAGAAAAAATTTAAAGCCATTTCTTTCTGTGATGAGAACATTAACAAGGAGAGATACATTGTTTTCTCAGTTCAATTCCTAAAGAGCTTTTGGTCATCTTAATTTGTTTTCCAATTATGTGCATAGAAGAAAAGGGCAAAAAGAGAGGGAGTGAATGGCACAGCGAAACGGAATACGTTAACCTCATCAGAAACTGATTCTCTGTTGGAGATAGAAAAATATTCATTAGGTAGCCCCAAATTCCAGAGACCTTCCTATACCTCCAAAAAGTAAAATTTAATTAGAGCTATGACTTGGACTAATTATCGTTAGAATTACTGTGTTTTCTACGTGCCTTTCTCTGTTTCTGGCTCTCATGACTGGCTTGCGTTGGTAATATTCAGATTTCAGGCAGAATTGTAAGTAGTTTTTCAAAGAAAAAAATCGTAAAATTATAACTCTTCGACTTGCGAGAATTGTCTTAACCCTGTGGCAATTTACCCCAGCACACTTTGCTTTATTTTCTTTTTATATTAATTTTGATACTTAAACAATACTAGACTAAAAAAACAATGTTCTGAGTGTGGAAATAAGATAAATAACTACACACATGTAAATTAAATATGATTTCTCTGTGTGGGTCTTTTAGGAACTATCTTCTGTATCTAAAATGCTCAAGTTGAAAAAAAAAATGGCCAAATTTTAAAATTGTGACAACTTGTACATCTGGTGCAAATGTGTGATGTATGTCAAGTTATTACTTGAAGAACGTAAATATTTCTACAGCTTATCTTATCTAGTTGATTTTATAATGCTTTATTTACCAAAGAAACAAATTCATACTTCTTTTTTATGAGCAATATGTCAGTTCAGATACTCTAAAGCAGCAGAGGTTAAGACAGAATTAGACATTTAATTGGGCAAAATGCCTCAGAAGGATAAAGGGATGAAAAAGGAGGAACAGGTCTGACACCTGAGGAGGGAGAGCAGGAAGGAAAAAAGATGGCACAGGAATAGCCTCAGATTCTGTCTCACTGCTGAGACAGTGTAGGCCACAGTTCCCGTGGAAATCGCCTGTCAGAATCCCATCAGATAGAAATGGTCTGACTCTCACACTCTTGCCACGTTTAGTAATTGACTGGAGCGGGTCTGGGGGGAAATGGGCTCAGCAGGAGAGTGTCCGTGGAAACGAGACCTGCACCTCTCCTTAGCCACCCCAAGTTATTGGGTAATGGTACAAATAAATGAAAACAAAATAGTTCTAGAAAGTTCTTTAATAGAACTTGTTTATAAGCCAGAAAAATGTTTGAGTTTTTTTGTAATAAAATTGATATTTCTATTTACATTCCTGATTCTCTGTGACCAAACGAACAGAGGAAATGATTTTAGGGTATTCATTTTTTAAATCGCTGAAAATTCAAATAACAATGATTCGATATGTGAAGAAACAAAACCAAAATGAAATCCAGTGCCTGCAGTTGTGCTAGTCTTCTTGTTTATTTTGTTTGCCTGCTTGTTTTGTTTTAACTTCAGGCAGATAGTTATTTATATGTAAACTTTTCCCTTTGAACCAGGAAGTAAGTTTTTTTCTGTGTGTGGCTTTTTTTTTTTTTTTTGCCATTGTTGAGTTTTTAAGGAGATCATAGCCTTACAAATGAGCTAGTTTTTTTGTTTGTTTGTTTGTTTGTTTGTTTCCCCAGTCTGGCTCATCCACTAAATAATCAGAAAGAGCCTTGCTAAATTCTCACCTTGTTTTCAAAATTTCTCTATCTTTTGGGTTCCTGCTCACTCATCGTGGCAACCAGCTCTCTCTCAAATAATCACAAATTACGATCTACTCCCTAAGAGGATTTTATAGTAATAAGGAATTTGTAAGACTCTCTGGCCTTCAGGACTCTAAAAGAGATGAATCTCTAATGGTGAAATTTCTAGTCTTTTTCAATATCGAGAGTGGGGATGAGGATATGAGAATTTAGGCCAAAGATCTTCCTAGTAACATTCAAATCAGCTGACTTAGAGTGTGGCCCTAAAATTTTATCATTCTCATACCTTTCCCATCAAAAGATCCCTAAGGCTCTCCAACAGCTGGTTCTTCTGCTCTCCCTTCCCTGCAGTTAAATACAATGACTGCCAAACACACTGCAGATCATCGCTCTAGCAAACCCAGTCTGCATCGACCAAAAAGTTCACGAGCTCTCATTTCACAGAGACCTGAGATAGGGAAGAGAGACCTCCTCTGCCCTCACAGATCCTTACTGGACCAAACAGTGTTCAGATATGAAATCCGAAGGAGGATGCTCTCTGCTAGAGGTGGACTATGTGAAATACTACTGGGAAAATCTAGATGCCTCAGAAAATCTTTTAATACCTTCAGAATCTTTTCTATTGTCTATGGCTATTGAAACTCAGTGACATGACTGTAGAATGCAATGTGTATATATGGTTTATGGTTTGATATTTCAAAGAAAAGAATCAGACGGGCAAGAATATATATGTCAAGGGAGAATGGTTCTTGGAATAGACGTAGTTACTGCTGTAGGTAGAAAAAATGAGAAAGATCAAAAGGAAGAGGTTTTTCCTCTGGGCTTCGCTCAGGGTGGAGATTCGAGGGGTCAGGCCAAGTGAAGTGGGGAGGTGTGATGCCCACGATGCGGACGCTTGGGAACATAGGAGCACTTCCGTTGTTTGCCAGGCCAGTGCAAATGTTACCCACTGAGTCAGAGCTGATAGGTAGGGATTTGCACATTTTTAAAAATAACACGTTTTAGAACGTGCTCTTGCACCTTCATATACATAAGAATCTTCAAGGGTTTCTTTTTTTGATAAAACAGCATTAGTCTGCATTCTTAGTAAAAATTTGATAAAGTATGTCTGCGGTATGGCCCAGAAATACACATTTTAACCAAACATCCAGGTGACTTGTTTTGCTTTTTTTTAAAAACTATTTGTTGAGATATGACTCACATGTCACAAAATCTCCCGTTTAAAGTATATAATTCAATGGCTTTTAGTATATTCACAGAGTTTTGTAGAACCATCGTCACAATCTAATTTTGTGTCATTTTCTTGATCCCAAGTAGAAACCCCAATCTTGTTAGGAGCCACTCCACATTGTTCTACAGCACCCTGTCCTAGGCAACCACGAATCGACATTCTGTCCGTAGATTTGCCAGTTCTGGACTTTTTATGTAAATCAAATCACATAATAGGTTCTTTCGTGACTGGCTTCTGTCAGTTGACATAATGTTTTCAAGATTTATTCAATTTTAGCTTTGTTATAGAATCAAAGCAAAGTTTTAAAACATGATTGACTTTATTACTATTTATTTGCATAGTATATCATATGAATATACTATGTTTCATTTATTCATTCATCAGTTTTTGGACTTTGGGGCTGTTATGAATAATGCTGCTATGAACATCTGTGTACAGTTTTTTATGTGCACATACGTTCTTTCTCTTGAGTATAAACCTAGGAGCGATATGACTGGGTCATATGGTAATTCTGTGTTTTACTATTTTGAGGACCTGCCAAACTATTTGCTGTGTGATCTCAGTACCTGCAGTTCCCTCTTCACACTATGAGAAACACTAATTTAGGGAATAATCTGGGGATCAAAATGCAGGAGGAAAAGAGATATTTGTTGGATTCCAGTCATGAAAATCCTAGATTCCATAAATGAAGTATTAGAAAAGAGAATAAGACAGCATTAGAAAATAATAAAATGCTAGGTAATGATGTGAGGCTAATATCATTAAGTGGAAAGTTAGAAATACAAAAGAATAAATTAGGGAAGAAACGAGATGATTTTTATCTAGACAGAAATGATCTCTAATGTTAAAGAAAAATGCTCCTGTAGGGTGGTGATATGGAGAGAGAAGAGTAGGAAAAAGTAGTGTATCTTAATAAAATTTATTTATAGAAACAAAGCAAAGTTTTAAAACATGATTGAATTTCAGAAGGAAGAACTTCCATAGGCATCGTGAAAGGGATAAGACCTGAATTCAGTTACCTAAAGACAAAACAAGAAATATGAAGGTGAAGGAAAAGGAGGGAGGTGATAAAAATTGTAAGGATTATTTTAAAATGCACAAATGGACAAAATAAAAATCTTTTAACATAAGATTGTGTTTAAATGTATTTTCGTTGTTAAAGTTGCTAATAATTTTTTATGCCCATCGATGGGCAGATTTTGCTTTCTAGAATAAGATATCCACAAACATGATGTCTCAGATTTAATGAAAGAAGTTTTCTTATTGCATCAAGAATTTCAGAGTATTTAGTCAATCATACTTCTGCTCTTCAAAAATTTAAATATATACATATATTTTTTATTGTTGAGGAAGTTAAACCTCTGAGAACATGTGAAATAATCGTAAACATCAATATCAATTAAATGCATTGTTTTTTCTTTGCATTTTCACATAGTAATGTTAAATTAGAATTTCTATTAGCAATGACATTAACTTTTAACATAAAAAAATATAAATGTATTAGGATAACATTCAGCTTTATTTGACAGAAATTCAAC
>NW_011888893.1:2143633-2153026 GCF_000151845.1 Pteropus vampyrus
TTGTAGAACCATCGTCACAATCTAATTTTGTGTCATTTTCTTGATCCCAAGTAGAAACCCCAATCTTGTTAGGAGCCACTCCACATTGTTCTACAGCACCCTGTCCTAGGCAACCACGAATCGACATTCTGTCCGTAGATTTGCCAGTTCTGGACTTTTTATGTAAATCAAATCACATAATAGGTTCTTTCGTGACTGGCTTCTGTCAGTTGACATAATGTTTTCAAGATTTATTCAATTTTAGCTTTGTTATAGAATCAAAGCAAAGTTTTAAAACATGATTGACTTTATTACTATTTATTTGCATAGTATATCATATGAATATACTATGTTTCATTTATTCATTCATCAGTTTTTGGACTTTGGGGCTGTTATGAATAATGCTGCTATGAACATCTGTGTACAGTTTTTTATGTGCACATACGTTCTTTCTCTTGAGTATAAACCTAGGAGCGATATGACTGGGTCATATGGTAATTCTGTGTTTTACTATTTTGAGGACCTGCCAAACTATTTGCTGTGTGATCTCAGTACCTGCAGTTCCCTCTTCACACTATGAGAAACACTAATTTAGGGAATAATCTGGGGATCAAAATGCAGGAGGAAAAGAGATATTTGTTGGATTCCAGTCATGAAAATCCTAGATTCCATAAATGAAGTATTAGAAAAGAGAATAAGACAGCATTAGAAAATAATAAAATGCTAGGTAATGATGTGAGGCTAATATCATTAAGTGGAAAGTTAGAAATACAAAAGAATAAATTAGGGAAGAAACGAGATGATTTTTATCTAGACAGAAATGATCTCTAATGTTAAAGAAAAATGCTCCTGTAGGGTGGTGATATGGAGAGAGAAGAGTAGGAAAAAGTAGTGTATCTTAATAAAATTTATTTATAGAAACAAAGCAAAGTTTTAAAACATGATTGAATTTCAGAAGGAAGAACTTCCATAGGCATCGTGAAAGGGATAAGACCTGAATTCAGTTACCTAAAGACAAAACAAGAAATATGAAGGTGAAGGAAAAGGAGGGAGGTGATAAAAATTGTAAGGATTATTTTAAAATGCACAAATGGACAAAATAAAAATCTTTTAACATAAGATTGTGTTTAAATGTATTTTCGTTGTTAAAGTTGCTAATGATTTTTTATGCCCATCGATGGGCAGATTTTGCTTTCTAGAATAAGATATCCACAAACATGATGTCTCAGATTTAATGAAAGAAGTTTTCTTATTGCATCAAGAATTTCAGAATATTTAGTCAATCATACTTCTGCTCTTCAAAAATTTAAATATATACATATATTTTTTATTGTTGAGGAAGTTAAACCTCTGAGAACATGTGAAATAATCGTAAACATCAATATCAATTAAATGCATTGTTTTTTCTTTGCATTTTCACATAGTAATGTTAAATTAGAATTTCTATTAGCAATGACATTAACTTTTAACATAAAAAAATATAAATGTATTAGGATAACATTCAGCTTTATTTGACAGAAATTCAACTTAATAATGGCTTAAATACGATGAAAGGGCTGGTATGGCATTTCATGGTGTCAGGAAACATGGATTTTTCTATCTCAGATGTCACCCAGTTTGTTTTATAAAGGGCCAGATAGTAAATATTTGAGATCTTGTGGGCCAGTTGATCTTGGTCACATATTCAACTCTGCAGTTGTAGCCGTCTCTGGCAATATGTAAACAAAGACGTGGTCGTGTTCCAATAAAGCTTCATTTACAAAACCAGGTGGTAGCTGGACTTACCCTGCAAACTGTTGTTTGACAGCCCCTAATGTGTCTTGTGTTTCAGACTTGGTTAGCTTATTGCTTCTCCCCTGTGGTTCAGGATGTCTTCTTCAGCTCTAGCTGTCACATCCCCATTCCAGATAGCTGAAAGAAGGGAGGAAGAGTGCAGCGCTTCTCTTTAAAGGCGCTTCCTGGAAGATGCTCAGGACACTTCCGCATAAGTCCTGTGAGCCAGAACTTAGTCACATGGCTACACCTAGTCGCATAGGAAGCTGGGAAATGCAACAATTCCAGACAGCCAAGTGCCCAGCTAAAAGGAAGGGATTTCATTACTAAAAGACCTTGAAAACTCATAGTGGGGATGTGTATCAGCATTGATTCACTCTGTCCTTTTACTAACTAACCTCTGTGCTCTGCCAGTCACCACTGGAGGTGTGCCATTCTGATCTCTCTTTAAGAAAACTTGCTCCCCACTCCTTTGTTTTTCCCACCCCCTTTCAAACATGAGGCCCTGAGAAAGAATAACCTTTGTTTGGATGGCAATATACTAAATTTGATCACTGCCTCAGGCAATATCTCATCTTTCCCAATGTCTGGTAGATGAGTTCTTTTTTGTTTGTTTCTACTGTTTTCTTTTCTTTATTTATTTTACTTTAATCTATTTATCATCCTTAGTTATGTAGTACATGGCAGAGCTCTGCTGGAGATCATATATTTACATCAAATATAGATTAAATACTAATATAACAAGTCCTAAGAAATGGGAAGCTTTTTCCTTGCTTTCCCTCCACCCCACTTTTTCTACCTTTACTCTTACCTGAAGGTGATGGAAGACATCTTGGGCCATAGCTTTACTTCCTTCTACAGCTACCTCTTGGCCCTTATGGCTTATAATTACTGTACTTTAGGATATATATATTTTTTTTTTACCCTTTAAACTCCTAAATTGGGGATTCCCATTAGTGCAGGTTGTCAGTAGAAGCAGAGAGTACCTTCCATTTCAAATTGGTTTTATTTTTATCTCAGGCTGCAGGCTGGCTAGTCCTAGAGTGAGTTCATTACTTTTTTTAAAGACCGCTGAACATAGCAAGAAGGAGCCAACGTACATCAGCATTTGAGTATTTCTTAGTGTTAAAAGTCTCAGTTGGCACCTAGTGTGCCTTCCAAGGAACAGCAGTGGATAATATGACCAGATATTTTGTTACAGATAACCAAGGCTCCAGCTTTCTGAGCCTGTGCTATTCCAGGCTTCAGGGTCTGGTGCCTGCTGCAGGCAATTCCACAAACTTTTTAGGTTCTGTCATGCACAGCACCCTATTTTTAAATATAGTACCAAATAGCATGTTAGTTTGAATTCAGTTCAGCTCTGAGTTCCAGGGACTGCAGTTAACAAGATAGAGATTTCCTTCTTTCTTCCATAACGGAAGATAGAAGTCAGACTCTAAAGACTATTACGGTGGGCTCCGTGGAGCAGGAAAGTCAGGCTACTTCCATCATTCAGCTTTACCACCCTCATCATTTAGTGTGCCCCTTGTGATTCCACATGGTGGTTTAAGCTCCAGATATGTCCAAATTTCAGACAGAAGCACAGACAAGAGGGTGAGAGGTGCTGCCCCGCTTCTTTTAAGGCCACTCCCCTGAAGTAATACATTAGTATGAAGCACCTCTTTGGCTGGAGCTTTATGGTCCTACAAGGGAGATTGGGTAACCAAGTGCCCAGATAAATGTCTGTATCAATTCAAGAGGGGGAAATAAATATTGGAGGTTAATTAGCAGTCTCTGTAACAACTCCTCTATTTAATATTAAACAGTTATTATCTTCAAATTCGATAATAATCTCTGCACCCAATTTTACTTCATGTGGCATTTGATATTATTTGCTCCTTGGGCAACTTTTGAAAATCTCTATATGGCTGCTTAATCTAAAGATATTGGATTTAGGAAATATGTTTAAGTAGATTCATTTTCTTTCATTTTTCAATTATCTATCATCCTAGCCTGAAGTGTTATAACAAATAATTTACAGTGGCAATTTTTAAATAGTTTTTTTAAAAAGCAATAGAATATTCTCTAATCATTTATTTATATCTCTCTGTTATTCCCAGTCTTATTCCTATTCCCCTCAAAAAGCCTAATTCAATACATTTCTTGGTCTTAAATTAAGAAATTATTTGACCATTCCTCGAAATACTAGAAGTTACTGAAATAAAGGTGGGTTGTTATTCAAGAGCATTCTTCATTAGTTTCGATAATGAATGATTATGTCTTTCTTAGTTTGTATGTGGTGGAATTATATGGAGAAGGACAAATGTGGTTGTAATTGTTCAGTCTGGAGAAATTGAAGTGAGGAGGCCAGAAAAGCTATCTTTGGATTTAGGAAACTGTCTATAGCTTAAGTGAGGTGTAGGAGATGTATAACTAGACCTTGAGCTCCAGGAGAACAGGAAATACCCTTGATTTTGTTCATCCCAGTGTAACAAGATATATCACAGTGCCTGACATATGAAAGGTGCTCATTAAACATTTATTCAGTGAATTAATAAAGATAATTACCCATATCATTAAAAAATATACTATTACAAAATTTTATATTGTTTTATGGTAGAACACAGCAGTGTGTGTTATAAACACTTTCTTTTGCACTCTTATTATTAAAAAAGTACAAGATACACCATGTCATATCAGGCATGTAATCCATTCAGCCCTATATTTTTATCTCTTACTGTGACACTAAAGTGTAACATGTAGGAAGGCATGATCTCTCCCTAGATATTAACTTTAGAAGTTAAAGATGTATTCCAGAACACCTTAGTTTTTCCTTAATAAACAGCTCTAATTTTTCCTTATAAGAATTCCACTAAATATTTCTAAAACTCGTTTTTATGTTTTAATAGTATATTCTCCCTTGGAAATGTGAACTTTCTAATTTATCATTGGTTTTGCAAAGAAAAAAAATCTTTAAATTACCTCTTTAATGTTAAACAATAAACTATTTTTGTATACTATTAATTTTCTATCAATGAAAATCTAGTTGGCTAAACAGAATACACTTAAGCATTATTCTTGTTTAAAATAACAAATATCAAGTAGAGAAAATGCATTATCAAAATTCTGTGCACGGCTATAGATAATGACATGAGAGTGAGAAGGCAGCCTCCAAATTCTTAAAACATCAACATTTCAAAATGGTTTTGGAGACATGAAATTAGAGTACTTAGAAGTAACTAGATGTAACTTATTAATGTAAGGTAGTCTGAAATGTTTATTTAGTACTTCTGAATGTCATCTATATTCCTGTCAAATCAAATTGTTGCATTTAGCCTTACATGCTAAATTCCCATATTGCTCTCTCTCTTGCTACCCCTGCTTACTTCGCTCATCAGGTGAAAGAATAAAATACCTTGCTGGGAGGAGTGTTCTAGAATGAGAGAAAGCATGCAGGTGTTTTACCCCACTTATAAATAACTTTGAAAAAACCAGCCCTTTTTGTATTGCTGTCTAAATATTGATTTTTTTTTTCAAGCAATCAGGGAACAGGCAGTGTACAAAGCTTCTGATTTTGCCACAAACTCACCAACAATTGTTATTTATTTTTCTTTATTACCCAAATGGATGTGAAATTGTTGATTTTGTTTTATGGAGAGCTAAGAATCCCTACGGTATAGTGGTAAAAAATTATGCTAATCATAACTTCCAGCTATGTTAACTATTGAATTCACAGTATGTATGATTTATTTTTATTTTGGTAAAAATACATGGAACATAAAATTCATCATTTTAAATATTTTTAAGTGTACAGTCCAGTGGCATTAAGTAGCTCACCTTGTTATTGTGCAACTATCACCACCATCTATCTTTAGAACATTTGCATCTCCCCAGACAAACTCTGTCTCTATTAAACATTCCCTCTCCCGCAGCCTCCGGTAACCACTGTTCTACTTTCTGTCTCTATGAATTTGATATTCCAGGGACATCATATAAATGAAATCATAGGACATTTGTTCTTTTGCATCTGGCTTATTTTACTGAGCATAACATCTTCAAGTTTCAATTGTGTTGTATCGTGTTTCAGAATTTCATTCTACTGTATGGCTGAATAAAAACCATGTGCATGTATGTGTATGTATAGCTTATCCATTTCACTTATCTGTTTATCCATTGATGGACATTTTGATTATGTCCACCTTTTGGTTATTGTGAATGATACATGTATATACCTGGTGTACAAATATCTGTTTAAGTCCTTGTCTAAAGCTCTTTTGGTTGCAAACCCCAAAGTGGAATTGCTAGACCATACAGTAATTCTTTTGAAAATTTTGAGGAATTTCCATACTGTTGTCCACTGTGGCTTCACCATTTTACATTCCCATAGGCAGTGCACAAGGCTTCCAGTTTTGCCACAAACTCACCAACAATTGTTATTTATTTTTTTTATAACTATCATCCAAATAGATATAAAATTGTTGATTTCGTCTTATGGAGAGGAGGAATATGCCACGGTAACTCTTCCCCCAGCACTTTCGCTTGGCTTTTACACTTAGCCTCTTTCCTTTTGTGCAGTGACACTAGACAGTAGTGCGTTGAGGGCGGGGGAGAATGGCTGTCTTGTTTACCACTGTTTTCAACTTCTAATATAATAGGTGCTTAATATATGCTGTGTGACTAGAAGAATGTAAGAAAAAAATGAATGAATAAACGAACTAATGCATCTTAGAATCTCAATAGAAATAATTGCTAATTTTTCTTTGGTTGATCAGACAAGCTATGGTAACCTGTAGAAACCCTGAAATTCCAAAGCTGACCTGAAGAGTTTTATCATGTTTTCTACTTAAAAACATACACATTCACAACAGTAGTATTCATTAGCTTTTTACTGTGTTCCAGAAACTACTCTGAGCATTTTACTTAATTGTCTTATTATCTTCAAGATAGCCTTATAAAGTGGCTGTTATTATTATTTTCATTTAACAGGTAGAATTTAAGCCTCGAATTATGTGATTTGCCTCAGGATCCCCAACTCTTAAGTCATAGTGAAGACTTGAATCTAGGTTTGTCTGATTGTGAACACTAACCTCCTAACCAGCATAATACATTGTTCACTAGAATGCCTGCATTTCATTGGCATTTTCTTAATTACTTTCCAGGTAAAATCGTAATCACTGCTTTAAATGCTCCACAAAACATTCTTATATAAAAACATAATAAAATTTAATCAGATCAGAATAAAAGTGCTGAGAAGTCAGATTAGCTCTATTTTAGAAACTTCCAGAGACATAGAGAAAGCTACTCCTGCCTTCATTTCATAGCTGTCTGAAGCCTGCAGTGAAGAATGTGCATTGCATTCTCTTATTGATTTTTCTCATGTTATTTACAAGAATGAGACTTATGTATAGATAAGTACTTAAAAATCTGTTCTGTGATTAGTGGGGCTTTAGAAAAACTGTCTTCGCTCCAGAGTTCTGTCCTTATTATCTCTGCAAGGATATTTGAAATCCTCCTATCATACAGTCTTTGGAGTTATGGAGTTAACAGCAGTTGTGAAAATGCAAATGCTGTCCTAAAAGGTTGATACATTAAGCCATTATCAGCCATCAACACCTTAGCAGGAATTAGTTGATCACAAGGAAAAGGATCTTGAGAGAATTAACTGTATAAAAAAAAATCAGAGTTTACTAGGCCTGAATAAGCTGGGGCTTATGAAAAATATCTAGAGACAATTTTTAGAAAAAAAAAGTTAAGTATGACAAAAGGACAAAAATAAGGAGGATGAGTCAGGATGAGAATGTGGTCTCATCGGGCACAGACGCAAAAGGGCAGGGACTACTATGCTTGGTCATTTTCAGTGTGGGGCAGGACCGATTCCAGAAATCACAGGTCATTATAAGCCTGACTTTAATCTCTGCAAAAATTATAAAAATTAGTGATTAAACTGATGATTTATCGATACTTAGTAGTTAATGAAACAATCAAGAACCTCCCTAAGGACACTTTTTTCCATCAAAGACCAAGGCATTTTATTGACAAATTCTAGTCATTGGAAGAGAAGCGCCAGCCTCCATTAGTGCACACACCATTTGAAAATTACTACTAAAATTTAGCCAGACTGCAGGAATACATCATATCCATAAGCTGTCTTGAGGGCAAAAAATGGCTGAGAACTAGATAGACACCATAACTTTAACTTGCTTTAAAATAAAGCCTTTGGCAAAATCTGTTGTAGCAAAATCTAGAGTTGAACTCAAAACCCTAATTAAGTTCACTAGCTTTTCTTTTAATATGCAATTTTGACCCCAAGTTAAATAGACATAAACCAAGAGAAAAGGAATGTGCTGTCTATATTAAGTTTCATGATTTTGACTTCTCCACAACTTTTTCTACCTTGAAGCTGAGAGGGAAAATAAAACAGAATTAGGAATGGGCCGAGAAAACATAACTAGCCCTCTGACGACTTGTGTCTGGTTGACCATTGCCAAGGGGTCATGCACTGTCTCCCACACACACAGAGGTTCATGTATCATGTCTTCTTCCACCACCATGGATAACAGTGAATCTGAGAGGAAGGAAAATGAACTGTAAGAATTACAAAAGACCTACTTTTAATGAAATAATGGTAGAAGTTGTCTAGGAAGCTGCTCTACCTTAGGGAGACCTATTAAACTTTGTAAGCAGCTAGTCTGTATTTGTAAGGTAAGATGTGAGCGCCAGCATCCTGACCTCACAGCCACGGGTGCAGCCGTGTAACCATCTCTGCCTGGGGGAAGGATGTGGGGAAGGGCAGAGGGCAGCCCTCTCCTATCCACTCTCAGGGCCTCCCAGTGTGTCTTCTCTACACTCTGGACTCTAGTCTGGACATTTGGTTCTTAGTATCTCAGATAATTTTTCTTTAATCAGTAGCTCAGACCAGTTTATAGCTCTCTACTTACCTAAGATCTTTTTTCTGCCCTTTTCTTAGGTACCTTGTAGAGGTACAGTTGTGCTAGAGAAACAGAGCGAGGTCTTCAAGAGGCAGCCCTAAGCCTCTTGGTTCAGGCTTCGGTTCTACCGCTAAATAGTAGACCTCAATTTTCTTAAAAAAGAGAAAAGTAGGGTTCCATGAGTTAAGCACACTCCACATACAGCTAGGGACTGAACCCAGGTATATTTGCCTAACCTTTTATTCAGCGTATCAGAGTAGTCGAAGTAGGAAATGATGGCACCTAATTAATGTAAGACTGTGGCAGTGATCCTGGAAAGAGATGATTGAGGACAGATTCAGAGAGCACTGGGGCACAATATATTGTGGTAACAAAGTTGATGGAAGGGCCTGGGGAGGAGTTCAGGGCGAAGCCGAGGATGATGACCAGGGTTACTGGCTTGAACAGCTGGTAAAACTGCACATACCAGCCAGGTTTGAAAAAAGGAAGTATAATTTTAGAAGTAAAGAGGACATTATACATATGTCAATGAGGAGGGGTTTTTTTAGACATTCCTGTAGAAACTTCGCATGTATAATAGAGTATATAGGTTTAAACCTCAGAAGAGATCATTTGGGAGTCACCAACATAGCATTAGCAGTGATAATGATGACGGTCAAAATTGTGGAAGTGGATGAGAGTGGATAGAATGGGGAAATGACTACCAAATTCCAAGCAGGAAGAGACCCAACTT
>NW_011888893.1:2153076-2176366 GCF_000151845.1 Pteropus vampyrus
AGTTAAGTATGACAAAAGGACAAAAATAAGGAGGATGAGTCAGGATGAGAATGTGGTCTCATCGGGCACAGACGCAAAAGGGCAGGGACTACTATGCTTGGTCATTTTCAGTGTGGGGCAGGACCGATTCCAGAAATCACAGGTCATTATAAGCCTGACTTTAATCTCTGCAAAAATTATAAAAATTAGTGATTAAACTGATGATTTATCGATACTTAGTAGTTAATGAAACAATCAAGAACCTCCCTAAGGACACTTTTTTCCATCAAAGACCAAGGCATTTTATTGACAAATTCTAGTCATTGGAAGAGAAGCGCCAGCCTCCATTAGTGCACACACCATTTGAAAATTACTACTAAAATTTAGCCAGACTGCAGGAATACATCATATCCATAAGCTGTCTTGAGGGCAAAAAATGGCTGAGAACTAGATAGACACCATAACTTTAACTTGCTTTAAAATAAAGCCTTTGGCAAAATCTGTTGTAGCAAAATCTAGAGTTGAACTCAAAACCCTAATTAAGTTCACTAGCTTTTCTTTTAATATGCAATTTTGACCCCAAGTTAAATAGACATAAACCAAGAGAAAAGGAATGTGCTGTCTATATTAAGTTTCATGATTTTGACTTCTCCACAACTTTTTCTACCTTGAAGCTGAGAGGGAAAATAAAACAGAATTAGGAATGGGCCGAGAAAACATAACTAGCCCTCTGACGACTTGTGTCTGGTTGACCATTGCCAAGGGGTCATGCACTGTCTCCCACACACACAGAGGTTCATGTATCATGTCTTCTTCCACCACCATGGATAACAGTGAATCTGAGAGGAAGGAAAATGAACTGTAAGAATTACAAAAGACCTACTTTTAATGAAATAATGGTAGAAGTTGTCTAGGAAGCTGCTCTACCTTAGGGAGACCTATTAAACTTTGTAAGCAGCTAGTCTGTATTTGTAAGGTAAGATGTGAGCGCCAGCATCCTGACCTCACAGCCACGGGTGCAGCCGTGTAACCATCTCTGCCTGGGGGAAGGATGTGGGGAAGGGCAGAGGGCAGCCCTCTCCTATCCACTCTCAGGGCCTCCCAGTGTGTCTTCTCTACACTCTGGACTCTAGTCTGGACATTTGGTTCTTAGTATCTCAGATAATTTTTCTTTAATCAGTAGCTCAGACCAGTTTATAGCTCTCTACTTACCTAAGATCTTTTTTCTGCCCTTTTCTTAGGTACCTTGTAGAGGTACAGTTGTGCTAGAGAAACAGAGCGAGGTCTTCAAGAGGCAGCCCTAAGCCTCTTGGTTCAGGCTTCGGTTCTACCGCTAAATAGTAGACCTCAATTTTCTTAAAAAAGAGAAAAGTAGGGTTCCATGAGTTAAGCACACTCCACATACAGCTAGGGACTGAACCCAGGTATATTTGCCTAACCTTTTATTCAGCGTATCAGAGTAGTCGAAGTAGGAAATGATGGCACCTAATTAATGTAAGACTGTGGCAGTGATCCTGGAAAGAGATGATTGAGGACAGATTCAGAGAGCACTGGGGCACAATACATTTTGGTAACAAAGTTGATGGAAGGGCCTGGGGAGGAGTTCAGGGCGAAGCCGAGGATGATGACCAGGGTTACTGGCTTGAACAGCTGGTAAAACTGCACATACCAGCCAGGTTTGAAAAAAGGAAGTATAATTTTAGAAGTAAAGAGGACATTATACATATGTCAATGAGGAGGGGTTTTTTTAGACATTCCTGTAGAAACTTTGCATGTATAATAGAGTATATAGGTTTAAACCTCAGAAGAGATCATTTGGGAGTCACCAACATAGCATTAGCAGTGATAATGATGACGGTCAAAATTGTGGAAGTGGATGAGAGTGGATAGAATGGGGAAATGAATACCAAATTCCAAGCAGGAAGAGACCCAACTTTCAGGAATGGACAGAGGAGACAGAACCTCCAATGAGACTTAGAAGAGGCAGGTAAAGTAGCTGACAGAGAACTATGGGTCGCTGAGGGTGTAGAAGCCACCAAAATAAGAGAGAGGATCAAGGATTTGTAGAGTTTGGCAAGGGGGGATCTCTTTTTGGCCACTGGCCAGCTCCAGTCTTTACTCCTCCTTGATCTCAGTTCCCGTAAGCACTGATCAATTCTCAAAGACTTCTCCGAGAGCATCTTTACTTAGAAGTGATCTCATCAGCTGCCTTGGTTCCCCAGAAAGTTCTCCAGCAACCATCTGGTTTTGTTGTTCTCATGAGACTAACAGTCATGGAAAAGCTGTTCTCGGATCCCCCCTCCTTATCAACGTCTACCATGATGTGGCTTTGGCAGTAGTTAGTATGGAAGTCCTAATAAGAAAAGAGAAAATTGTTATTTGCATCAAGCTAAGTATGTCTGCAGAGTGATCAGGCTGGTAAAATATAATGTGCAGATGATCTTAGTTTCTGTTAGTGAAGGAGAGTCAAGACCATGAGAAACAATAGCTGTATTTTCTTCTACACTGGTCAAACTACGTCTATTACACTATGTTCTACTCTAGGTGTCAAATTTTAAGAAAATTAATTCATTTGAATGTATTAAGAAAAGGGCAAAGTGGAAAGTGTCCAATAAATTGCTTTGTGTGTGATGAAGCTATAATGGAAACCAATTGGACAAAATTTCGGAATGGAAAGCTCTCTTCTGCTTTCTTCGTCTTCTTTCAAAGTGTGGATTGTTCCACAGACCACTCAGCAAATGTCTGCTCGACACATGGAGAAGGTCAGCACTGCCATCAGCAATCAAAAACTTTTAGCAGGGCTTCCTGGGCCGAAGAGAAGAACTAGCTGAAAGAAAAATGGTTCTAGTATATTAATGATCAATGTGGGGATTTATTTTTTTATTTTTTTTTAAAGAATTTTTCACAAACACTTTTCCATGGACACAAAGATTCAGGAAATGTTGGCTTAAGAGCGTACAGCTTGCTTGATGCAGGATTTCTCAGAATCCTTAATAGGTGAATGTGCAAGTGACACAGTTTCTCAAATTCATTTGACCAGTTTATTCCCTAGAATCACTAGTTCTCCAGCAAATCTAACCAACTGAATGAAATGCCTGCCATCGACAGGTGTTTGAGTATGTGTGGAAACCAAGGGCTGGTTTCACATCCATGTTAATGTTGGTGAAACAGATGCATGTAGGGGTGCTCCAATTGCATAGGTCTACCCCCTTATTAAGGATGTTATTTAATAAAAGATAATGGCACTTCAGTGCTTGTTGCATCAAACATTCATTTTGTCTCACTTTATTGTCACCATCATCCTCTAAGTTACCACATCATCATTGTCCCTATTCTACAGACAAGGGAATCGAAGCTTAGAGTATTTAGATGACTTGCTACTGCTTACAGAACTAGTCAGCGGGGGAGCAGGAATTCATGCTACCTTATACTTAGCAGGTACTCGTTTATATTAGTTGAGTTTAATTAGTTTGAAAGGCATTATGTATTTTAGTGAATTATCTTACACAGATATTCATCAACTCTTACTCTGAGGTAGGATGATTTCTTAAATATTACTGTACAAAGCAAGGACTCGTGCTGGCTAACGTTTCTAATGGAATAACCTAGAAACCTATTATTGTATTTTGGTGCTATCAGCAATAGTAAAAATTTTATTTGATTTCTGTTTTTTCTCATTTATGCTACAAATGTAGGGAATAGCCTTAGGAAAGTGATTTGCCCGTCATTTGATCTTTATAAAGAGGTTACACATAATTAACTTATTTCATTTTTAGTAAGTTACTAATTAGGTGATTTCGTTGCGATTCTAAAGGATTAATCGTTTGGCTTCCAGCATGGAAGTGAAAAGAATCCACTATCTCAGAGAAAACAAAATCATCAGGAGTTCTCGAGCCCCCAAAGAAAATAAATGATTGAACCAAAAAAAAAAAAAGGCAATGGGAGTCTTTAATTTGAGCATTTAAAGTGAAACAGAGGCTGATGAAATTCATATGATCAAAGCAATAAATTAAAATAGAAATTATTTATTTAGCTGAGGGTAACATTTTTCTTTGTAATACTTATTTTTTTCTTAGAAATCAAACCCATCATCTCAATTGTGTCATAATATTTTAGATTTAACAGCATGAATTGCTGTATTTCTATATTATTAAATTAAGCCTTATTGTTCCCAGTGTGGAACTTAACATTTAGTATCTAAAGGTCATCTCACAAACGTGAGATGGAAAGAATAAAATTTAGCAGCTGTATCCCATTATACTTGTCAGAAAGGAAGGAAGCGAAGAACAAACAGCAGTGTCAGAAGGCAGCAGCGTGGATGAGTGAGATAGGCCGAGCAATTAATGTCTTGTTGTGGGAAGAATCTGATCCTGTGCTGTGTTCCTTACATTTTCATCTTGCATTTAGAATCATTGAGCATATAGAAGTGTTGAGAATTAGAACTGTTATTTATTTGATATGACCTTTGTTTATTGAATGAAAAGAACTTGATTTCAGGGGACACGCCAGCTCTTGCACGTCAGGTGATTATAATAGGTATTATGATGATTTTGTTGGTTATTAATTATAAGTAACACTGGAGGATTTTTTTTTTAGGAATGACATGCCCCTGTTGGATTGTGGCCACATTTCCAAATCTTAGAGATTTGCTGCTCAACTTTCTTTGTACTCGCTGCTCACCTGAATGAATGCAACCGCTTTCCTAGCACAGGATATACCTAAAGGGAGTTTATTCAAGCACAACTATATGAAAGCAAAGTTAAACAGCTGACAATAATTTGATAGTCTGATTCTTCATAAGGCCTTATGGTTCTTAGGGTTTGGTTTAATTCATTGATGTCACTCAGTCTTTCAGTATGTATGTGACAATAGTCAAGAGAAATTTTTTTTACCATCACCTACTGAAGAAAACTCAGTTAATGCCTTCCTGCCGAATTTAAATGTAGAAGGGAACTTAGAACCCCCATAGTGAACAGTACCACAATCTGTAAGGAGATAAAGATTTGGGGAGAAGGAATCACTTGCTTAAATCATAGAACTAGTTGGTGGCAGAGCTGAGATCTGACTTCAGGACACTAAATATCTAGTTCAGCCCTTTTTCCACTGTCCAGCTCTGAGTCTCTGCTCCCTCAATGCCAGGACCCATTATTGTCTGTTATTAAATTCAAATTACACCACTTTCGTTGATAGCCACCCACAGTTCTCCAGAACAATCTATGGAACAATCCATGGAAATTTTCTCTTAATTCAACCGTGAAGTTGGCAAAATTTTATGATTAAATTCTTGGCCAAGTTGGGATTTTCTTCCCCTTAACTTTATCTTTTCCTAAATGTATCCCGCAGAAGATAGGCAAGATAATCAAATGAGGACATGGTAATAGAATATTAAAACTTTATTTTTATAAAAGTTCTGCTGTTAACATTTACATATAAGTATAGTATCATATAATTTAGAAATGAAAATAAATCAACAGTGGTGTTCTTAAATTAGCCTGCGCAGTATAACAAAAAGGAGACCAGTGTTCTAACTAAGACCATCTTTATTTTTTATTTATTTGTTTGTTTTTTTTTTTTTGCACTTAAATGTATAAAATTTTATAGGGCATTTTTAGGATAAATAGACCAGTCCCCCCACGATCCCACAGAGTTATGCTCCAGGTGTCCAGACACTCCGAGTTGGGAATCCCAGCTCTAAAATACTTTTCCAGTCTAGATGATCCTTTTCATTTCTCTGGTTTCCACCCTAGTTTCAGTCCTCATCATCTCTTGCACAAATCCAACTTGGTCTACTATTCCAGTAAGTCCCTTCTCCTACCTAGGCTCCATGCTTCTCCCAGAACCATTTTTTTTCCCTAAAATAACATTTTCTTACTCAAGTTCTCTTGAAACTTCCTATTTTTTTTCTTTTTAAAAATTAAGTTTATTGGGGTAACATTGGTTAATACAATTATATAATTTTCAGGTGTACATTATAATTTGACATCTGTGTATTCTATTGTATGTTTACCACTCGAAGTCCAGTTTCCTTCAGCTACCATATATTTGATCTCCTTTACCCACTTCACCCTCCTCCTACCCCCCTATATTTGACCCCCTTTAAGCCATCTTCAAAAGGTAAGTCCAACCCATGAAAAGAAATGACTCTCAAATCTGTTTATAAATTACCATCACAAAATGTGACACAGTCTGTAGTGGACTCCCTTAGTTTTCCTGTCATTGATTCTTTTCTCAGGTAAAAACAATCCCAATTTTAACCTTCCATCATCTCTAGAATGAACTTGGTCACGTGCTTTCAGACTTACAGTATTCAAAGGTGGCTCCAAGTATGACCAGTTTGAGCACTGGAATTAAAGAAAAATAACTCTGGTCATCAGTAAGATTCTCTAAATAATCGACCTGACCTTATCAATGCAATTCCTAAGAGAACTAACCTTGGCTGATAACTTTTGAGGGGGCTGGTCACTGCTTCTCAGTGGTTAATATTTTGTTTGTGATTTTGTCGTTAGTCTAGAAATAAGGAATAGGTTACAAAGTCTAAATTTGCATCTTTTACCATCAGGTAAATATACCCCTGTGTCTCCTCCATCACTCTTACTGGCTGTGTTATGCGTAGTGCTCAAATAGATGGCCACCATTTTCATATGATTTTCAGATCATTTCCTGATTGACATGACGCTCACTGGTTAGAAATATTGTGATCCCATCTCTAAAACAAGATAGGAAGCTACGAGGCTAGTTTGTCATTTCCCAGTGTATTACAGGAACCAGTCTTACAAGTGACTCCAGTGTGATTTCTGTACAGGGAGAATCCTCAACTTGAAATTTCCAGTCTAAATATTTCATTTCCTCGCTGTCAGAATACACAGGATCAAATAAGAGTAGGTGGTGGTCTTAGTCACTTTTTAAGAGCAAAGGCAATTCCCTCTGATTTTTTTAAAAACCAGATATAGAACATAAGAAAAAGTGCCCTTTGTTCTATTGTTAAGTAAATGCCCTCCTGATTGTTAGTAAGTCAAAGATAGGTGGTTCCAGCACACAGCTAGCTGTTAAGAGTGAAGTGCTATATTATTAAAGCCTATTAGATCAGCATACTTCTTTTCAAATTTTTAATAGTATGTTTTTAAATCTAATTTAAACTGAAAATGTTATAGAGAATAACTAAAGCATCCCCAAAGAGACTTTTTTCCATAATAATCAGCATTTTAATGTAGCCTTTCAAGTTAAAGAAAAAAAAAATCTCCATAAAATTCCCTTTTCATTAAATAAGGGTGTGAAATACTCTGTGATCATTAGCGTTTGCTGCGTGTAGGTAGGTATGTACAAAGCGTGGGGCAGGGAGGGAAGTGTCAGTGAAGGGGCGTGCTCCTGTAAGCTCTTCGTGCTTCTGTGTTGTTTGAATCCTTTTTCACGTCCTGATTGTTTAATTGAAAATTAATGAAATCATTTTGATGTGTTTTAAGTGGCAAATGAATTTTAAATGGTGTTCCCCTCCAAGAAATAGTTCTGTATATATAATTCTATTATCATTACAGTGCCTACCTTGACAAATTATGAATGTTCATGTAAAACCAGTAATTAGTCATTAAGATAATCTGTCTATACAGGAAGCTAGCTGGATTTAGCAAAGCTAGATAAATTTTTCTTCAAAATTTAATATCCATTACTTTAATTGGCTTATTTACAATTTTAAATATTTTTAAAAGGTCAAATAATAGGTCCAGTGAATATGACTTGATTTGCAAATGTTACTCATGTGTTGTATTTTTTAGGTTAGTTTTAAAAATTCGAATGCTGGGTAGTGAATATTAGCAAAGGCATATATCCAGAATCCAGTGACTTTTCGTATATTGTTTCTGCGGGGTAGTCTTCCAGATAAATCAGTAGCTGCTTTGTTTTGTCTTTATTTTGACGTTACCATTACTTAGCTTTTACACATTGAGTAGGAAATTTGTCCAGTCAGAGCAGTTTATTTCATCTAGATCAAGAAATTGCCTTGATGATTTTTTTGTGCTTTTGAGGCTTTCAGACACCCAGGCTGTAAGCAGGAGCTTATTTACTTAGAGGCAAACATTCTCTATGTCACTCTCTTAACAAGTAAATTCGCACGGGACCGATTAATAAAACTGAAAACATTTCATTAACTCATAGTTCAGAATATTTCTTTTCATTAATGATATGGTTATTCTCTATCAAATGCATCTCCTTTGCTTATATTGATCTACCTGGGAAGCCAAATTAGTACTCAAATGGTTACCCAGTAAACATGATGAATAATGTTGAGGAATAATTTTCATCCATGCTATGGTAAATTTGAAAAGATACTTATATTTTTGCATATTCTCAGAATAAATCTACATTTTAAGAACATTTTAGTAAGATCCAGTAAACTGGCCAAAGAGGTCATAGTAAGTAGCAGAGGCCAAATCTGAACTGAGGGGAGCTTACTTTCAAAATTCTCACTCTTCTGTTCAGATAAAATGTCCTTGCACTCAGGGAGCATCTAGAATTACGCGTTTTCCAGGTCCGTTTGATCTTTCACCCGTGGTGCGGGACGTATTCTGTTGACGTTTCCCTCTGATTCTCCTCTTCCTGTTTCCTTTTTGCTGGTGTATCTTTGCTGGGCCTGCATTTATGCCACAGATAAAGCTACTATCAAGTAATAACTTTTTCCTGAAAGTACAGAAGGCAATTCTGCACACTCCCTGATGTTTGACTCTTGTAACTGTCAGAAAACAGCTTTCCTTACCTCTTAAGTTTAGGGGTATAGGCTCAGTGGTGCCCCCAGGTACAGTAAGTCTGTCTTCTCCGATGTACACTGAAAAGGATCAATATTTTGTGACAGATATGTGTCCTTTATGTAAAATGTTACACTTCTAAATCTCACACACACACGTGCACACCCCAACCAAACCTGTTCATGTGGATTTCGCTGGTAGATGATTTCTCGGTGGCTTTAGTGTTCCTGCTCCATAGGAGTCCTCTTCTCCCATGTAGGTAATCCCATGGGCTCGGCCATCACCCAGGCTTTGCAACTGGTGCCTTCTCTCTGACTGAGCAGCTCACCTTGGTGCACAGGCATGTTCGGATCTGTCCACGATATCTTTTGCACTTTCAGAGGTTGAAGCTTTTGTCAACCTCTAAGAACACTTAAGGACAGCTTATATGTCACTGAAACACCTCCCAAACTTGTCATCGTAATAATGGTAATTGCTTATTTCCTTTCAAATATTTAAATTTGGATAAATTTTAAACTATCATTTCGCAGTTATTTTCCAACCCTCCTTCCACACTATTGACAGACCAGCTATGCCAAAATAATCACTCTTTTCCCACTGTTTTGCAAATACTGTCTTCTCTGTCTGAACCAGAGTCCTATTTATCTTCTGAGGTTCAATTCAAATGCCATAAGACCTCTCTCCCCCTACTCTCCGAAGCTTTCACTGTTAGACGTGCCTTCCTTTATGTTTGCTTAAGAATTTGTTCATAGCTCTGTTCGCACATGCATTATACTACTCTAGGCTAGCTATAGACACACTTGTCTCTTCCAGTGTAGTGTATATGTCGCTCTGCTTTCCGGGGAGAATATCTGTCCTGTGTTAGTCGTGCACAGACTGTCCATGGAATGAGTGGATGGATTAAAAGTGGAATCGTCAGAGGAGCTTCATGGATTTCTCATGAACTTTTTTTTTATAGCTGCACAGTTAGTGTTCAAGAACATACGGTTTGGGAATTAGAAAATATCTGATAAGAGCTGCCTTTTACTAGCATTGTGAACCTGTATAAAGCTAGTGAGCAGTTCTCCATTGGCACCAGCTGGTGAATGTTTTCTTTTTAAATAAACAGCCCTTCCCCCACACAAACCCAGCCAGATCCTGATATCTCTCTCTCTCTCTCTCTCTCTCTCCACCCCCACCCCTCCCCCCCTCTCTCTCTCCCTCCCTCCCTCCCTCCCTCTCTCTCTCTCTCACACACACACACAAGCATGCGCACATCACGTTTAAGTGTAAGAAACTTTTCTTCATCCTAAAAGTTGTATTGCATAAAGTTGGATTAATGCATTGAGAGCACCATGTAAATGATGATAATTAGATAAGCAGTATTTGGTAACATATGGTTTTTATTTTATGTAACTTAAAGACTTGTCTCTGACTTTTGTTTGAACAAAGAGAAATAATCCATCTTTAAATTAGTGGGCTATAGAAACATTCGTTCATGATCTCTCATTTCCCTTTAATGATATTACAGCAATGCTGCTTTTTAGCCTTTTCACGGTAATTTCACATACGTTATCTGATTTTGCAATCATGAGCCAATTTAATGTCAGAAGTGTTTTCAAGTTTATTTTGTATTTGTTTTTTTAAAGAAGATTCTATCCTTAGATGTGTTTATACATGAAACATTTATTTACTTTGGCACACCGACTCAGTGAGACCCATAACAATTTCAGTTGTGCTCATCCAAGGACAAAATTAGGTTTAAGGATTTAACCCAGGTGGCATAGTAAACTGTAAATAACTTGTTTACCTGAGAGCAATAGAAACAAAAAGAGACCATCTGAACTGCAAGCTACTACCAAACAGTAATAAAATGCGATGTTAAAACTATTAATGAATGTTGACCTTCTGAAATGAAATAACAACAAAGAAAAGGGGAAAATGAGAAAACTAAGAGTGCTCCCCAGCTTGAGAAACATTTTATGTATTCCTTCTTTTTTAAAAGATATCTCGATTTCCACATCGTTAACTTATGTTAATAATATACATTCTGTCTTCCATTCTAATTTGTTGGGGCCTATGCATCTTTGATTTGTCCATTGATTAGCAATGCCAAACCTTATACAGAGAATAGACAATCAGTACATGTTTGTAGAATTTTTTAAGCAAGGATAAAATTACGCCAACTATAAGCCTACATATTGTTTCCTAAATCTTAATCAGTTCAACCAAGGGGGAAAAAAGGTAAAACAGATCACATTCTTCACTGCTTGAGCAACAGTAAAATACAGCTTTATGTGGCTTTTCTAATCGGAAATACAGTTATCCTAGCCATAATCTTAGTCTGGTGCTAAATGTATTATTCGTGGCATGTAATTATAATAAGTAGCTTGCTTTTTAAAGAAGATGTAGTGATGTTAGCAGTGAGAATGAAATTGGACATTTTTCCCCCATAAAGCTCTGTGTCTTCCCGAGACAACAAGATATGACTTTGCAAGTAGAACATGCGGATAAAAAGACGAATTGCCTACTATCTCAAAGCCTCATTTTAATATTTAATTCTACTTTAGGCACATCCCAATACACTTGAGAAAGCCTTTATTTACTTTTATTTCCTAGCTTTAATTTGTTACTCTGATATACACCAAGTACTTCACTAAGTGTTAAATTAGTTCTAATATTGTGAATATAAAGTTTTACTTTTATGAATGAGTTTGTATTTCCAAAGTCACTCAGTGATGGATGAAAACACTAATTGTGAACCCTCTGCTCCCTTTTTTCAGCAAAAGCTGGTGGGTAGATGGCAGGGCTATTTATTTCCTGCACTAGCTTAATTCTCTCCTTATTGTCTTCATGTAGCACATATGTCTCTGTGTCCTTGGGAGCACATAAATGAGGACTTCAAAACTACAGACTCCAGTTGCAAACTCTACTTCTAAACTAACTAGATTTAATGATCAGGACAAATTACAAGGAGACGAAGGGAATAGTGGTAATAATTATTTGTCACCTATTACTTGCCAGGCCTAGTATCAGGTATGTCACATGCTCTCTCATTTACTCCTCAGATCAACAGAATTGTTCATACATCATAGATGGTTCACTGAGGCTAAGGGATCTTAAGTGCCTTTCAAAGGTACTATAGCTAGAAAGTGTCAGAGATGAGATTGAGTCCAGGACTTTCTGATTCTAAAGCCCACGCTTTTCCATTCCAATATATGGAATCTAAAGAATCAGCAGTCACCAGTAATGTCAATTTAGAATCCCAAAGGTGTCTGTCTCACTACATTTTCTCCAACTTACTGACCATCATCCAAAAGTCTGCCTCCATAGCTCCATTGTCTTAGCTCAAAACTCTAAATGCTGTTAAACTGCAAGTGAGATATGGTAAAAAATAACATTAAAGTTAGTCCTTTTTATCTTTCATGAATAAACACATTTAAGTTAGTCCTTTTCATCTAAGCTGACCAAAAGCTAAGAGAATAAAACGAGCTAGCTGATTAGGCAGAGATAGCATTAGCAAAAAAAAAAAAAAGTTAGGAAAACTCGAAGACAGATCTGCTTAACAATTTGCTCTAGTCTATTGTTATTATAGATTTTCAGAGACGCTTGTGTGGCACAGGAATATTAAGTGAGCTGAATGATTTGAAAGGTGTTTATCAAATGTGCTGTTAAAAGTTCTTTATATGTGTGTGGGAAAGCCCCGCCGTGAAACTTCATTACATTACACAAATGATTGTGCACTCTGTGAACCCATTTTTAGTAACTGTGCAGAATTAGCTTTCCTTTATTTGTTTTATTTCTTTAAAGTGTTAATAAAACGAACCCCTCTGCTATTTTATTATTGTTACTATTTCTGAAAATTAAAGAAAAAAAATTCTCTTTCATTGAACCTACACATGGGATCCAAACATTTCACATAACATCTGATTCTTCTGTGGATGCCTCAGTAAGGATTTCTGTAGTTGAAAGAATGTAACTCTCCATATCCAGGTCAGCATCTCTTGTCTTTATATGTGCCATGGAGCTTATTATTTTGTAACTATAATTAAATTTGCTCATTTTCTAAAACCTAGGCTATTGTTATATTAAATATTAGTCGGAAAAAGTATGTTTTTTTCCAGTTTTATATTTTTGTTTTTATATACATTACTTGGCGTATATGTAAAATTTAGAATGTGTATAAATGCTTATACATTTAGAATAAACCAGTATTTATAATGCACCCTGAAATTTCCCAGTGGCGTATATAAAAAAAAAAAGACTCATCATATTTACATTTAATTATAAAGCTAACAAATAGCAATGAAAATTGGTATATTATGAGTGGATGTCACGTTAATTCCATAGTTTTGTCATTTTTACTTTTTTTATTTATAGTCATTGGAAAGCAAAACAAATTCTGTCTAAATCTGTTTTAATAAGATAGTTTTATAGCTTTATGTAATAGCTTACATAAATTCCGTTTATAGTTAATTGACTGAAAATGGAATTCTTTAGTCACACGTATGTGATTGTGAAAAAAAAGTCCCTATATCTACATTTTTGCTTCCTCGTTTGGATCAAATGTATGTAGATATTTTCCTTTACTTATTTAAAAAAGAGAATTTGTGAAGTCAATGTTATGTATTCAATTAAATGGTGTGCAAAAGGTAGCAGTTTTCACTCAACTCCAAGACTTTATTTTGCTTGGTTAAATGCCTGGCTAACATATGTTTGCTAAAGATAAGGTGCCTGTTTAAAAAATGTTCAAGAAAGTTAGTCAGTGATAGTTCTTTCTGTCTCATTAAAGATATATGCTTTCCACCGTTTTTCTTCTGTTTCTTCAACAAAGTTAGTTTAGATGAACTGTATTCAAATTATCCATCATATTTTAGAATTAGATTTGAATTTAGCATTGAATTTTCACATTGAATTTCAGGGAAAATGCAGGAGCATCATATAGTACTCCTATAAAGAGAAACTAAGATCAGACCAGGAAGAGAAGGAAGATGTAAGCACCCTGAATCTTTTCCGAACTTATGTCTGCTCCTGTCTACTTCAGCTCAAGCTTAATTAATTGATAACCAATAAGAAATGAATGGATTAATTTTCTACTCATTAACTTCGAAAACCTTGGAAGAAATATTTTTGTGTTGGCACAAAAACAATCAAATTTCTACAGATGAGGACTAAATATGATATTATAAATCAAGTTCCATAATTTTGCTTCTGTCCCATCATTGAGAATTTCCAAGTTTCAAAGTTTATTCATTCCTATTTACAACTCATTTTTTTCTGGTCATGTCCATCGATCACTGCCTTTCATATAAATAAGAATAAATGCAAAAGGAATTTGACAATCTATATAAAAATAAGCTGTGAGAATGTGAATGTGGGGAAGAGAGAATTGTGGGATATTAATGCGTAATATTTATTTCATGATGTTAATCCCAATCAAAAACTCCAGGCACTACCACAGTTTACACAATAAATTTTAAAATTGCTAGATCAACCTACTGAAAACTCTGCATATAGTGTGTTCCAAATTTATCTTTCAAACTTATTTCCCATTTGCTCCATTGATTCATTTACTCCATTGAAGTTATGTTGATTTTATCACATTTTCTCAAATGTGTTTATTCTTATTTCTATCTTTATTTTGTTGAATTCACTACTGTCCTCTTAGAAGTTATTCATTCATTCACTCATTCATCCATTTATCATGTTTTTATAAATAAAAATATATTCTAGGTACAGAGAATATAAAAATGAAGAAAAACAATTTATCACATGGAAGAGCTTATAGTCTAGTGGAAGAGATATAATTATAGTATTTAGAGTACATCTCAGTAAGTAGTAAAGTGTGCTTCCTCCAAGAATGCAAAACTTATCTAACCTTTAAGTACTGAACCATCACCTCTTATATCTTCCATATTTACTTTAGCTTATAATCCCTTCTCGCTTTTATGAACTGCAACAAATTTTTGCCCATGTTACTTATCTTATTTTAAAAATCACTAAATGTTGAATTTATCTCAATCTAATGTGCACTTGTATTCTTAATTACCATTATTGGTGATTAAAGCAATTTTTTAAAAATTGCCTACAATATTGAGCATAGTGATTATACATTTAAGTTGGTGCACAATAACTATTTTTGCATGGGTAAATGAAAGAAGGAAAGAAAAGAACATGGCCACAACAATACATATATGGAATAAAATACATATACGGAGGTAGTATTTCAATACTACTGAATGTATCTAATGTTATAATAGATTATTGCTTTTATGACAGTATTATTTCACTAGCTAATCATCAAATCTCAGTAGTAGTACAAGATAATCTGAAGAAAGTGTTCAACTGGTTTAGAAGTGAACAACCTGTTAACATCGTATCAGAAACTCTACCTATATTTTTGTAAGCCAATGAGGGAGAGTTGGAGGAATTTTCAGGAGGCAAGGCACGAAGGTCAAAACTGAACCTGTTTTTATATGGTGATGGTCAACACATAATTCTTCCTTTTCTACAAAAATAAAGGTGACTATTCCATGTTAAAAATCAGCATGAGCCTATCCATGGAAATTATTTTCTTCCTACTTATGAGAGGATGAGAAAGGTACTTGTGAGCCAGTTTTGGTCAATAGACTTGTTTGGAATCCTACAAGAGAGTCTATGTTAGGGCAAAAGACACTGAATATAAGAGCAAAGAGTTACAAAGAATGAGGATTCCATATGATATGATAGGTCCCTGAGCTCATGACACCTCTGGATTTAGTGTTACGTGAGATGACAAGGATGATAAATGTTCTTAGTGTTCACTCCAGTTTGAATCAGAATGTTCCTTTGCTTGTATCCAAAGAATTCCTAACTAATATGAGGACCACTGAAAGTAATCAGTAATATCAAAATAATTGAAAGACACTAACTAAATATGAAGTTACCTGAATTTATTAAAAAACAAAAGTAAATAAAGCTACTTGGGAGATTTTCAACTCTAAAAATGTGCTTTTAATGAGTTAAAAAAAAAAACCTCCTCCCTGGTAATAATATAGTTATTACAATATTATTGACTATAAGCTCTTAAAATTTTGGAAATATGTTTACATAAATGTAATTAACAAATTTATACATAATATCATAGTTCCAGTTATGTTTATAATTTGAAGAGTATTAATTTGCAAGTATAAGGTTCTTGGCCTTGATTATGGATATTAGAAAAGAGAATGTGAGAGGTGCTATAGAAATAAATGACATAAAATTTCAATATCTTTTAATGTATTCACAACCAATATGTTTTTGAAGACTCAAATAAAACAAGCAAATATGATTTGAGTAGAATTCTTAAATACATTTTCTAAAGTTTAACATTCTTAGAACATACTGATTCATAAAGTGAAGTGGCTCATTTACATTATTTTAATTTTAATTTTTCTATTCCTAGTGCCATGTAATTTTCTTCAAAGTGAATTATGGATATTGATAGGTATATTTTTATACACTTTATAGTACCCATTTGCCACAAATAATGCAACATGCTTTAGTGAGACTGAGCAATATTAAACTTAGTTTAATAAGGCAAAATTCTATGTATCAAAATTAAATTTACACACATCAACATATTCTCTAGTTTTTTATTTTCATCTGTGTGTGTATGTGTTAGAGAGCGAGAGAGAGAGAGAAAGAGAGAGAGATTGATTTAGTCTGTTTTTCCTACCATTTGTGAAATCAAAAAGGTTTTCTACAACTGGACATTTGTTTCTTCTGTTCAGTGCTGCCTTACGATACCATATTATTGGTATAAAATATGCGTTCAGTAGATTAGACAATATATTTCAGACAACTCCATTTAAACTAAGCGCCGTTTTTATTGTGGCTTTAAAAGCCAGACTTCTACAACCCTGCATTGAAAACAAAATATTTATTCTTAGTTAATGTACCTGGGCCAAATTATTTTGTAGCACCAGAAAAATATATTTGATTTTATAAACAAAGGTTTGATAAACACTAATAAGTCTTTTTTACTTAAGAAAACCCTCCACAAATAACAAATATAATAATTTTAATTGGCGCTTTTTTGCTAAGATAAATTAATTTTTCTCTCATAAAAGGGAATTAAAATTTTTATCAATTAGCACACTCAAACCAATACATTAGAGCAGTCTGTTTTTTGATTCAGTGGTTATCTGTTCACTTTGGCTCAGTATCAACAACTTTTTCTCTTTCGAATTGTTTTCCTATTTATGTGGTTGGGTTGAAATTATTGGGCTTTTTTTTTTTTAAGTTTCAAAATCTTCCTAAAATGTATTGGAACTGGTAATTAGTAATTTATTTCTTTATATTTTGAGAAGTAGAGTAGCGATTTGGAAAATAAACAGTTTATTTCCACAATGATGTGGAAAACAGAAACATTTAAATTTATTAATCTTACATATATTATAACAGTTTCTAAATGTAATAAGCACAGACCATAACTTCTCTAAACTATGAACTAAGTCTTATTCCTTTTTATAGCTAGCTCTTAGAATAAACCCAAAACAATGCACAGTTTATAAAAAAGAAAAGAAGGGAAGAAAACAGGACAGGATGGGAAAAAATAGCTATTCAGGCAATCCGGAAATTTCACAGTAACAACTGCAGCTGTTATAAAGCTTAGATGACTATAAGTTATTTTTAAGCAAAATATAATGTCTGTATTACATATGGCAATACTTTCCTATTTCTATAATTAAGTTCTCTTTCTGGAGAACAGTATTAAATATATATTTATTATAGACTAAAGTTCTAAATAATAAGGTGTAAGTTGCCAATTAAGCTTACCTTAATTCCTCAGTTTCTAAACTCATGCTTATGCCTCCTCCTCTATAAATCCATTATTCAGTAATTTTCATCGATGCACTAGACCTCTAGGCAAGCACCTCAGAATGTTCTACCACAAAGAATTATTAAAACAAAATCTTCAAAGCTAAATCTTCAGTAGTAGTTCAAAAGTAGATAAGGGCTGTATAAATCTGATTTCCCAAGACAAGGAGTTCTATAAATTAAGGGCAAATAGGCAAGTGATTAGGCAACATGTGATTTAAGGTCAGAGTCTTTCAATGGTCACCAATAAATTCCTTTTAAAGACATTGTATTATGTTCACTACATAAAAATGTGCCAGTTCTTCAATGATTAATAACAAACTTTTGTTCTGAATCGATCAGCTAATAAAAAATGAATAAATAACATCAGCAAAGATCATCTAGTCTACCTGTTGCTTTAGATTAATTTATTATATTGCAACTCCAGTTTCCTCAGCCCTCAAAGATATGATGACTGACATGGCCCAAGAAAATGAAGACATTGAAATATATACATAATATGTCACATGATGATAATGTTGGTTCTATGCAAAGGCAAATGTTCAATTACTGTGCCTGCAACGACTATAACATAATGGAAATGGAAATAATTTATAATACTGTGCTTTGTGTCAAGTATATTTCAGCACTTTTGAGATATGGCAGAGGGTCTTGCTTCCCTAATAATAATGTACATTTCATCTAAGTCATAATTTTAATGTATTCACTTGTTACGATAGTTTTTTTCTTCCTCTAAACTTAATCATAGTTGGTATTTAAATGACATATTAAATAAATATTGTTTCCATTTTGTCCATCTTCAAGTCAAAAGTCTTTGCTTTAAGAAAATTTTAGCCTAGCTCTGCAGTTTTTGGAAGTTGTTCATGGACTTGATGAACTGTACTCAGTGGTAAATAACGAATTGGTGCTATACTTTATGGTTTGGGCACATTCAAATAGTTTCATTGATTCAGTGCTGTTTACCTCTCTTTCAAACATGAGACCCATGGCCATGGTAGAATTCTCATTGATAATTTATATCGCCTGCTATATTATATGTTAGTAAATTATTCTGTTTCCAGGGCATGAGGATGTTTTCTTACATGGAAAAAAGCATCATATAAATTAGACAGTAGACAAATAAGTAGTTAGTCATTAGCATAATAAATAATAGTAATGCTCACAGTCGTTCATTTGGCACAGCTTAATAAAATAGATGGGAATGTGAGTCTCTGAATCTGTTATTTACTTAAATAAAAAGACTGAGTTTTTTAAGCCCAACCTTTGGTCCTTGTGACTAGCTCTCTCTAGCAATTAGTCCCTCACATAAATTTGCATACTGTAAACCACAATTCTATTATAGCACTTAGAATTTTGTTCTTAACATTTAGTCTTCTCTCCCCTACTGTCGAAGCATTATGCGAAAACAAACGACATCATGGTCTAATCAAGTGCCATAATCATAAAATTACAAGACATAACGGTTTAATGAAGGAACACTTTGCACTGTATCATGCGTACATGAACAATTGATGAACACTTCTTCATGAAGAATTTAATTTCATAACTCGAATTGCTACTTTAATGAAATGGAAGTTACCTTTATTGGATCTTCCTCATTTAAAGTTAGTGAAACTCTGTCCTTGAGGCTGTGTCTTAAGCACAGTTTTACTGCAAAATGGGGCAAGCTAAGATTCAGTGACCACCGATTAGCAGTGACATCCTGAGAGTTGTCTTCTGTACTGAGAGGTCATCTAATATCATTTGAAATTATATATCTTTGTCTTTTATTCAGATTCTGACCTCTACCTTTCCGACTGTAACCCGGTCATCAAAATATGCTATTTTCAATGACTACAATAGCTAATATTCTGTTATGTCAGTTTCATGGATTAGCTACATACACACTTCCAAAAGTTCTGTGAAGCAGGTAGTATTATTCACCCTTGTATGTCTTCCCCCACTGTCACCCAGCCACCCGTGGGAGAGCTGGTCAATAAACTCGTGATCTGAATACAGACATCTCACTCGTAATCATGAAACTCTATTTCCCGCTTTTCGACATATTTGTTGTCTGCATGCCTTCTGAATCTGGGCTGGGTCCTGAAGAAAACTGAGCCCATCTGCAGGGCAGACCCTGCCCTTATCATTTTAGAGCAAACTGTCCGAAAGCGTTTTCCTCACTCACTGGAGCGTCTTTGCCCTGCTCAGGGGAAGTCTCAGCAGTGTCATTTGCCTCGGGTGAAGGACCTTTGGATCCTCGAGCCAGCAGCCAGCAGCACTGAGATGAACAACCTTTAATCATTTCTTTGCCCTTTCTCAAGCTTCCAGCTTAATGATTCAAAATGATGCTTTTTATCTTCTCCTGTTGACTAAATGAATCAACAAAACTTTACCCCCATCATTGTTTAATTTCTTGGGTATAAATTTTATTTTATGGGCTTATCAGACTTCCAATTAGTTTGTCTCATGATACTGACCATCCAGTTGACACTTTTTTGTTTTAATTTTCTCCTTTTAGAACTTCATGCTATTAAATACTTGCTGAATTTCAGGATATGTTTTTATTTTAGTCAAAACAGTGGGAAATGAGTTAATAAAGCTTCTACTTTCATTTTAAAGACCCCTGAGAGATACTTAGCCAGTTGCCTGCTGTGTAAATGTTATTGAGAATGAAAAACATAAAGTAATTTACAGCTGCAATTGTGTCCACATCTATTCCAAACTTTATACACAATTACAAAAATAATGCTTAGCACGTTAATGGTTATTTCTATAAAAAGGCTTCAGTGTGATTTATATAATACATTAGACACTAAAAATTTTCTTAAAACATTGTTTAAAAATTAAGAGGCGAAGGCAGTATGGGTAAATATAACTGGAAAAAATAGCATTTTTCTCAAAATAAAATATTGGCTTTCAACTATCTGTCTTTTTAATTTCTTATTTCCATAAAAAATACGTATTTCTGAAAACTTCTAACATATTTGACAAAGCAACTGATTTTTTTTTAAACAAATCAGTTTTTGGTGGCACCACTAATTTCCTCTTATCCATAAACAAACCTTTGTCCATCAAGGTGGACAAAGGTATCTCTATATACATATATAATGTTACATATAATAATTTTCACCATATTGCCAGAGATCATATTATCCTTCAGTTCCTCCTATGAAGTAAACCTTCATTATACTCATTAAGTAAACAGTGTTTGAAAAATCTGTACTTTTCGTTTGTGTGTAATTTACGGCATCTATTTTAATTAATGTAAAGGGTGAATGATGATTGTCATCAATGTTAGGACTTTAACGTAATACCCATAAGAGTGACTATAAAAAACCTTTTCCTCCCAATGAAAGGATAAGCTAACTTTATTCATTTAAATGAAATTTTCTCTTCAAGTTGTTTTTAAAAACTATATAGTTATTCTAATATTGTTGCAATTTCTCAAAAAACAGTGCCAGGCTCTTTTGGAATTACCTCGAGCATTCATTTATGAAAGCCCATTCATGTACTCCCAACACATGGCTGTACAAAATGGTCTTGTTTGTTAAAGCTTATTTATTCTTTGATTGATAGTATTGAGCTCCAAAGTCAAAACTGGCCTGCAGAAGTATTGTGTTTGGGCACCACACTATATTCTAAAGAGATTTTAAGGCCACTAGGCACATCTGGCTTGTAAGTAATTGTCTTATATCTGACCCAGTCGCCTTGTCTGCTCAGACCAAAATACTTGCAGCTCTTTCTCTTCAACTTCGGTCCATCACCAGATCCTATTGCCTGTACCTTAAAAACATGGGCAAAACCTGCTGCCCCCTCTTCTGAGCCACCATACTCTCTCACTGATCCCTGCTCAATCCTCTAAATGGTCTCCCTACTTTACCTTTGCACTCCTGCAGTCTGCCCTCAACACAGTGGCCAGAACCATACTTCTAAAATGCAAGCCAGACCACATCGTCCCCCGCTCACTGTCTTTCACTAGTTACCATTGTACTGCTGATGAAGTAATGGTCCTTGAAACAGCCTTAAGGCCCTGTACGGTAGGTCCTCAGAACCTCTCCGACTCACCTCCTCATACATTCTCCTCATCATTGTCTCTGCTTCGGCTGCACTCTCCTGACAGTATTCTAGGAAGCGCTATCCCAGCCTCTCTGTACTTGCTGTTCCTCTGCCTCGAATGCTGCTCCGCTTGTTCATATGGCTGCCTGCCTCCTCTTTTTGAAGTCTTTGTCCAAATGTCACCTTCTTAATGAGGCCCTCCCTGACTCTTATTTTTAGATTTTACTTTAGTAGAAACAACTTCTCCCACCTACTCCTCTGCTCCCTAACCCCCTTTCCTGCCTATTTAATTACTTTTTATCCAAAACTCTTATCTCTCCTAATATAATATGTTCTTTATTTGTTTATTGTCTATCTCCTACAGTTGAATAAAACTCTTAAAGTTCAGAAGTTCAGATCTATATTGTTTACTTCCATATCCTTGGATCCTAAATGAGAGTTTGATGCATGAGAACAACTTATACATTGAATATACATGATTCTTTCTAAAACTTATAACAACCCTAGAATATTAAGATGTACCACTACTAATATTCAAACTATCTCATTTATGTATGGCTTAGAGCCTTTGACCCAGTTTATTTTTGTATGTTCATATATTCAGTTAGCATCTTCATAAACTATTATGTATAACTCCTTAATTTGATCCCATGTCCTCATTCTTGTGGTTCAGCAATGATATTTAGTCCATATCTTGACTCTAAATTAGTAATTGAATTATTGTATTTTTATGTCCCAATGTCATTATAGTTTTATTTAATGGCCAATGTCTCCTACCGTTGAACGTTGTGGCCTTAATTTATGATATTTCCCTTTTCGAATTTCTGATTTATGTATTTGGAATGTAACTTTTCATTCCATTTCCAACAGTATGTTGGCCATGACAGTAACCATCTTTAAAGATGTGTGATATTTCAGTATTTTTCAAGCATCTGTAATTGAGACCATTAGGCCATTTTCTTCCTTCGCTGCTAATTCTATTTCTTAAAACCTCTCTGTATAAGGTAGTCATGGAGCCTTTTCCATTCTTCATATATCTTCTATTTACCAGATTCCTGCTGTCGGGTAGTTATTTTATTGTGAGAAGAAAGAACGTAGCTGTCACATTGTAATTCTGTCTATAAGAATATAATGTGCTTGTAAATATTTATCAATAACTGAAAGCTCCAATGACTTCTCAGCTGTCCCCCAAAACTGAAAGCAGAGATGAGATTAGGGCTGAGTCAACAAAATTTTATGAGAAGAAAGGATAGGTGAGAGCAGACGGGGTCAGAGAAGAGAAGTAGTTTCTTGGACATTACTAGGGGGTTGAATTCATATTGAGAAGGCTTTCAACTGAGGCTCAGAGGGCTCAAAACAAGGATCATCAAAGGTTATATTATGCCGAACAATGAAGGGCAAGAAGGCTCACAAAGATAAAGGCTGAATTGTGAAAGTAAAGGTCAAAGTGCTGATACTTATAGTTAAAAAAAATAAATAAGCAGAACTAAAATTTAGGAACCAAAGAAAGATCAAGGAAAGACCTGGATTCTAAGGACTAGAGCTACACAGTGAGAATCAATTTGGAAAGTATTTATGAAAAAATTTTACTTATAATGCAGGATCTTTTTGAGCTCCTGATTTTTTTATCTGTTAAGAAAAGTACCTTAATCAAACAGAGCCCACAATTTTCTAGGAATCATGAATCTTAAAGGTTCTTGTTACATGAACACTGA
>NW_011888893.1:2176416-2184174 GCF_000151845.1 Pteropus vampyrus
CTGAGGCTCAGAGGGCTCAAAACAAGGATCATCAAAGGTTATATTATGCCGAACAATGAAGGGCAAGAAGGCTCACAAAGATAAAGGCTGAATTGTGAAAGTAAAGGTCAAAGTGCTGATACTTATAGTTAAAAAAAGTAAATAAGCAGAACTAAAATTTAGGAACCAAAGAAAGATCAAGGAAAGACCTGGATTCTAAGGACTAGAGCTACACAGTGAGAATCAATTTGGAAAGTATTTATGAAAAAATTTTACTTATAATGCAGGATCTTTTTGAGCTCCTGATTTTTTTTATCTGTTAAGAAAAGTACCTTAATCAAACAGAGCCCACAATTTTCTAGGAATCATGAATCTTAAAGGTTCTTGTTACATGAACACTGATGTGAACGCTAATGATTTAATGTGAAGTTGGTCTGTCCTGTTTTTTGCTTGCTTTGCGTTTTCATCAATGTGTTCCACTATTAGATCTGCCCATTTTATTTTGGTTCACCCAGGGATTTCTAGGAATGCAATCTATGCCCTGTATAATTTAACTCAAATAACATTGCTTTAGATAATAAGTATGCTTTATCTTCTCATTAGTAATAAATTATCCTCAATTCCATCATTAGCGCATAGTTACCTGTTCTGGTTATGTATCACCAGTAGTAAACAACCACAAGACTTATTAGGCAAAACAGTCACCTATTTTGTTATGATCACAGATTCTATGAGTCAAGAACTCAGATAGGCAACAGCAGGGATGTGTCTGCTCCATGATGTCTGAGACTCAGCTGGCATGACTTGAGTGGTTGAGAAATAACTGGAATCATCTGCCAGCTTCTGAGCTCCTGTGCTGGGACCTGGGCTGGGATAGAAGAAAGGTGCATTCAGCTGGTGCTGTGGGCCTGAGCCCCTGCATGTGACCGCTCCAGCAGGCAGTCTTGGGGTGGGCAGACATTTTACATAACAGCGCCAGGCTTCATGAGTGAGGATTTCTTCATGAGTGAGTGTCACTTCTGCCATGCTCTGTTGCTCACGATAATCATAACCCTCTCAGATTTCAAGGCAGGGACATGGACCACAGCCCTCCATGGGAGAGGTATTGAAGTATTTGCAGCTATAATTTAAAACTGTCACATTGCCTAAGTAAACATTAGATATTCTTTACTCCTGGCATTATCAAAAACTGTTATAATAGTATACTCATTTTTAAAGAGAATGTGACCATTATTTTCCACTGCATATAAAGAAAGTTACATCGTTTAATGATTAGTTGCATTTTTCTATGGTTGCACTTTTGTTCTGTTTGCAATTCCGATTCATGACCCCTTATTGACTTCTATCATTTGGCCTCCACTGACCTTAATAGATTATTTGATAAAGCATATATTGTATATCAACTCAGTCTTAGAGTCATTTCCAATCCAATTGCCTGTCCATTGTTTTCTATTTTCTGTTAATACCTGCATTTTTTGTATAGAGCCCATAGAGTTTCAGAAATATACAAAAAAGTAAATGTGCAGTAATTCTTCATCTATTTAGGCTCAATTTTCCGACGTCAAGTTTCTAAAAACTGCCTCTAGCATGTGAGGTTTCAGAGTTGGTTTCACCTTAGATGTACCTTTTCTGACATTGAAAATACATGAAACTTTAAGCATTTCTGTTACACAGACCTTGCTCGTTCCTGCCACCAGCTGACACATGCTAGTTTGGTCCTTACTTTGTTCAACTTATTTAATAATTTGTCGAATTTCACTGAAAACGAGACACACTCGTGGGGAACAACTGCACAACAAATAGGATTTTGACACTTTTGCTTTCCCTTTTGGTTAACAGATTACATATATATTCTCTTGTCAAGTAATCATATGGAAAGCATACATTGTCTTTTATTTGGTTACATAGCTATTCTTATGCTGTTGAGAAGAAGGTGGATTAAGACTTCAAACACTTGAATAATATTATTGGAAATGAATGTCATTATGTAAGATCTCCAAATTTTGCTAGTTTATTTCCATGTACATATCAAAAAATTATTGCAATATATATACATATATAATTTATATGTATAAATTAAATTTACTTACAAAAATAAAAATACATGTATTTACTCCTATATAATTACATACATATATAATTATATGTAAACTGTCAAAGTGCTATGACATTTCATATATTTGCTGTGATCGGTCATTGTTACGTGCCAGTGGAAGACAAGACTTCATGAGAATATTTCACTTCAAGTTCTATTAGTTAAATATGTTGTTCTCCATATTAAAAATGACTTAATATTTTAAAATGGTTTACTCTAATTTTTTCCTAGGTATTTTATTTTTTTTGTTGCAATTGCAAAGGAATTATTTTTTCTGCTTATTTTTCAGCACCATATCATAGGAAAAAATAAGAGTATATAAATAAGTGCATATTTATTTTTTTTTTTAATTTTTATTTATTTTTTGGTGACATTAGTTAGTGAAATCCAGTAAGTTTCAGGTGTACAATTTAACAGTAAGGCATTGTGTGTTCCCCTCCCATAGTTAGATTTCTTTCTGTCACCACATATTTGACCCCATTTACCTCATCTACCTTACCCCTCCCCCCACCCTCTGGTAACCACTAGTCTATGGTCCATCTCCATGAGTCTCTGTTTGTTCTGTTCATTTGTTGCTTTTAGGTTTATATCCCACATATAAGTGATATGTGGTTTTCAACTTTTTCCGTCTGGCTTATTTCACTTACCATGATTTCTTGAGGTTCATCTATGTTGTCGCAAATGGCAGTATTTCATCTCTTCTTATGGCTGAGTGATATTCCATTGTATGTATGTACCACAGCTTCTTTATCCAATCATCTATCGTAGGACACTTCAGCTGTTTCCATGACCTGGCCACCGTGAATAATGCTGCTATGAACATCAGTGTACAAATATCTTTTCGGATATGAGTTTTCAAGTCTTTGGGGTAAATATGCAGTAGAGGGATTGCTGGATCATATGGTAGGTCGATGCTTAATTTTTTGAGGAACCTCCATACTGTTTTCCATAGTGGCTGTACTAATTTTGCAGTGTATGAAGGTTTCTTTTTCTCTGCATCCTCTCCAACATTTGTTATTACTTGTCTTGTCCTGTTGATAATAGCTGTTCTAACAGGTGTGAGATGATATCTCCTTGTGGTTTTGATATGCATTTCCCTAAGAGCTAGTGACGATGAGCATCTTTTAATATGTTCGTTGGCCAATGTCTTCTTGAGAGGAGTGTCTCTTCAGGTCCTCTGCCATTTTTTGATTAGATTGTTTGTTGTTGTTTTTGAGTCATATGCATTCCTTGTATATTTTAGATATTAGGCCCTTATAGGAGACATTGCTTGCAAATATGTTTTCCCATTCTGATGGTTGTCTCTTTACCTTGTTGACGATTTCGTTTGCTGTGCAGAAGCTTTCTAGTTTGATGTAGTCCCATTCATTTATTTTCATTTTTACTTCCCTTGCCTTTGAGGCCAAATTCATAAAATCCTCTTTAAGTCCAAGGTCCTTGAATTTAGTTACTATGTTTTGTTCTATGCATTTTATTGTTTCAGGTCTTATATTTAGGTCCTTAATCTATTTTGAGTTAATTTTGATGAGTGATGATAGTTTCATTCTTTTGCCAGCGGCTTTCCAGTTTTCCCAGCAACATTTATTGAAGAGGCTTTCCGTTCTCCACTGTATGTTTTTGGCTTTTTTGTCGAAAAGTATTTGCGCATATAAACATGGGTTTGTTTCTGGACTCTCTCTTCTGTTTGACTAGTGCATGTGCCTGTTTTTCTGACAATACCATGCCATTTGATTATTGTTGCTTCATAATATAATTTTAAGTCGGGCAGAGTGATGCCTCCAGCCTCATTCTTTATTCTCAGGATGGCTTTGGCAATTTGAGGTCTTTTGTGCTTCCATACAAATCTGATGATTTTTTGTTCTATTTCTTTAAAAAATGCCAATGAGATTTTGATGGAGATTGCCTTAAATCTCTATAATGCTTTAGGTAATATGGTCTTTTTAGTTATGTTGATTCTTCCAATCCAAGAACACAGAATATCTTTTTATTTCTTTTATTAGGGTCTTATAGTTTTCATTATATAGGTCCTGCACATGTTTCGTTAGATTTTTTCCTTAGGTATTTTATTCTTTTCATTGCAATTGCAAAAGGAATTATTTTTTTCCACTTCTTTTTCTGACATTTCATTATCAGAGTATAGGAACGCTATGGATTTTTGAACATTGATTTTGTATCCAGAAACTTTACTAGCAGTGTTCTTGTGGAGTCTTTAGGGTTAAGAAAGCATATTTAAAAAAACAAAATAAAGAGACACCCTTGGAACCATGACTGAGTTAGAAGTGTCCTGCTTGCCTCTCCCCTATTGCATTTTGCCCCTAGACACATCACTGTTCTGAATTTGTGACAAGTCTGCCCTTTTTGAACTGTAAGACTTACATCTTTCTAAGTGAAATATTACTTAGTGTTTCCTGTTTCTGAAATTCATATGAATGGACACATAGAAAGTCTGTCTTCTATTGTTTCTAGATCCTGTCACACAAAGTCATAGTACATTAGGGTTCACTCATGGTGTTATATATTCTGTGGGTTTGGACAAATGCATGATGACATGTATTTATTCTTATGGTATCATACAGAGTGTTTGAACTGCCCTGAAATTCTTTGTTCTCTGCCTATCCATTTCATCCTTCCTCCCCAACCCCTGGCAACCACTGATCTTTTTACTATCTCTATAGTTTTGACTTTTCTAGAATCATACAGTATGTTGCCTTTTCAGATTTGGCTTATTTCATTTAGTAATATGCATTTAGGTTCTTCCATGTCTTTCTATGGTTGGTTAACTCACTTCTTTTTAGCACTAAATAATACTTTGTTGTCTATTTAGCCATTCACCTGCCAAAGTGCATCTCGGTTGTTTCCAAGTTTTGGCAATTATGATTAAGCTATTATAAACATCAAAGTGCAGGTTTTTTATGTGGTCATAATTTTTCAACTCTTTTGGGTAGATACCAAGGAGCACAATTTCTGTATCATATGGTAAGAGTATGCTTAGATTTGTAAGAAGCCATCAGATATCTTCCAAAGTGTTTGTACCAATTTCGTTCCCACCAGCCATGAATGTGAGTTCCTGTTGCTCTATATTCTATATATTCTATATTCAGCATTTGGGTTTTATAATATTATTTTTACTTTTTAATAGTTTAATATTTGTGTATATTTATCAACATATTTACCAGTATCTTTGCTCATTATTCCTTCTAGAATCTCAAAAATAAACAAAATCTTTTAGAATTTCCTCTTAGCATCTCTTGATTTTTGTTTGTCTGCAAATATATTATAATCTGTAGCTGATAGTCCCAGTACTTGAATTATTTACCACTACTTATGCTGGCTTATTCTCTTTCCTTGAATATTTGACTATCTTTGACTCTGTACTTCTCATTATCCTTAAATAAATTCTTCTGTGAATTTTTTGAGATCTCTGGTGAAGGTCCTGTCCTTCATCAAGAATTCTCCCAGTCACCTGGAGTCACAATCATTATTTTAGAGGATGTCTTTCACCAAGTTTATGGATCGAAGTTCCTGGACCTAAAACTACATGAAGGCTAGCACATGACCCAAACTTCTTAAGAATGAGTATTTACCATTTTCTTTTTTCTCTCCTTTGCTCAGAACCATTCTTCTCTAAAGTCCCCTGAGGGTAAAGAATGAGAGATTAAATTTTAGTTCACCTTTACCCTGGGTATACATTTTGGAGGATCCTAGCTTAATATGGAGTTGATCCCATATTCGATCCCCCACATTAGTTAAGGATCCTTGACTTCTGACCCACGTCTGCAAAGACTGCCAAAATGAAGTCTAGATTTACTGGAATTAGCCAGTGTCCACACTTCAGAAGCAGTTTTGAAGCTCAGTACATTGTTTGCCATTTGGGTTTTGGCTGCTGCTTTTATATATATACAGACATACATATACACACACACATACATACATATACATATATATACACACATATATATACATATATGTTTTTTTAAAGTAATAATTTTTATTAATCAGCTGCATAGTTAGTCTGAATAACCTACTTGATATTAATAAAAATGAACATTCTATAGCATTTTTCTTTAACTCTTAACTGTGTATTTCTTTGGTTTGGATTATTGTACAATTAATTTTTTGCTTGCTTATACCCTTTTGTCACAATTTTTAGTGTCAGAGTGTTAAGTATACAGAAAAATGAGTTAAGAGCATTTTTTTCTTCCTTGCTCACTGTTGCTGTAATACTGGACTAACTTTAAAAGATTGGTAAAATTCACCTATATTATCTATCATATAGAGTTTTTGTGTGTGTGAGTGAGAAGGCTCTTTTAATCACTGATTCAATTATTCCCATGGTTATAGTGGTATTCAAGCATTCTGTAGAGTTGGTATCACAATTTATAGTTTGGTCCATTTCATTTTTTCAAGTCATTAATTGTATTCTCATTACCTTTTTTAATGTTGTGTGAGTCTAAAATTTTTCCCCCACTTGAGCCTTCTCCACTTTTTTCTTCATCATCCTGAACAGAGACTCGTCCACATTATTTATCTTTTTGAAGAACAAGTTCTTAGGCTCCTAATTCTTCTCGTCTTTGCATTCTATAGCATTAGAATCTATTCTTTTTTCTACCTTTTTTGTATTTATTCTTAATGCTTTTTAAGATGAATGCTCAGCTGACATTATTTTTTTATTTTCAATGTAAGTATTTAAAGCTATAGATTCCATTTAAAGGAAGTTTTGTTGTATAATATTTTCATTATTGTTAGTAATGTTCAGTGCCTTTTAAAATCTGTTACAATTATTAGTCCATATACTACTTAAAAGTGATTTTTAAGATGTTATGTGCACATAGGTGATGACTTATTGATTCCTATGTGATTGTATAATAGCCAGAGATATTAATTCTTGGATATATGTTGAGATATGTGTAGTGTGGCTTATTGTATTGTCAATTTTTGTAAATATTTCATGTTTCCTCGAGAAGACTGTATATTCTCTAATTATTGAACACAGAATTATTTATATACCTTTAGATCTTAGAACTTTGGGTGTCAAGTTTTTTTATTATAGGAATAAACAAGATAATTTCTTAAAATGTATGACTGATGTTGATTAGATGTATGGCAAACCTTCTCCAGATCATTGGTTCAGTTAGTCTTTCATAAAGACCAACTTTCTCCTTTCAGTTTATTTTAAAAATAAAATACTTTTTATTTCACTGAGGAGAGGTGGATTTTTATGGAAATGTGGCCACATATTATTGCAGGGAATTCCCACTTCTAAGCTGCACAACGACATTGGCAGAAAAACAAGAACTAGTTGAATGAAAATGAGTGTTTGGCTGCCATTGTTTCCTTTGCCTGTGGCCTCTCTATAGTGTCACAGCAGGGTAAAGGTACGGGAAAGGTTGTGTAACCAGATGGCCATGCGATCTGGAATGCCTAGAAATAGAAGTTCTAATTGATTCTGTAAAAAGAATTTTTAAAATTGCTGTAAGGCTAGTCCCAGCTTGATCTAGTACAAAATTAAGGGACATAAAGATATTAAATAAGCTGAACTCAGAAATATCAAGATTTCCCTGTGCTGTCATATAACTCATCCACACAGGAGAAAGGCAAAATGCGTTCAGTGAATGGAGGAATTTATGCTCTCGTTTCAGCTCTTTACAGAATGGATGAACCTAAATTATTCCATTTCAGAGTGA
>NW_011888893.1:2184224-2186444 GCF_000151845.1 Pteropus vampyrus
TTTTATTTTATCTATTTGAATACTATGTTACAAGGTGCAGATACACTTAGAATATTTATAACTCTCTAGTGAATTGTACCTTTGCCGTCACATGCTAACCTGCCTTATCCTCCGTAGTACCTTTTCTTTGTTTTTTGGGGGGGTTTTATCTTAAAATATATTTTGTCATTTCATCCTCCTCAGTAACAGTGAGTGTTACTGTGTGTCAGACTGCATGCTTAATAATTTATGTGTCTTTGGTTCATTCTCCAAATGATACTGTGAGATAGATACTATTTTCCTTATTCTAGAGATGAAGAAGGAAAAACAATTTTTAAGTGATTTAGCAAAACATACAATTGATGAACTAGAATAAGCAGGATTAAACGAAAACACACTTGCTCCAGTGCCTGTACCTCCCTACATATAACACGAATGTCAATTTGATAAATTATATCAATGTTTTTGAATTGTTGTCACCGAAGTTGGCATATTAACAGCATCATATTCACGCCAGGTTTTTTAAAAATTTGTACTTGCCTTGCTTATCCTTTCCAAGTCTTTTAATTGCGAGTTTTCTTCATTTCTGTGTTTCAGATATGCTTTATAGATACAGTATATCGCTAGATTTTTTTTTTAAATTCCAGTAGTATAGTCTGTCTTTTTAGTGTGACGTTGACGTTCACTGTTTTTAAAACTGATTTTAACTATTGCTGTACCATCTTATTTTGCTTTCAGTCCTGCTTTTACTATATTTCTTTTACCCTTCCTTTTCTCCTTTTACTTGACCAAATATTTTTTTTAGAAAATATGTCCCCTCTACCATTAAATGTAAAATATATATACTCCACATTTCTTATTTCAAGAATTATCCTTATAATTTTTCATGAATATAAAAGTCAAAAGTAACATCTTGATCTTTCTCCTGAGCCATGGAAGAAACTTGGCTTGCTAGTCTGCTCAGGCTGCCGTAACAAACACCACAGTCGGGATGGCGTAAGCAACAGAACTTCATTTTCTCAGGGTTCTGGAATCTGAAAGTTCAAAATCAAGTTGCCAGGGATGGTTTCTGGGAAAGCCTCTCTTCCCAGCTTCAGACGCTGCCTTTGCACTGAACCCTCACGTGGCCTTTCCTCTGGGCACAGGGGGAGAGAGAGACCTCGGGTCTCCTCTTTTTATAAGCACATCTGGCCTTAGGGGATTAGAGCCCACCCTTATGACCTCGTTTAACCTTAACTACCTCTCTAAGGTCCCTGTCTCCAAATACAGTCTCTCTGGAGGTTGAGGCTTTAACATAAGAATTTGGGGGAGACACAATTCGGTCCATAACACTTGGTATAAAGAAATTCCCTTCATATCCTACTTCTGTCCTGCATTTTAGTCCTACCTCCTTTTTAACTTCAATGTTATCGTTTTCATAATTTTATTTTTACAAAGTCGGTGTAGTTCTAGATTTTTCATGTTTGCGATTTTTTTTTTCTCTTACTGTGCCTTTCTGTATTTCTCCTCTTTCTGGACTGAATTTCTTTTTCTTTGACACACATCCTTTAGATTTGGTTCAGTTTTTTTAAATGTCTTAATTTTACCATCTGTAATTTAGCTTGATATACAATTCTAGATTGGAATTTTATTTTCTTTCAGCACTTTGAATGTTTTACTCTATTGTATTCTACCCCTTGTTTTCCCATAAGAAGTTTCCTGCCTGCTTGAGTATTGTTGTTCCTTAGGAGTCCTCTGTTCTCTCATGCTTTTTAGTGATCTGCTCTTACACTATTCTGTCTCTATTAGGAGACTGTTTTTTCTTTTAATTTTGTTTGGGAATTATTGTCCTTCCTGAATCTGAATTTTTAAACAGTTCTGGAAAGCTCTCAGATATCATATCTTTGAATTTCTTCTGAAATTTTAATCAAATATATTTAGACCTCATTTTCATCTTTCACACTTAAAAATTTATATTAAATTTTTTTAATCCTTTTATTTTCTTGTCTACATTCTGTATATCCAATCTATTTTTCAATTCACAGATACATTCTATAGCTATGCCTCATCTGCTTAATGCAACAATGACTCTTGAACTTCGATAATATATTTTCATTACTGGAAGACCTATTTGGTTATTTATCAAATCTGATTGGTTCTTTTAATATTATCTCATTCATTTCTTATATGTTTGGTTCCATTTTTTTATTTCTTTGAATATTTTTTATTGTTTTACCATACTCATAATCCTAGATTTATTTG
>NW_011888893.1:2186494-2188154 GCF_000151845.1 Pteropus vampyrus
GTATCTGACATGCGCAGCCTCCGTTCTGGAAAGCTGGCCTGCTCTCTTGATATGGAAGAAGATTGAGAACATTTCTTGAGTAAACAAAAATCAGAAAGATATTCCAGGGAATATCAAGGTTAGTTTTTTTCTGTCTTTAATGCAAATAGTGGTTAATCTGGAAACTTCCTTTAGCTCTTAGTTACCTTTGTATTTATTTTGAACGTAGGGGTGTCTAATATTTCGAAACACTTCAGTAAGTGAAGCCACATTCTGCAGACCTTATGAAAGAGATGAATAAACACTTGTACCTTTCATGTCCAGCCTGCTCCTCTACCCCACCACCCAGACAGAGCTGGAAGGAGCATCAGTTTGAGATCATGAGATGCTCTAGCTTTGTGAACGTCAGACAAGTCACTTGACCTCTTTAGTACTAGGGTCTTCTTTAAAATAAGAACACATATGAGTCCACCAAATGGTTTTTCTGAACTGAGTTCTAAAGATCAATTTTTTTTTTGCCAATCATGTCTTCGTAAGGTTCCTTTCAGCTGTAGAAGTGTTATGTTTTCTCATATTGCTGAAAACACCCAACTAAAACAGCTACATCTCTCTCGATTCATGCAATTTAATTAAAAACCATGAATAAACACCTCATGTATCTGATGCCAAAATGAATAGGTCACAGTTCCTTCCCTCAGGAGTCTGACTGTAGAGATGCCGTTATTGAAATGTAAATCAATACGTTAAAATACAAAACTCGTGGAAGGCACAGAAGTGGCACCAAGAAAGGAATGTTTTATTTCAAATGTTTTATTGCAATTAATCACCTGGTTGGGTTAGAAACCTCTGGACTATATATAAGAGAAAAAAAATGTGACTAGTACTTTATAATCATGTTTCCAAATCTGGGGAAAAAAGGACTTGCTGTGATTGATTTCATTTGTTTCTTCTCCCTTGTCTTTTGTGACTCTATTTCCAGATTCCAATTGGAAATCTTCTAAACATCCCACAGTCCTTTTCAACTGAATATATTCAAAACCAAACTCATTATTCGTCAACCCTAAACTTGATCTTTCTCATTACTGGTTGTGACTTTAATAAAGTCTGTGCCTGGGGACATTGCTTAATAAAGGCTGTTGATGACTTTTTGGTTTCAGTCTTATCTAGCTCAATATCAAGGGGGAAATAACTATAGTGTATATGCTACAACTGATTATCAATGAATGAGTAGTTAAAGATATTCAAAGATGTTTAAACTTTAATATTGTTAACTCACAATCGCAAAGGGGATTTAATTCAATCCAAATACCCTCCTACTGCTTAAATGTGGTCATTAATATGAAGGCTCATATCCGAAATTAAGATTTTAGTAAATCAATTTTTTAAAATCTAGAGGTATATAGAATCACAAGGATCACATTTAATTGTGTGATCTACCTTCATATATCTCTTTTGCGGTGGAATTTAACCACTATGAATTTATGAGGATGATATTCTGAGTAGAGGCCCCATTTAATTTCCCAAGAAACTACAGTTCGCTTTTCTAAGTTGGTTATTTATATACTGCTATTGACTTTTCTTCAGTTTTATGTATAATACATGGCCTAGTGAATAATAAAATTATTACATTCATGTTAACGATTTGCCTTTGATTCTGCAGGAGGAGACCTTTAATTTTTAT
>NW_011888893.1:2188204-2190455 GCF_000151845.1 Pteropus vampyrus
AATTCATAGGGGACAAATTTTTCTGTATGATGTTTCTGCTGTATCTTGTTTATTATGCTTTTTTTCCTGATGTTTTATATTTTTAAATTTTGAGTTTAAATTTCTTATATTTTTATCTTCAGAAATCCTGTAATTCTTTCTAAAGATAGCACTTTTTATATTTTAATTTCTTGGCTTGGGGTTACACCCTATCATCAGTATAAATTTGAAAGCCATAATTTTGTAGAGCAAGATTGTGGTTTATGAACTCTCAGGAAGTAATTTATTTTTTATTTTTCATTTTCTTTCTGTAGGCTAGAAAAAGTGAGACAAATTTCCTTGTCATCTCTCTCTGCTGACTAGTGAATTTTTCTCCAGTATTCTGCTTCAACTGAGATTTTAGCATTTTAGGCCGTATGTGGAGGTACAGGTGGGTGTGTGGATGGGGATAGGGAGTGGGAGGTTGGTCCTGTTCCTTACAAGTTCACATGCTTTCTAATTCCACTTGGCCTTTCAAATCCGCATTAGAAAGATTAGCAAATACCTTCTGAATTCTAATAGCTCTGCATCATTTAGCATGCTGAATTTGGGCTCTTTCTTTTTCTTTGATCCCTGAAAACTCTCCTACCTTATTGGATACATAGATATAATTTAAAATATATGTTACATTTTGTCTAGAATATCTAGGTGTTTTGACCTGGGAAAGTTTCAGGCTCCTCATATTGCTGTATCATATCTGGAGATTATAATTTTTGTATTTTTCTTAGTGTTCTATAATGCGATATATTGAATATTAAATGTTAAATGAATTTTCTCATTGCAGAGAATTTACATTATAATAAAACATTTATTGTGGTATAAATTTTACAAACGCTTTCATATGCAACAGTCATTTTTTAAAAATAACTCAAAATAGATAGTGTCAGAAATTGGGGGAAAATTAATATTGGGGAGTATCATTCGAAGCCTTTTCAAAGTATTTTCCCTTCAAACTCTTACGTTATCGTTCATTGACAAACATGGAGATGTTCTTACAACAGAAGAAAAGCATCATCTTTGTACCAAGTGCAGAACATTGAAAAGTCTCAAAAGATCACATCAAGGGTAGTTGAGATCATTTACTTGTCTTGTTGATGACAGCCATTCTAACAGGTATGAGGTGGTACCTCATGTGGTTTTGATTTGCATTTCTCTAATAGCTAGTGAAGTGGAACATCTTTTCAATATCTGTTGGCCATTTGTATTTCTTCTTGGCAGAAGTAGCTGTTCAGGTCTTCTGCCCATTCATATAATTGGATTGTTTGTTTTTTGTTATTATTGAGTTGTATGAGTTCTTTATGTATTTTGGATATTAACTCCTTATCGGAGGTGTTATTAGCAAATATCTTCTCCCATTCAGTTGGTTGCCTTTTTATTTTGTCGATGTTTTCTTTTGCTGTATAGAAAGAAGCTTTTTAGTTTCAAATAGTCGCATTCCTTTACGTTTGCTTCATGCAATTTCCTTTCACCTCTATAGCAATAATTATTTGCAAATCCTTCCCAAATTCTAATCTCTTACATGAAGTTCCAGACATTAATATTAACCTGCAATTTGAACATTTTTTCTTGGATATCCTGGTACTTCACACTTGAAAAGTCCAGCTTTGAACTTGTCAAAATGACCCACCACCCTCTCTTCTGCTCCTTTTCATCCACCTTCTTAAAGACCTGATGCTCTTCTTGTCTCCTCTGCTGGAAGAGACAAAAGCATTCATATATAACTGCTCAGTGAAAAATCTTAGAATCATGCTAGTTGTCTCTCTTTCTGTGCAGTGTTCTCTCATAGCTTCCTGTGAAATATTTTTCATCTGTTTTCCTCTATGTTAACTTTATTGACATGTTCTAGATAGAATTTGGAACTTTTCCAATGGCACCTTTGCAAGACAAGCCATGCTTTGAGATTTTTTTTCCCACCAGCCTATTCTTAGCTCCACCAGACAGATAATAACATAACACAAATTGATCAAGTCATTTCCTTGCTCGAAATCCTTCATTGTCTATTTGTTCATTCTAAAGACAGTTGTTGAGCCCCTACTAAGATCCAGCAGAGTCAAAATCTCATGAACTTTATATTCTTACAAAAGGAGAAAAATCTATTAACAAACATACAATATATCAGATGGTGATAAGTGTTTTGAAGAAAAATGAACTGAGTAAGGGGGTAGCAAGCTAAGAGTGGGTAGTGTTATCTAACCAGTGGTCAGAGCAGGCCTCTGGGGTAAGGCAGCTGAAA
>NW_011888893.1:2190505-2192382 GCF_000151845.1 Pteropus vampyrus
AGAAAGTTCTAAGCCTATTAGAGTGAAAACAGTTTACCATGGTCTTAGGTAACTGTAACTGTGAGATGGTGAGTGTCAGCTCGAGAAGCCACTCAAGGACAGACACTGGCCGTCCTGGCCATATTTCGATGTCCCTGTTGGGCTTTTCATTTGGAAACATTTTCTCTAACTTCTGTTTGGCTCCTATCAGAATTTCCCTTCATTTAAAATGTTGTTCCCGGTTCATTCCTGAACTGCATGCATCCCAGGAACATTTTTCTCCCGCTCTTAACAGAAGTAGAGATCGGTCGGTCCTGTCATTTAGTAACTTCACAGCCTTAAGTATTCAATCCTCTTGTTTATACCTTAGAACCTTTACTCTGCATCTCTAACTTTGTTTTGAATGATAGAATTAAGAGACTTTGTCCTCCCTGGATTTTAAGGGGACGGAAACTTAGCCAGATGTATGAAGTTTTTTTCTTTTTACTAGCACTAAGTTGAAGGGCCTGCTGCATGCATCTCCACAATGCCGTGGGATCCGAGCACTTGAGAGAATGAGCTCAGACTCTATTCACCTCCGCATCAGCAATGGCCTGGTTGGTGGGAGCCCCATACTCACACTCCTCGCCAAAGCTGCCTCTCTACAGGCCCGGCTTGCCCGAGCCACACCCCTACCTCCTCTGTGGCTCCTATGTCTTCTTCACGTTCTTTGCTGACCAAGCCCCAGATAGTTCACATTCTTCCTTGTATGTATCAGTATATTCACTCACAGTATTCCAATCTAACTGATCACAAGGGAGACCTCACTGAGAAAAGACGAAGGATTCCCTAACCGTTCTTAACCCTTGATAGTGTTTCTCACCATCAAGGATGCCAGTTTTACAAAGCATTCAAAATGGCCAGTGTTTCCTGTGATTTAAATATTAGCAAAATATATGTCTTACTAGATTTAACTTTTGTTATCAAGAAAAGTCATTGTATTACTAATTTTTAAAAGCTGCTGTTTTATGACAAATTTGGTATACATCCAAAAATAACTACAAATGTAAATATTTTAAAGTATTTTTATATTCTTTATTGTAAATGTAAGAGAAATTTCTTTTGCTGTTTTATTATTTTGATAGGTACAAAAGAAAGAGGGTATATCTTATTTTAATATTTAATTATTAGAAAACTGAAATATTATTTGAGAGTAATTATTGCTTTATAAAAGAGACTTCTGGATTTGACAAATATATCACTCTCTTGCGTTGTTTTTAGGAATAGGCAAAAAACAGAAAATATTATGTCCGAAGCTTTCCTTGAATTTACTAGTCTGTGTATTAAGTGTAGATCATGGTACTGAGTCGGACTGCAGTGCTTGTTAATCACTCAGAGCCACAGCAGAAGCCTTTTAGTTTACTGTACCCAAGCCCAGGTTTGATTTTACTTTTTTGCTTGGTAAAGAATTATATTTTCTTTGGCACATTTTTATGTACGGAAGAAGGTATACATTGGAGATAGATAAACATTTTAGAAGATACAAATGGCCAATATTTTACTTATGCTTCCAAAAAGAAGACTGGGGACAGCTACATTCATCAGAAAAAAGCAAACATAGTCTGCAAATCCATTTGTTTTATGTGTCTTTCTAGCAGATGGTAGGAGTTTAGTCTAAATAATGGAAAACCATACTGACAATAAAACTCATTTCACAGAGATGAATCTCAGATATTCCAATAGGCCTGCATTTAGCTCGGAAACTGTAAACCTTTAGACTGTAATTCAGGTTTTATCATTTTTCCCCTTACTCAAACGGGAGCAGGTTTTATTCTCATTTCCCCCCACAAAATATATATGTGTGTATGCGTGCGTATGCGTGTGTGTGTGTGTGTGTGTGTGTGTGTGTGTGTGTGTGT
>NW_011888893.1:2198120-2213987 GCF_000151845.1 Pteropus vampyrus
GCAGTGAAGACACAAGGTTAAACATCACCTCATTCCAGGATAAAACTCAAACATATTCATTCATTTCATCATTCACCTAACATACAGAGAGGTCCATAAAGACTGGAAACTGGTACATACTGTGTTATAAAGGATATCTTCAATTCGTTTAAAAATAATCGTTTCTAAACCTTATAATAGACACCTTGTATCTTGAACATCTTCCATATATTCCGTGGATCATTTAATAAAAGAAAGATGATGAGTTTTATGGTGTGTGACTTTTTCTCAGTAGATATGTTTTTTAAAAATCAAGGAGAAGCAAGACAATATTATGTCATGAAACTAATAGACTAAAAGAAAAAATTCAAAAACACATACATAGACACACATAAGACACTCCTATGCAAGTCAATAAATAAACCAATCCAGATTAAGTATAAATCATGAAAAATTCTATGACAAAAAATAAGGAGCTGAAGAACTAGGATGAGAAAATTGGTAGAATATTTTTTAATAGAGTGCTTTTGGAAGGCCCCTCTTGGAAGGTGACATTTGAGCTGACCTGGATCATAAAAATAAGTCATGCATGAGAAATGTGACAGAGAAGAAAATTCCAGATGGAAAGGGCTTGGTTTTCCTGAGGCACAGATAAGAGAACAGGGTGGCTGAAACATAGCGAGGGTAGACATCTTAAGCATTTAATTAGGGAACTTGCAAAACGCACAAAAATACGACAGAAGCATTTCTAATTATGATAAACTCACTTGAAGCATAAAGTACATATGGAAGAAAAATATTAAACTTTTGCATAATTTTATTATAGTTATTTAATGATTCAATTAACATGGTTTTAATTTTTAAATCTGGAGAGGAATTCTGAGTGGTTGCATGAGGATCAAGTGTCAAATGCCACTGAAAGGTCAAGTTAAAGGGTAATTAAAGGGTAAAGATATCCTTTGGTTACCTGAAAATCGTCACTGAAATGAGGAAGCACAATTTCATTGAAAACTCACGGGCATTAAATGAAGATTAACATGGAATAAAGAATATGTGGGACATGGGAAAATGGAGACAGAATAATTTCACTTTATTGGGAAATAATTTAATCCAAAATAAGGTACTAGAATGGTAGAATTTTTAACATAAAGCACCATTTCATTTTAATCATTTTTATTTTCAAACTTTAAAAAAAATTTTTTTCTTTTTAAATAGTTTTTATTTTCAAGCAATTTAAAACTTGAAAAAAATTTTGCAGGAAGAGTACAAAAGCCACCACCAGTATAACTTTCACTCAGAGACGTCATTCATGTTTTATCAATTGACTAGTAATGTCCTTTGTAGCAATACCCAATTCAGGATCACACATCATGCCCTGTTTTCCTGCCTCTCCAGCCTCTGCCAGTCAGAATCAGCTGATTCTTGGTGTTCACATCCTGGTCATTCCTGAAGGTCGTGTCAGTTTGGGTCAGTCTGATGTTTTCTCGTGATGGGACCTAGGTTATGTACTCAGGGCAGGTGTCGTATTCTTATCATTGCATCTTACCAGGTTGTCCACAATGTCCGTTGGTCCCTTTCCTGGTGGTGATAACTTTGATCACTTTGTTACAAAGATGTCTGCCAGGTTTCTGTGCTGTAAAATGACTGTTTCCCCTTTGAAATTAATATGTTTTTAAGGAGATACTTTGAGACTTTGTTCATCATTCATCTTTCACTCACTCATTTGAACATCAACTGATATTTCTTGCCTGAATTAATTACTTTACGATGGTTGGCAAATGGTGACTTTCTAATTCCAACATGCCTTTTACATTTATTAGTTAACACAGTACCATAGTAAGAGATTTCTTTTCTCCCCATTTATTTATTCATTTTTATTCAGGTACACTCATGGGTTCCTATTTTATTCAATGAGATAGGATCTATAAATTAATTTCTTTTTCTCTCTCCTTCTTTCCTTTTCTAACTCACTCGCTTCCTTCTTTCCTTTCTTCCTCCTGCCTTGTTTCCTTCCTTCCTTCTTTTGATACTCAAAATATCCTTTTATGCTCAAATTATTGTATACTCAGACTGCTTCGATTTCAGCAGTAGAAGCTCACTTCAGGCTGGCTCCGATGTCATTGTGACGTGACTCCATCGTCACAATGGGAACACTTCTTCACTTTCCGGTTCAGCAAAATGTCTCAGGCTCATACTGTGCTTTCTCTAACCCAGCTCTGTGATCAACCATTTCTCCAAGAAGTCCCAGTTTTATTCAGAAGAGAAACTAAGATCTGAACCGTAGAGATACAGATCGCTTATGGGGGTAACCCTGTTCCCTGGCTGTCTTTAGTACACGGTAGAAACCATCTGTGTGTTATATACACACATTCCAGATCAATGATTTCTACATCTAAATATATTGAAAACTATAAGTGCACACTGATAGGTTAAATTTCCAATCCAAACTCACAGAATCCATTCAGGATTTTCCATTTTGCGTTTGTACCCTACTTCCAGACAATGAGAACCTGGTCCCACTACCCTCCATATATTTATTTACTTGCTCAATCAACCTGTATTGTAGGTAATCACTCAGCCACGCTGGGCGAGTGTGCTGCATGGCTGGTGTCACTGCAGAGGGGCGGTGCCGGCCACCCCTGGGCTCACTTCTAGCGTGTCTAACACTCTACTTACTTAGACCCAAATAGTCATAAGGGCGTGTTATTGAGGGAGTTTGGGTAAACAATAGAGATTAGTAGACATTTTTCACAGTCTTCCAAGATTGTATTGAAAGGAAGACACTAAATGGTTTTTAGCATCCTTACAGCATTCCTCCAACTTCTCTCTGAATTCCCAAACTTCCCAACTTTAAAATAAGTATCAATAGAGAGAAATCTTGTGTGTATGTGATTTTAGACATGAAAAAATTTCAACCCCTTTGCCTACGGTTCGCTCTTTCTGTTCCTACCAGGTTTAACATTACAACTTGCAACAATATAGATTGGCATTTTAGTGTCACAAGAAATATCAGCATGTTTTCCAGTGATGTATTTCTGATGTATTAAAACTTTAAGACCTTGAAATTGCATGTGTTTCTTTTGTCAGCAAGAATAATAAAATAACTGAGTGGACTTCAAATCATCTATGAAGTTTTTATATGCCGAGTCTTGTAATGAAAATCTCAAACGCGCCCGGTCGGTAACATAGTTATGACGACACTGTAAAGAGGGAAGAAGGTTCCCAGTTTACTGATCGTGTGATGCTGTCGAGACGGACGAGATTGAAATTCACTGCGAGTGTTGTAACTGACACATTGTGAGACTGTAGAACCTTCTGACAACAACCCATGTATGAATACTGCCTTTTTTGTTCCCAATTCATAGGTATAATAAATTTAAAGCTCTAAGCCAAAACAAACAACAATTTACCTCTTTATTCAATATAATCTTTCTACTAAATTGGCAAATTTTAATTAAGTTTAACTTTCTATCCATTTTATATGTATTTTTTTCTGACCCTCAAAATCCCAGCTGCAGGTTTATATCTCTAAATAATCCTGCTATTAATCTACTAAGTAGGTTAATTCCTGAGCTTTCGGGTAGTCACTAAAAGCATCACAGGTGCTAATGCACTAGCGTTTTAGTGGCATTATATTTGTACATTAAGGGAACAATACAGAAAATGTGTTCTGCATTTTGAAGGGAGTGAGAGCAGCAGGAATTTCAACATCAGAGGCCTAATATCTTTAACCCACGGATAACTCCTAGGGAACGGCCAGCATTCTACCAGTCTCTGTTTTGCAGGCTAATTTTTTGTTAATTGGTTTCTAATTTTTAAAAACCATTTGAGAAAGTGAAGGTAGGAATTGTTAGTAATAATCTGAATTAGTCATCCGTTGCTGCATAAAACTACCTCAAAACTTACTGGCTCAACACAGTAGTAATTTACTATTTCTTCTTTTTCTATGGGTCAGTAATTCAGGAGCGACTTGGCTGAGATCTTCTGGCTTGAAGTTTCTTATGAGACTTCAGTGGTGTGTTTCCTGGGGCCTCAGTCATCTGAAGGCTTGACTGGGATTGGACGCTGCTCTTCAAGGTGGCTCGCTCACATGGCGGCAAGTTGCTGCTGACTTTTAGTAGTAGGTCTTAGTTCCTCTCCACATGGGTGCCTTCCCACTGGACTACTGGAATCTCCTCGTGGCACACGGGCTGGCTTCCCCAGAGCAAGTGTCCAAGAGACCAAGGGGGAGCCTCTAATGTCTTTTATTATTAAGTTCTGGAAGTCACATATACACTGCCGCTTCTGCGTGTTCTATTTGTCACACAGGTCAGCACTGATTCGATGTGAGAGGGAACTACACAAAGGTATGAATAGTAGACGTAAAGATTTATGGCCCTTTTGGAGGATGTTTACCAGAGTTTACCCTCTGGGACACAAAGATTCATGTCTCCTCCACATGAAAAGTACACTTCCCTCCTCCAAAGGCCCTTCAAAGTATCATCCCATTAAAGATGTGCTCAAAATCCAGTAACTCATCATCCAAGTCAAGTTTATACCCAAATGAAGCTGTTTAGGTACAGTTACTAAAATATAGCTGCTCATTTGAAGACCTGTGAACAAGTTCTATGCCACCCACACAAAGGGGGAAAAGTAAGAGTTACACAGGAGTAACTATTTCTAAAATCCAGTCAGGTACATATTGATAATTCCTTGATTAGAACTCAGTCTTGCTGTTTCCTAGAAATGGTTCTCCATGGCTCTCAGCTGTGCCCTATGGGTTCTCAGTTCTACCAGTCTGATTCATACTTGCTTTTTTAAATAAAAAGTAGCTTGTGTTTACAGCTGTCAGTTTCCTGCCTGTAGAAGTTTAGGGTCTAAAAACCTCTTTTCATTTTGTACTATCTTTGTCCCTTTGAGTCCAAGCTAGTTGTGTTACCACTAATAAAGTTCTCTTAAAAATCTGTAGGCTTCCTATGGATGTCATTCAGGTTTACACCATTAAACATTTTCCCCTTTGGGCTTCTGCTGACACACTAGGGGGAAAATGCCCTTAAGTTTATTAGAATCCCTATTGTATTACTCAAAGAATCTGTAAGATACACCAACAAACTGCATATAGGTTTTTTTTATCTGACTAAATGGTTCTCTGAGACACCACCTAATATATTTTGGCAGTCTTAACATGGATTTTACAGTCACACCTCATTGTCATCTTTAGATTATGTTTTACTGGTAGTTGATCTTTGGAAGCGCTTTCTTAACTTTTGTACTGTTCACCATCTGGAGAAATGGAAATTGAGAAAACATTTTATTTTCAATTCATCAAGTCCTGGCTTCTTCATATTTAACAGTTTTTCTTTAGCTCTTCTCTCCTCTTTTTCTGTTTTAATTATAAATAGAAAGAAGATGTCAGACTTCTCTGCCTGAAAATGTCCTTAGCTAGATGATACAATTCATTAAGTACAACGTTTCCTTTCATATTATCACAGTGTTACTAAACTTTCTATTGAGGTGTGGGCAGGACCCAATTTTATCTCATTTCCAAAAACACTTTTTCCTCGCCTGCCTTTGAGCCATTACTGACAACACTGAAACCCCTCGAGAGATGTTCGGCTTCTGCTAACAGTCCTTTCAAGGTCTGTCCAACTGACTTGGACAACCCAGTCCCTAAGTCACTACCACATTTTTAGATTTTTGTCACAATTTTCTCCCATTACCAACTTTATTATTAGTTATTTATTATTACATCACAAACCTCTCCAAAATTTAATGGCTTAAAACCACGGCTTGTTATCTCTCATGGGCCTCTCTGCAAGACTGCTCGAGGCATGATGGCTGACTTTTCAGAGTTAGTAACCTCAGAGACCTCATTGAAAACTAGCTTCGGAAGTCAACCCTGCCACCACTTCTGCAGTTTTCTCCTGACCTAATTCCACGTGGCCGGGGACTACAAACGGGTATGAGTAAATGGAATCCCTCTTGGAAATGTTAAAGATAATGCAAGGAGAGGAGAAAAGAACTAAAATTTTAATGGATACAAAGTACTTCGTCCTATAATTACCTTCCTCTAGAATGTGTCTCATTTAGAAAAATGAAAGGACTTGACAATTTCAAACTCCCAAAATTCATTAGGTCCAAACAGAACATTGTAAAGAGTGACTGATGAAGTCTTGTTTTATGAACTTAATTATGCCCAATCCGCAGTGATCTATTTGTTATACAGCTGACTTGCTTCAGAGAAGGTCTTGCTCTCACAAATAGCTCTACTCATTTTGGCATATTTCAAAGCTAGTATGGATATTTAGAGACTCCCAAGTATTCAGAAAACAGAACCAAATGATTATCTTGTTAAGAATAGTCATTAAAGTTACAGCTGCATGTTTTCTCTCTGCTAAATTTAGACATTAACTCCATTCACTATTATCTTGATTAAACAGATTGAAAATCATATGTATGCATATAATTAAATAGATGACTTATCTAAGATCAGCAATCTCTGAGGAGACTAAGTCAATGCAAATGAAAAAAAAATGTGACTTAGAAAAAAATATATAGATGAGCTATATGTTTGACATTGAAATAGTCTTATATTAAGTCTAAGTCAAGAAATTAAGTATAATTCTATTTTTACATAGTATTCTGTTGGTGGGAAAAGGTATGCTACACCTCTGTGTTTAACCCTTAAAGGAGGTTCAAATGATAATTATTAGACTTATTATAAACCATTAATAAGGAGAGAAACAGGTTTCTATTGTCTTATACTACAAAAAACATTTTTTATTGAAAATTTACTTTTACTCCTATTAATGGCACATCTTGATCTCAGTCTATTCTGTATAAATTATTTGCTGTAGATATATTAGATTAAAATAAATGTGTGAATAACTTCAGATTTTAAATCAAATTAGGATAGTTTAAATTTGCTTTGGCGGTGTGGGAAACTATATGGAAAGTAGATGCTTTGGGGGACTTTCAAGAGATGCTTAATGGAATTGCAAAATATTTTCTATGGCCTACAAGTTTTCTATACATAATAATATTATGCATTTTTCTATTGAAAATACATAATAGTAATTGGTGGTGCTATTTTAAAGTTATTTTGCAATAAAAATTTTAATGTCTGATTTCAAACTTGGTATATTTATGTGCTGTTCCCCAGTAGAGAACTGCTAGTATTTACTTTATTATTTGGTCTCATTGTTTATTCTCTTTTAGTTTCATTTCTTATCATTTATGCTCCTATACCATATTAGGTACCACGTATATAATAGATATTCAAACAGGGTGGCTGACCTTTATGTCTAAATTTAGCTCTTTGTAATATTTCTTTGGATTTTATCAGTTAAGAAATCATTCGTAATGCAAATAACAATTTGAATTAAATTAGACATTAATCCATAAAAGAGATTTACCTTAACTGATAATAGTAAGTTTAGCTTCTTGATATCTGAATAACAGGCTTCTAGGGAATTAAGAAAATAGATGTAATATTAAAATTTTGAGAAAGTTTTATTTTCTAATCTCTGAAGACAGTCAGATGTGGAAGTATAGCAGTAAGCCTTTGACAGCAGAGGGACAGAGGAACGTGACAGAAGGAGAAAGAAGATGCCCAAAGAGAAAATATGAGGGATGCTAGACATTCGTCTAGGGTCAACCCTTACTTCTTTCCCTAAAACAAGTCCCAAGACTTCATTCTTCTGCACTGAATGCACATCTGCAAGGATCAGCGGAACAGTGGTTGGATACAATGGCTGTGGGCAGAGAACATACCCAGAGGAGGTTCAGTGAAGCATGCTGTACACAGATTTTAACATTCCCTCTCCTCTCTCACAGGTTTTCTGAACCAGATGAGTAACTCAAGTCACTCCGTCCTTCAGCCTTCATTCCAAGGATGCATGCAGCTCATTCAAGTGGATGATCAGCTTGTAAATTTATATGAGGTGGCACAAAGGAGGCCGGGAAGCTTTGCGAACGTCAGCATCGACATGTGCGCCATCATAGACAGGTAAACTATCTTTTCATCCTACCTCAAATTGTCTTCACTTTCCAAATTCGTGTTTTTGTTATGAGACAAGTAACACACACACACACACACACACACACCCACACCCACCCACCCACACCCATAAGGGGATAGGCAGGAGAAGCCCTCTATCATACCTCTGTCATGTATTTGTGATATTAGCAATGATGTTCATCACAACATGGATATATATAATAGAACAATCTGAGATTTTCATTAGTCCATCAGCCTCAGTGAATGTGAACCTTGCGCAGGTGGTTTTGTAAGCAACAGCTGAGTTGTAAAGGAACTCAGTTTATTTTTAGCTTTGCTTTCTATGCCCACAAGCAGAGATGTCCCTTTTCTCCTTGTCTTGGCCATGACTCATGCTCAGCATATTATCCCCTCTAAAGCTTCCTGCTGGAGAAAAAGAAACATTAAAAAATATTGACGGGCAATACAGGGATTTACTAACGCAGAATATTTAATGTATTTGAGTCTCCACAAAGTACACATACTAAAATATTGCGAAATCTAGTCTTTATTAGTTTTTGCAAATCTGGGGAGGAGCTTTTTATAAAAACCGAGTTGACCTTTCATACATTGGAAGGATACACGTTTTATATGAAATGTCGTGACAGTATTTCATACACTACCTTAAAATACTTCTGCAAAGTGTCATTTATTCCAGCATGACAAAATTTCATTTTCAGATTTTTGCCTGTAAACAAGCTATATTTAAGTATGAGTTGAATTTAACCTGGTGAATTTAGGTGATTTTAAAAACTATTTTCAAATGTTTTATGATAGTGCTATCTTATTCTGAAAAATAACTTTATTAATTTTATATTTTAGAAGATGAAAATTCTGTAAGCCTCAGTTTGCCCCCCAACAAAGTATAGACCTTAAGTCCCTAATCATTTTATTTCATTTAAGAGGAGATCCTTGGGGAAGTCATTCAAAGACATATAATGAAGTAAGTTTGTTCCATATAATCTTAATAAAATAGTATTTGAATGGTAAATAACTGTTTATGAGAGTTATACAGTGTGTAACTTTTTAAGCCTCAATATGTTTATAAAACTTGATTACATAGATTAGTTCTTATTTCCATTACATATATGCAAATTCTCATCCTGATAGCCTAAAGAGTTTATATTTAAACAGAATAATGAACAATTGCAATACAAATGCACGCCATACTTTGAACCATCAATAGTGAAATAGCTATTATTTCTACCTAAAACAAATGATAACAATAATCAGAAAAACTGAGATGAATGTTTTAAGATCATATGTTCTGATATTAAATGTTTATCTATAAATTTTAATAACTTTTCCATACAGGAAGATTTTTTTCTTAGGAATAGTTATACAACATATGGAGATATTTTAGTACCTTGTCCATTTTCCATGCCAGTAGCTTTAATGATAGAATAATTTCTGTCACTAATACCCAAGTTAATTCATTCAACTTTTGTAAACAGGCTAGATTTTTATGGTGATGTTGCTGTTTCACTTGAAGCAGCTTGTTTCAATTGTTTGCTACGGAAGAAGTATGGGTGAAATTTTGAGATTTTAAGATTTCACTCCCAAGGAAGGAATAGGAGTTAAATTGGCCTCAAAAGAATGAGTGGGATTTTGGTAAATGAAGAGAGTGGAGATGGGCACTCCTGGTGAGGAGAACAGCATGAGGGAAGATGCAGAATAGAGAACGCGAATTTCAATTTGGGGCAGATATAGGAATATACAAAATATTCTTTTGCCAAAATGAGTCATTCCCACTGTCCATATTGCCATGTGTCCAGTAGCTGACAGAACAGAGAATATCTTTCTTATCTTCTAGGATGATAATCCGGATGAGTAGCTATGGTGAAGTACTCACCTCTGACACACCTCCACACATTTCCTAGACCACTGTGGAATCTGTTTTCTACTTGTCTTAATTTTTGAAGGCAATGACTTCTGTACATCAATTACCAGTGTGTGAAATAGCAGATTCCCTTATTTATCTAAAATGTTCCCAATTCAGAATCTTTATCTGTGAAGCGTTTTTTGTAAGTATGACACAGGGCTTATATCCACCTTCTTCACACTGAGAAGCTCATTGATGATTTCACCTTTAATCTTTGTCCGTCCAGGTGTAGGTACCAGTAGGTTCAGCCTGTCCTCATACAGTGGTGACCCATCAGATTATGCTTTATTGACACTTCTCCAGCTTATCTCTGATTTGGTTTCCTCCCCCTCACTAACTGAAACTTTACAACGGCCAATATCTACAGTTTTATTTTCAAACTACCTAAATTCTTCATAAGTTAGCCTACACTGGCTCGCTCTTACTTTTCTTCTTTCAAATTTCAGCTTGATTGATTTGAAAACTATTTTTGAAAAAAAAAAAAAAAAGGAAAAATGAGAACATAGAGTAAAAAAATAGAACAGCTACCACAGGCACGGTTTTTTAGGAAATATTTGGAGATAATAAGAACAGCTGCAGTGATTTGATGAGTGGAGCTTAGGGAAAGAGTTTGGGGAACATGGTCGTGAAGGAGTTTTACTGCGTGTCTTACTGAAATGCTTTATGATTTGAACTTATTTTTCTGTCTTTGTGTGTGAGTTTACATGTGGCTTGTTCTGTTTACTGGTTTGTTTTCTGGACACAGCATTGGATCAAGGAAAGAGCCAAGCTACGGAATTATCCATTCAGTAGTATTTTCTTTTCTTTTCTTTTCTTTTTTTTTTTAGGCGAGGCAACCCTTGGTTGACCACAGATTGCAAGGACCTTGTCAGCTTACAGTCCTTTATTTTTTAACTTTTTACGCCTACAGCACCTGGTCTTCCTAGGTGGTCTCCCATCCAAGTACTAACCAGGCCCAACCCTGCTTAGCTTCCGAGATCAGACAGGATCGGGCTTGTTCAGGGTGGCATGGCCATAGACTTCAGTAGTATTTTCTGAGTGCATGAATGGCACTAGACACTGTTCTAGGCATGAATCATTATCATGTATCATTGAACAAAATAGACAAAGATTGTTGTACTTGGGAAGCTCACGTTTGGGGGATAGGGAAGGAAGGGCAGATGTTATAAGTAAGGAAATATGACAGTAAGTTAGAAGGAGTACATGCTATGGAAGAAGAGATAAGCATAAAGCAAATCAAGGAAAACTGACATTCTAAGAGATTGAGGCGTTGATTTGTAGTTTAAATAGGTTGGTTAGAGCTAAGCTTGCTGAAAAGATAGTAATAGCTCAAGACCTGAAAGAGGTAATAGAATTTGCCAGTTTGAGGAAAAAGTATTGCAGGCGAAGATTTCAGTCAGTGCAACGAGGCTGCCTGGCATGATCTAGGATCAGAAAGGGGCCAGGGAAGCAAGTTGGGAAGGACAAGGAGCAGGGTCACAGGAGAGACCAGAGCAGTCCTAGAAAACGGGTCCTAGAGACCTGGAGGTTACTGTAAGGATTTGGCTTTTATCCTGAGGGAACTAGAGAGCCATTGCAGGTGTCTGAGTACAGCAAGGACATGATCTGGCTTACATTTTAAAAGGATAACTCTGGCCGTGGGAGGAGGAAAGGTAGAAGCAGAGAGCCTCTTATAGTAATCCAGATGAGATGCTGGTGGCCTAAGACCAGGATGCTTGCACAAGAGGCGATGAGATGTGGTTGATCGTGAATCTAATTAGAAGATAGAATCAATAGGGTATCTCGATGGATTAGATGTGAGAGGAAGGGCGTGAGAGGAAGAGGAAATAAGGATAAAGCCAGGTGATTTGGTAAAACTACTGGAGGGAGTTACCATCTATTCAGGTGGGAAGGCTAGTGATAGAGACTGGTTGGGGGTTAAGGAAGGAAATCACAAATTCAGTGGTGGACATGAGTTAAAATGTCTGTTGGATGTTTGAGTTGGTGTCAAGAAGGCAGTTGGATATATGCGTGTAACAAGCATATATCAGCAGATGACACATTAAGATGTTGTATCTGACAGAATTGCCCTGCTTACCTAATGAGGGCCTCTAGTTTCTTCAGCCGTATTTCATAAACAACCACAGAACTGGAAGGGGAGAAGGTGAATAGTGGGCAGGAAGCCTCTTCGAACATAGAAAGCCTCTAGCTTAAGCCTTTGATTGATATCCTGCTTTTGTGGAGAACTTCATTAAATCCTCAGTTGCTAGAACATTCTCTGATAAAGATAAGCTGTCTAGCAAATAACCTCTCTGTTTCTCCTTGCATGATTGGCATCTTTTATCTGCTCCTAGCACCTTTACACTGTTGTTTCCTTGTGGCAAGCATCTGTAGGTGATCGAAATAACTCCTGTTCTCAACCCGCTTCTCTCTCTCTTCCTTCCATGTGTGAACATCTAATCCAAAAACTTGCAAAAAGCACTCCTATAGCCACACAATGTAAGGTTTATTCACTTCCTCCTATAAGGAAGAACCACCTATAAGGAAGACGCTCCCTTTGGGGTTTCTCAAAGGGAGCGGGGAGAGGGTCAGAGGGTATGTGGGGGAAAAGTGGAGCCAGAGGAGGCACTGAGGGGCTGGACCGAGCTCTGAATGGTCCTGGCAGATGCTGGTCAGAATTCGTAAACTAGGAGCGTTGCTGCAACAGGCAGTGGAACTTTCGAATCCATGCAGTTGTCTGTGGTTCTTACCTAGGATATATGGGATGAAGAAGCTGGTGTTAAAATATTTTGAGCTTAAGTAGGTAGCGTTCATACCTGGTTTGGAAAAAAAAAAATGTATGTTTTGTGAGTAGTAGTGAAGTCTGTTTCGCTAGTTGTGATTTCTGTGTCAATCCTAAGACTACCCTCATAACTTAGCTGTCAGAGAGAGATTTTTTTCTTTGTCATAGGCAGAAACAGCCATGTGACACAGCCCTGGCTGATGAGAGATAAGCAGAAGTCAGCTGTGGTGTTTGTGAGAACGTTTTTATTTTCCTGATACGCATGCCACCCCTTCCCCTCTACCATCCTTGTTCAAATGTAGACACCATGCCTGGAGCTGTATGTTCAAGAAAATAAGAGTTTAGATGAGCAAGAGTCAGCAACCACCTTCACTCATTTTCATGTGAAAAAAAAGTAATCCTTGTTTAAGTCATCTTGAGTCGTTTTATTTTTCTTGGAGCCAAACGCATCTGTTCTTTCCCCATCTTCCACTTAGAAAATCAACAAATACTGTCCTTTTACCACAACATGGAGGAACAGATTCCTGAGCGTGTTAAAGGCATTGAAAGAAAAGATGGCACATGTTTCTAGGATACATTAAGTCGCATGCCAGCGATGTCCCCTAGAGACTGCAGCATGGAGACTTAATGGCTATTTAAAAGCCAGGGTAAATTTGTGTTGTTAGAATCAGCATCTGGTAGAAAAACTAGTAAAAGTGTTTCATTAGGATTACAGTCTTTAGCTTTCCTGTCATCTCCCTTGTAAATATATTAAGAAACAAAGCAGTAAACATGCTGGATAGCGCAGAAAGCAGAAAAGGAAGAGTAAATGTCCCAGCTTAACCAGAGCCTACAAAATTACCCCTCAAGAAATTGTGAATAGACTGGATCCTATTTCTGGGTTTGTAATTAAGTCTTCATTATATTTTTAGATAGAAGTGCATAATCACAGACCTAGTTTTTATTTTTCAATTCAATGCTTTCTTCTCAAGAACATCTACCCAGTTCGTTTGATTTATTTCCTTCAAAGAAAAAAAATAAGTATAAGATTTTTTATGACAGCCTTTAAGTGGGGTTGGGTAGATATACTGTAAGATGTTTCAAAACTAAGGTGACTCTGTTGGAAAGGTAAACAACAAATAAGATTAATATCAGTTCAGAAAGAGGTCATGAGTTTTTAGAAAAGCAGATTTAAAATTTACAATCCTAACTTAGATGAAGAATATATGTGACATTATTTATTTTCTAAAATTGATCTTTATTTCCTCATAAACTCCCACTTCAAATCCACAGCAGAAAAAGAATAAATATTTGAACACACATTTGTGTACCCTAATAACTTTACACACACACACACACACACACACACACGCACACACTCATTCATTCATTCATTCATTCGTTTATTATGGGATTCAAGCTTAGTCAAAGATTGAACTCCCTTTTTAGGTTGTTGTCTCATTTCGAGTGTCTTCCTTGACCCCTTGAGCATGGCCTTTGGGTCAGGCCCAGCTAACTTCTGTAACCTCTTGTAATCAGAGCTGTGAGGTCTGTCCCATGTGCTCTGCTCAAGATCCTGGGCTCCCCTGAGGATCCCCATCATGCTCTGTCTGCAGGGGTCAGCTCTGTTTCAGCTGCCCACTGCTCCAGCCGCTGCTCCTACTGGCCTGGGGATATGCCTTGGCTCCTGCTGGGCTCAGGTTTGGGGATCTGTCTGTGTAAGGTGGCAACTCTTTCAGTTTGTCCAGGACTGTTCCGCTTTAGCACTGAAGACTGTTCCTGGAGAAACCCCTCAGTTCTGGGTCAACCTGGACGGTCGGTCACTCAAGATCTGCGTGCTCTCTGCCCTCCTTCTCCCAGTTCTCTTGTCCCGGTGTAACAGCAAGCCACCTACGTGTTTTTACAGACCCCATACAAACACACGGCGAGTTCTAGATCTCTTGCAAACTACACGCAAGCCGAAATTGATCGTGGTGTTTGTGAGGGTCTGGAGGCGTGGGGAGTGGCCATAGCTGTCTCCGGCCCCCTCTCGGCCTCAGCATGTCACGCCTCCGTATGCACTGTGTATCACCCACTTCAGGCTGACGCGAGGCCTTTCATAAATCAGATTCCCGAAAGCAGGAGGCAGAGCACAAGCCACTGCTGCCATAGGATTTCTAAGTCTGTGGAGATTCGTTCAGTCAGCAAATCCTTACTAAGATCGCACTGAGCAGTAAACACTCCTTCCTGGGACTGTAATGCTGAGGTGGCTGAGGGAGGGTCATTGATCAGAACTTAAACTGCTTTAACACTTGGGTGCCTCTTTTTTGCTCTCAAAGACCTAGCTCTTTGAAACCAAATCCCTTAGATTTTAGACCGCTTTGCCAAAATTGAGTCCACATATCTACAAACTAGAGGTAAACTCTCCCAGCCCCTACTCCCTGTGAAAAATGTCATTGATCCACTGAGTGGACAGCCACAGCATCAAATAATAATAATTTAAAAAATTGATGAAAAATATACAAAACCAAAATTTTTGACTTGAAATATCTAAAAATTATTTCCACTACAGGAAAGGGAAGGCCCGTCTCACAAATACAGAGGGATCTGTAGTGACAGTGTCTCTGTCAGATTTTCTTTTTCACCTGGGTCTTGCTAACTGCACCCTGCCACCCTCTGAGTCTCACCTTTGCATCCACTTCCAGGCTGACCACCCGCTTCACCCGCTTCCATTCTTAAGACCCGTTCATGTCAGCACTTAGGCTGCTGTCAAACTGTGCCAGTTCTTTGACACTGGGAAACACTTTGTATTTTACCATGAGATTCTATAATAATTATGCAAAACTGGTAAAGGTGGCAGAAAGTTTCTCAGATAAACTTCACATTATTCACAACTTTGTGCCTGCTAAATTCTGACATCATTGTGACTCTGATCTCACTGAACTCCAAAGCAGTAAAGAACAAGGTGGCTGTAATTCATTCTCTGAGAACTGGAGACAACAAGCAATTTTCCAAGCATAAAACTGGATTTCCTTTAGGGCAACAGCCTTCAAAAATACCCTGAGTACAAAAGTTATTCAGGGTCCTAAAACAAAATCACCAGCTCAGAATAAACAAATAGAAAAAGGCAAGTTACATAATCCCACTTAAATTTCTTGTATGACAGTTCATATTGTGATTCTTTATTGTTGATATGTCTACTTTGTCCCTTTACCTTATCTCGATTTATTCCCCCTCTTGAGTCCCATTAATTTTATATTGCAAATGGCT
>NW_011888893.1:2214697-2258091 GCF_000151845.1 Pteropus vampyrus
CAGCCTATTCTTTTTTGATGTATTGCATGTATTAGGACAAAAGAAAACTATATTTGCTTTTGGCATGGCATGTAGCTGTGCTTTGACATTTAAATCCCAAGGAAGGCCCCGTGCATAAAAGTAATGTCAGAAAACAGTTATGTGTTTGAAGATAAGCAGAAAGGGAAAAGATAAATAATTTTAACATGTGGCTAAGTCAACCACAGAAAGATTTAAATGAGTCATTAAGTTTTATTTCTTGCTTTTGATATTAGATTCCCTTAAATATAAAAACAAGTAAATAATAAACATACTTAAAATATCTGCCTTAACAAATATTTTCTTAAGATAATTGCTTTTGTCAATTATCTAGATATATTGCAAAATTTTTATTGAACTCTAAGAACTCATTTAACTGCCCTCCCCTAAAACCAGCTTTACAAATTAATAGACACTCACCATTCCCTTTGTAAAATATAGAGAGTGACACCATGGACTGATGAATGAAGAGTTAGAGCAAGTAGGCTACCATCTTTCTTGCGTTGTATTCCCCCACGTGTTGCGTCCGAGTCAGTTGTTCATCCCCAAATATGTTTATGCAAGCCACACTTGTTATCGTAATAACATGATCTAATTACATATGAAGTACATTTTCAAATGCATAGAGACGGAAAGAAATCGTTTTTATTAAAGCCAGATTAAAGGTTTTAGAAGGACAAGTGGACAAAAACAAAACCATCAGTTTAGGTAGGGACAAGGCAGTTGTAAAAATCTGCAGAGATTCATTGGTGATTTTAGGTTTCAGTGCACTTTAAGAAAGCCAAACTGGAAATCGAGGGTGATGTTTTATGGAAATGGCTCATCAGAAAGGCTGGTGGATGGGAGTTGCAGAATTTCAATCATTGGGCCTAGAGCAATTCCCTCTGGCAACTGAGCCATTGAATTTACATGACGTAAGGTTTTAAGTTAAAACGATTAAGGTGTGTATCCCTTTAATGTTTTCTTTTTTTACTTCATTAAACATATTTAAGACTTCTGCTATTCTGTATTATGGAAAAAAAGAAAGTAGAATTCACTTTTTTCTTTTGCCTTCTCCACTTCAAATAATAGAGGGAGAGAGAGAGGGAGGGAAGGAGGGTGGGAGGAAGGAACAAATGAACGAACTATTAAATCAAATTGCTCTCTGGATTCTTGGTGTGGGACAGTGCCTATTTTCATTAAAATAAAAAACGGTAAAAATTAAACTATCTATTATAGCAATTAAAAAATGACATTCTCTTTGAAAAATTTCCTTTGCTTTCTAAAGGATCTATAACCCAAGAAAAAGGGGGAAAGAGTCATAGCTTTCTCTATGCCAGGAAATTCATTTTTTTTTTAAGACTTGAGACTTGTCATCATTTTTTTTTTGTATTTGCTAATTTAACAGAAGTACTTCTTCCTGCCTAGAAACTAGGTTCAAGAGGGCAAACAAGCTTAGCTTTTAAGATAATATTTTCTGAAATTCTACAAGTCACCCATTGCCATATTAGAAATAGCGTCTTCTTCATTGTCTATGTTTATGAATTCATTGTAGGTAGAGTCTGAATCTCATCTTGTTTACCAAATCCTACTTATATCAAAAAGAATGTTGCGTGAGCAGGAGCAGATGCAGATGGGAGGGATGGGGAACGTGTGTATGTTTGTTTAGAATGGTATTGAAAAATGAGTCTGTAATAAATTTTAACAAATCGTAATATCTGTTCAGGGTATCTTAATCAGAAAATAGATCGATTTAAATAAACCATTTTCTACAATTGTGAGAAGGGTAAGACCTTCTAAGCTCCATACGACATTTGTTTGTAGGATTAAGTTAGTTTGCCTTCAGTAAGCGGTGCCCGTTAAACTTTTATTCCAGTAGTTTCACAATCTTTGATTTTTTTGTGTGTAGTTTCCAAAAGGCTTCATCGACATAATAATTACTTTCAGGGACACACCTCAGCGAAGACCCTCTCAGGACAAATGAACATGATATCAAAGTGAATTATTTTTCTTGAAACTTCAAGCATTTGAAAATTAAAGAAGAAAAACCTTTAAAATCTTAAAGAGTGACGTTTTTCCAAGTTAGATACAAACACCACACGCAAAGAGGCAAGTTTCATTCATATAGTTATTATAGTTTTCTTAACTCAAGAGACATACTGACCTGAGGCGGTCACAGCCCAGTGCTGTTCTACACAAGGAGAAAGCCAAAAGACGCAGGGCAGGGTCTCTTCTGACAGGGAAGGTTCCAAGTTTGTTGTAGAAATAGGAGAGGTTCATAGGAAGTTTAGAGGTTATATTAGGAAGCATGTGCATCTTAAATTACAGATAATGGTTTGTATAGGAAATTAATGAAGAGAGGATCATTGTGGCTGTGGTGGCTGGTGGAGGCTTCATAGCAGATGCAGAGCTTTAGAGGAACTGTAGTCTCAGATGATAGAAAGATGAAAGAACATGCCAGGCACAAGGAAAGGCATGAGCAGAAGCGTGGAGGAACGGGTGACCATGTCATAGTTCTGAAACATTAAAGCGACTTTTTAAACTAGAGCAGAGTTTGTGTAGGGGGTCACAGAAATGTTGGGAAGACGTGTTGTTCATTTATTCATCCATTCATTCCACAGTCATTCATCGATTACCTGCCATGTGCCAAGGATAGTGTTAGCCTTGGTGAATCAGATGTAACCTTATGGACCTTATATCCTTACTAACCAATAAAAGAGACATTTAAAAAAAACATTATTATTGAAAAAGCTGGAAAATGTCAAAATCGAAGCATGCACAAGGGATGGCAGCTCTGATTCTGCCTGGGGTGCAGGTTAGGATGAAGATGGCACAGAGCAGCCGTTCACAGGCACACAGCAAGGGTGTTCCGGGTAGATGGAAAGCACATGCGAAAGGACGTAGGCGTGAGCAACACAGGGGCTTGCAGGAAACTCACATAGTTAAAGTAGGGTACCCCAGAAACTGGCAGCTATTTGTGTGAGGCTAGAAAATTAGCGTGAAGATTTGAGGCTAGAAATTTGAGAAGAACCGATTGAAAAGGGGCTCACTTAAAAGGTAATTTATCCCCTGGGCAATAAGGAATGACTGAAGGATTTGCAGGGAAGTCAAGTTTTATATCACTAGCATTCGCTCTGGCGATCTGAGCAGAGGTGGCCAGAGCCTGAGCTATTGCAGGGGTGATAGAAACGGAGGGAAAGGGGTCAATCCAAAGTGTTTGGGAGATGGACTAACGAGAGCTCGTCAGGGGTGGAGGCCGGAAGGTGTTGGTGGGAAAGAGAAACTGGTTTCAGAGTGAGGACGGGCTTCAATGGAAGACTGTTCTCTCCATTGGTCCCCGAACAATGTCTTAACTGAATGTTTGTTTAGTAATAAGTATATCAGTTAGAGTAAGATTTTACTTCAGTCTAGAACATGGTAAAAACTAGTAGCAGCAATTGAGCAGTGAGGGGAAGTAAAAGAGAATGATAAAATACGGAAGACAGAGCTGGGTTAGAAGTGCAGGTGATGGCAAAGCGGGAAAAGGGGAGACAGGAGAGGTCGAGAGCTGTACTGTCCAGGGCACAGTCCCCGGTCACGTGGCTGTGGAACACGTAGAACAAGCCTCTAGCTGAGGTGCTGTAGGTGTAAAATGCACGCTAGACCGTGAATATTTACCACAAACAAAACAATGTAAAGTACCTCGTCAATAACTTTTACATTTATTTCATTTTGTAGTCAATAAAATATTAAAGTTAATTTCACCTTTTTCTACTTTTTTTAGAGGGGATACCATAAAATTTTAAATTACATGTGATATGTGACTCACATAGAATTTTTGTTGGATATACCGGTCTAGAATCTCTAGATAGCTCCAGCTGGATGTCATGTGGCTGAGAGGGGCTGTCCAGCTGCTGTGGTGGCCTTGTCCATGCAACTTCTGGTAAGACTCTGACAAGCGAGCTGTCCTTTAAGGTGGTTTTATTTCAGAGACAATGAGGATTCCCAGAAGGTCTGTGAGACTGGCATCATTATGAAATTCTCAGTCCCTTTTAATTAGTTAGACGTTTCCTTAAGCCTCGAGTCTGCTTGCAATACCATCTCCAGAGACTGTCTTTACAGACTTAGAAGCCAGATGTGTTGGTTTTCTCCTGGAATATGAACTCCCTGTTCATTAAAAATAAAATAAAAAGTATTCAATGAAAAAAAATGAAGCCTAAATCAAGTAGACAGTGTTTTAGTTGAGCACAAGTTAGAACTTCTTGTTTTAAAGATTAACTTCTTCCACTAAAAAATCTGCCTTCATGCAAACGTGGATAAGTCAACAGTCCCGAAGTAAAAGGTTAGGTCTCAATTAGAAATTGCATCAGCTGCTAGGACAGTGATCCAATTACAGTTCCTTAGACAAGTCTGCAATTTCTTATTTCTCATGTAAGATGTCTCAAAGAGGCAATCCAGAGCTTGAATGGTACTCCAGGGAGAGCAGGCAGAGATCCAGACTCTAATGTTTTGGTCCAATTTCCTTAGCGCATGGTTTCCTTTCTCCCAGTCACCGAATGGCTACTGGAACTCTAGGCATTTTATCTGCTTTTCATGAATAAAGTAGGAGGGCTTACCTCCCCTTTTAATAAATCTCAGAAGTTTCATGCGACAGTTTTGCTTACGTCTCATTGGTCAAATGTAGTCATGACCACAGCAAGTTAAAAATTATGCCCCCAGAAAAAAATATTTAATGCAGCATTTAAATAATTTATTTATCACGTATTTTATATTTTTCCTCTAACTATTAAAAAATAAATACACTTATAAAGCTTTAGTCTTAGGCAATAGATGTTTTGGTGTATTTAAGAATGAACAAGATGCAGCCTCTCCAAGGACGTTATAATACGATGGCAGAGGTGGGTATGTACTTTAGTTCTTACATAGGCTGTGTAAACTTCTCCTACTTGAAATTTATCAATAACTTCTTCCTGCTCTTAAGAAAAAGACGCAGATCCTTAAACGTAGTGTATGAGGCTCTTCTGGTCTGGCCCTCGCCTCCCTCTCCGGCTCCATGTTGTATCATTCTCCTCCACACCCTCCGGCCACACAGCCTTTGCTCAGTGGCCCTTCCCTGCACGAGCTGTGGCTCTGGAGTTGCACCTCTCTCTCGCTGTCTTCGCATTCAGATCAGTTCAAAGGTAACTTCCTCAGAGAAATCACCCCGGGCACTCGAAGGCTGGCTTAGGTTCTTTAACCTTATTTATAATCACACATTCAAGACCGATTAGGTCACTATCTCTTCTTCTAGACTTCAAGCTTCATAAGGATGGAAAACAGCTCTGAGCTTGCTCCCCATTCAGACTGCAGTGCACAGCACTGTGCCTGACATGCCATATGATCTAAATACATATTTTTTGCTTGAACAAATGAATATAATACTAATGCACGCAAAAAAAAAAAAAAGACTGTGAAAGTACAAAGAAGGAAAAGAATAATTCCAAATGAAGGAATTCAGCAATGCTGAATGGAAGAGGTGGGATTAAAACTGGTCCTCTGAGGACAGAAAGGCTAGGATCAGATGATAAAGGGGCAAGGCCGTCTTGGAAAAATGGACACTTTAAACTGAGGCATGTGACATGGCTGAAATAGGAAGTTGCCACACATTCTCAGGATACAACATTCTAAGACTGTGCATTACTCCATGGTCCAGGGAAGCTGTTAACTTCCAGAATGTGTGCACGTGCCTTTTAACTGCGCACCCGGAGGGACTGAGTCACGAGATTCCATTGCTTGGAAGAAGGGCCCCCTTCAAGGCCTTTATCCTTAAAACTCTCTGCCTCTTTCCTTCCCACCCATCCTCTCGAGTCAGTGGTCAGTAGATCCTAGAAGTGGGTATGTTGGAAAAGAGTTTACTGAAAATATTTTTTAAATAATGGCTTAGAGTTATGGAATGTTCTGAATTCTTCTCTTTTACCAATGAGTCGAGTAGAGTAGAAAAATGACCAGTTTCTATTGGTAAGTTTAGATGCTTTCTTCATGGAGAAACTAGATTTCATAGCCGTGAGTATACAGGAGAAGTGTTGGAGAAGATTATTCAAGGTAAAAAGGAGTTAGTTCAAATACAGCAGTTCCTTAAGAGAGCAGTCTATAAGAACTCCCGGAAGGGTAGATAGGAATGCTGAGCACGGCTGCTACAGATCAGTATAAAAATTAAATCCGAAAGTTATTTACCAGGTGAACATCTGTGCCAAGAGGAGTGTGTTTACTAAAGGGGATGAATGATAATGGTTGGCTGGAGATGCAGCCCCATGATGACCAGGTGGACATGAGGTGGAGAGAGAAGAGCACCAGGACAGTAGGATTTGGAGAGTGTTTTAATCCTGCGCTTCTCAGTCTTTTATATGTACGCGAAGCATCTGGGATCTTTTTAAAAGATAGATTCTATTCAGTGGATCTGTAATGAGAATGGAGTTTCTACATTTCTAACAAGCTCCAAGATGATGCTGCTGCTGCTGGTCCATGGGTCACACCTTGATTATAGCAAAGACCTGTCCTCTGCTTCTTGGTTCCCAGTGCGTGGAAAATGCAGCCGGTAAGAAGTAAGGCTGGTGATGTGGGCCTTTGAAGTGTTGTGGTTTATAAAAGAGGGATGCCTACTTTCTTAATCTTTTCCAGAGAAAATAAAGCAGATAACATACAAACGATATCTTAAGAGATAGCCAGGCATGGTGCTTGGAACACTGTAGGAACTAATTACTATTTTCTCAAAACTTTATCTGTCTCTTAATCTTTATTACCTGTTGTCTTTAGAGTGTTATGACTTGTATGACTATTAGAAAGGAAAACAGAAAGCTGTTTTTTAATAAGTCACTGTCTCTATAGTAAGGATACAGACATAATATAACACAATATCTAAATTTATGTTTTCTAGATACATACAGGCTGACTCATTCTTACATTCTCTGTCAGCGACTATGTCTTAATTTGGTCCATTCATTGCAAGAAACTGTACAAGTCAGGGTTTTTGGTTATAAACAGTCTGGAAGGAAAAGTTAAGTAAAAACTCATGAATTTGAGAAGGAATATCCTTTTCTAGCTGAGAATCGATGAAAGGCAGAACCCAAGATGGGCAAAGAAAAGCTAGGGTCCATCACCTTTCACCAGAATGCAATGTCCCAGACTCCCCCTCAGTCACTCAGGATATTCTCCACAACCCTGCGTCTTTACGCGCCTCTCTCAAAACCTAGTTCCATGTGGGGACGCCCAGTCAGCTATGCTGCCATTTCTTGCAGGACCCTCACCCTGGCTTTCCCACCCCAGTCCTCCTTAGCAGAGGCGCTGCCCTGCCTCCCCCTCATCTTGGAACTTCCCCCTGATAGAAATGTCCTCTACAGAGACCAACTCAAAGCAGTCCAAGTAAATATAACTTATTATAAGCTATGCACGAATGATCGGGGGAAATGTATAGAAATCCAAAAGCGGGTGCCATAATAGTAAGATGACTGCATAATTAGCCAGAAAACAGGGCTGCTTTTGAGAATGAAAGGACTGTAATAGGCGTGGACTGATTCTACACTGAGTCAGCCGAGATGCACAGTCGCCTTATGGAGCAGGTGTGGACCTTGCTGACACTGGAGCTAGGGGGGGTTATTGATTTAACACAATTTTAAGGCTTAAGTTCATGCATGGATCGTCACCCAAATGTTCTGCATTCTCATTTCTGAGCTATAATGCATTCATGTTCCCCCCTTTAATCCCCAAACTAACTGGATTGCTCTGCTTATAGTTTTTATATTCTTATTAATTCTGTGATGGGTATATACATTGATTGCTTTCTCAGCAACCCATTTCCTGTGGGCATCCCCAATCCCACCACTTTTGAATGGCCTCTGGTTTCTGTGTGGGTTCAGAGAAGCTAATCTGTCTTCAGTTACAACCCGTGGCCACTGAGGCTGCTTCAGAGATATGCATGCGATCAAGGCCAGCCATACTGAGAAACTGTCTGTGATCATGAGCCAGGCAGTCTTAGGCTGAGGACAAAGTAGAGAAGTTTTGGAAAGACTCCATTGAGCCCTTAGATTAGCTCTTTACCTAACTCCAAGGTCTTGGTGACTCCACTGAGCCCTTAGATTAACTCTTTACCTAACTCCATACTTTCCATTTACTTGAACCAATAACTTTCCCTTTTTTGTGAAGGCAGACTCTTTTCTCTTATTTACAACTGGTATCATCCAAGCTAATGCAACTTCAGTGTTGATAGTGTCCCATTTTGGTCCTATAACTCCCCCTATTATGACCTTTGTTTTAACTGTCATTGCCAGTGGGCCAGTTGTTTTTATATTTCTTAATTCAAATTCTAGAAAGGACATCTTTTGGCTCAGTTTGTCTTTTATCACCAGACCCTAGTCAAAAGTTGTTGTAAATAATATGGGTTGGCTTCCCCTCAGCCACAAGGGCTGACTGGGAGAGCTGCTGTCCCCTCTTAGAAGACCTAAGTCACTTTACTTTCCATGGAAATACCAGTAGGACAGGTATCAGGGAATCTTGTTTAAGATACAGTTTTATATTCTATAATAATTATTATTTTCTTTTTTTGCCTTATCACCTGAATTGCCGATATGTATCACAGAACTACTATAGAAATTCTTAGGAATACTATAACCCATTTTTTACATTTTAGAAAATGCCCACAAAGAAAATGTTGTATTTAGAAACTTTTCTGGCCTTTTCTTATTTTTATTCTTTCCTTTTGCAATATAATTATTATTATATGGAACCCATATCTGATGATGGTGAGTTTAAATGGATCAAAATTATTGCTCCTTGAAAGCAACACCAAAGTTTTGTAAGATACCATGAATACTAATTAAAGTTAAGGAGCCCCAAGCAAGAAAAAAGATAAGCCTTTGCTTAAGTTATGCAAAAGCATGTTAAATATTCAAGATTAATTAAAATCTAGGGAAAGATTTTTTAAGGGTGCCATTTAAAGTTTGTATAAAATATAATGCATTTATTATTAAATCAAACTGGTTTAATGAATAAGGGAAGCCATTTAGTAACAGTATAATAAGAGTTAATTCATGTTGCTCTGGGTAGTTATTTTGTTCTGTAAAAGTCACTTGTAACTGTGTAATAATTACATGCCAATACCCAGTTTCACAAAGTGATAGAAGGCATGATTCTTTGGTACTTATTTTCTAAAACTAATATTTCTCCAAAACTCCATCTTGATTTCCACAGTGAAAATTTCACTGGTAGGAAATTAGAAAATTTGATTTCTTTTGGCAGGAGAAGAAAGTACATCTTTTATGGAACAAGAGCTTCCTGCTGTATGCATGCTTGATTAAAGAATGATTCATCTGTGGTAATAGCACTAAGAAAGTTGTGGTTCTGACTTCCAAAATTAACCCATATTCTCCAATTCAGAACGTATGACCTGAGGTATCCCTTTTCTTCTGTAGACATAGATACTCGATGAGCTAATAAAGTCAGGTGTTTCCTAGAAGATCTGTCCTCATCCATCTGACACAGTTTGTTATTTTTAGGGCAGTCTCCAAGTGGGGAAATGTTTTCCTCGAGCTCTAATATAAAATTATAAATGCATTTCCCCGTAGTAACCATAGTCTAAAAATTAGGAGCAATGGCTGATAATTAGTATTAAGCTGTTTGTGCTGCCCTGGGAAACAAGTTCATTTACAGCATATTTTTATACCAAAGGAAAAAAGTAGTCTGAATTTCAAACAGTTGACTGGCACATGAACTTTTTCAGTGTCACCTGTTAATAACTGAGTAAGACACTCAAAGGACAAAAGTCACTTTCTCTGGAAAAAGAAAGTAGGCCGGATAAGCAATGATCCACTTCATCACTAGTTAGGATTGCATTTCAGGGAGAGGAGACAGCTTCAGGAGCTGCCTCCTCATCAGGAGCGCAGGCTCCAGTCTCCGGGGAAGGGAGTCTCACAAACATCCTTCTTCCCCTTCACTTTCGTGCCTGCTGTGTCTGATAGAGCATCAAAGTTTAGCTAAACTGGGTGGTGAAAGTCGTCATTCTCACATGGACTCAGGAATACTGTGATTCAAAACATGTTTCCTGAAAATAAAACATAGGTAGCCCGTGAAGGAAACATTTCCCTCAACACCTGTGTTACAGAAAATTTCCAGCAGCTTTCAAACATTGAATCTGTAACCACCATATGAAAGGAGATATGAGCAGGTAAATAAACAGTCGTTCAAATAAACAAATACAGAGTGAGTGTTTATCTCCCAGGGAGGAGAATTCTTGCCCTCCCTTCTTCACTCTACCCCCTGCCTGTCTCCCATCTTCCCGCCGGCAGGCAGGTTCCCTGTGGCTTACCTTCTCTGACTGGAAAGCTTTCACTTAAGTGTGACGCCACAGAACTGCCCTGCTTGCCCCCTGGCAAAGGCCCCCGCGCTGCTCCTGGCAGCATTTGCAGCTGTGTGGACCCTGTATTCTGCCACAGTGATCCAGACTCCTTCCTGGCCGGGGCTATGGGGAGAACATTTTCCTTGATGTTTGTTTGAAATGTTAAAAAGAAAAACAAAACGAACAGACACACAAAACCCCAAGCTCTGTGTTCTACTTCATAACACGCTTTCTGGCAGGATGACTTATTTTTATTTAATGACTTTATTTATAAACTGCCTCTTTCCAATTGAGATTGAAAACTGGGGGCCAAGAGAAAAAGAGAAGGTTGAAGTTTATATATTTCTTGTGCCTGGGCTTGAAATTCAGCTCGAAGTTTCTTGGAAGCTCATTATACTTGTTGGAAAGACAGGATTAGCCAAATACCCCGCTGGAGCTTCACTCTTAGATTGTCTGCCAGGTCTTTTGTGGGCATTGGCTTAGGATATTACTGATATTACTGTGTCAGATTCGAAGAGGATTCTTCTTGATCTGGACTCAGACATGAGCGAAGCACGTAAGTCTGTAGGGTGTATCCAGAGTCAGAGCCCTAGGAAACGTGTTCCCTGCAGAATTCTGTTCCGTTGCTGGGAGCTCTCTCCTGAGTCTTTCCTTTTCACTTGCTATGTCAGGTAGAAAACTGACAGAAAGAGTCAATGTTCCTTTCCTATTTAGTCGTCTTATCAAATGAACCTCAGAAACAGAGGTTCTACCAGATACAAAAAAGTACAAGTTAACCTTTATGAATAATCTCAATATTAACTATTGGGAAAAGAAATAAATAAACACTTAACTAAACTTGCTAATGGCATAAATTTTCCTAAATTATAAAATGTACCATTCACAAACTGCATATTGCTAAAAATCAAAGCAGGAATCTGCACTTGCTATTTAAGTCCAGTATAAATAATCTGTATGTCAAAATGTTCTTTCTGTTGAGGGTGCCATAAAAGAAAAAATTTCCTCCAGCAGCGCCAACTCACTCTGAAGTATTGAGTATAATTTTTAAAAAATACCCTGTGGTGTTCTGAAAACAAGATAACCACAGTACATATTGAGCACCACAGTGTGTGACATGAAAGTGAATTCTTTTCATTAAGTGTCGCAGTAACGTCAAGAGGAATAAAGCAGAAGAGCAAAATAAAGTGAGAAATAGGATACGTTCAACACTGCTCCCCGAAGTTTTCTAGAGAATTAATTTATTCATTAATTTATTCATTCAGCAGTAGTTATTGAGGGCCAGGAGTGCTGTGGTGTTCATTCGTATATAGTTCAAGGTGTTCACAGCTTTATTAAGATCTAATTGACAGATAAAATTGTAATATATTGAAGGTATCCAATGTGATGTGACGTATATGTGTACTGCGAAAGTATTCCCATGATCAGGTAGCAAACACACCCCTCGCCTCACACAGTTACCTTCTGGGTGTGTGCGAGAACCCTTAAGATCTACTCTCTCAGCAATTTCAGGTATACGATACAGAATTATCGACCATAGGCACCGTGCCGTACCCAGGATCTTCACAATTCATTCATGTCGTCACTGAGAGTTTGTACCCCTCGACCACTCTTTCCCATTTCCGCCACCCCAGCCCCTGGCAGCCAACATTCCACTCTCTGTCTCTATGATTTTGACTTCTTTTTTTAGATTCCACATGTAAGTGATACCATACAGTATTTGTCCTTCTCTCTCTGGCTCATTTCACTTAGCACAATGCCCTCCAGATTGTCACGCTGGCAGATTTCATCCTTTCATAAGGCTGAGTAATATTTCACTTTGTATGTGTGTGTATTTTCTTTATTCATCCATGGACAGACACTTGGTTCCATATCTTGACCACTGTGAATGATGCTGCAGTGAAGGATGTTCGTGTTTATAGCCTTTTCTGTCACTTTCTACCACAGGTTGCCATTGGCAGCAGGGATGTAAGCTTGAATGTTAAGTTATTCCTTCAAAAATTATTTAAATAAATACATTTTAAAAGAATTATGAAAAATTAATATCACCTTAGTTTTCTAAATAGATTTTACATCGCATATGATTGACATTAGAAAATATTTGTTTTTAATTCTACTCTGCTCTAATAAATATTATATTATGAACAATTCTACCTGCAGAACTCAGTTGTAGACATGAATTTGTAGGTGAGTGCTCTGGAATTGTGTCGATATTTGTGATCTACTCTTCTGAGAATACAAAATACATGAGAAAGGAGGAGGCTGGGGCGCGTTGCCTCAGTTCCCCTCCAACAGGGGATCAGAGAAAAGCGATCACTGAAAAGGCCTGATGCAGACTGCACCAGAGGCGCCTGTCCCTGGAACGCGGATGCACATTTGAGAGGAGAGACACAGACAGACTCCACTCAAAGATGTTGGTTTTGACTTTTATGAATTATATATTATATATTATCACTGTTTTCAGTTAAGCTGTTACTGGCTCATTGTTGGTTTAGTAGCTAACAAATGAGTAGATGTTTTGAAAAGCAGTGTTTAGTATCATTTAAAATATTATTTCAAAGTTCATTTCCACTGAGATGATTTTCTAATATCCATGTTTTTGTTAATTAGTCATCCACGTTGATTTAAAAATGTTGAAATTAGAGAAATAGGAAATATCACTATAATATAATTTTATAGAGAAATATTAATACATGGTAGACATTGCAGTTTCTGTATAGAAATGTTATGTTGGAGGGTCATCAGCATTTCTATTCATTCAAAATCTACTTACAGCACTCATCTTCTGTTTAAAACTGTTTACACGTGAATCATAGTATTTTGATCTACATCATCTAAATTACACAACTAAACTATGTGGATATCTAATATGTCCTAGAGTGTATGTATATGTGTATATATATGTGTTTACATATATACACACACACATATATATACACATATACTGATATATATATATATACCACTGATTATATGTAATTATACAGTCATATAATATATATTACTGGTTATATATACATGTAAAACATACTATTTGCATCTCTGTATTATATCTGATTATATCTATTATATAGCTATATCATATAGATATATATGGATATATAGTATAGATATATATCATCAGTAGTATTCCAATACCCTGATACAGTTCTTTTCCTGCTAGCATCTTGAATTTATAATCATTCCATATTAAAGCAAACAAGCACATATCTCATTCCAAGGATGTTTAGGCCTTGACAGATGCAGTCTCTTTAAGGCATCATACAAAGTGAAGGGATGGTTCAGCAAGATCGCTAATGCTGACTCCATTTAAGCAGAAAATACTCACAGATCATTAAATAAACTTAATTATATTCAAACGTGGAATACCTTCTTCACATACAGGGTAAACTGTTAACTCACAGAAATGGACATGGTAACATCAGAATTACCTCTTATAGCATCATATTGGAAGTAAATGTAGTTAAACATTTTAAATACTTGGATATATGTTTTATACACTCACAAAAAGACTTTTTTTCTATTGCTTTGGAACAGTTTTCAAATTGTAAATATCTAATGTCTATTTTTACGTAGGACTTTACTATATGTGAGTCTCCTGAAAGAAAAGTCATAATTTCAGCTCCTTCGTTAGAAAGCATTTGTACATAAGAATCAAATGAACTACTTTTCTGACCAGTCAGAGAATGCAGACAAATGCTTAGATTGAATAGGGGTTGCCAAGGCCATCAGGCTCCAAGAGTTTTTTGTGACAGGCTGAGATTTATAGACTTTCTGACTTATGATCTCTTCTAATTGCAAGGCATGTGATGAAAAATAAAAGGCACATTCTGACCACCCTTAAGATCCTGTTCCAAGTTCTCTAAATTAGGTTTTTTGTGAAATGCCTATGGTCGTTATGAGAGACATGGAATTTAATTTGCACGAGTCTCTTACTAAGTCAGCACAGCGAGGCTGATTTTCATTGCAAAGATCATGTAACTTATATGCCCAAAGAAAATCTGATTGACATACTTAATATCGTGGCTATGCCTTTCACAATAGTTATAGAAAGAACACACACAATTTGTATTTTTTGAAGTGGTTCCCAAAAAGTGGTTCCCATTTTTCTCATTGTGTATATATTTGATAAATAAGCAATTCCCTAAATCCCACCCTCCCTCCATTGCCCCGTATTGAAGCTAATTATATCACCATCTACCTTTCTTACTCTGGATATTTACAGAACCTTAGCTCATTACCTCTTTATCTTTGCAGATTTCAGTGCCTGGATCACTGCCACAAGCTCCAGTAACTCTCCTGTCATAGTCTTTGGAGCATTCAGTAACTGCATAGGCCATTTTTTTTTTTTTTTCGGTAAACCTTTCTCTTAATTATTGGACCTGCTCTCTCTCCTTCATTGATATGATCCTCCAGCATGTCATGGCTACTCACTTCCAAGGTCATCCACTGGACGTCAACATTATCGTTAACTACAACCACTCCATAATTCTGCTGCTTTTTCTCTCCAGTTCCCTAAATCTAAATTAGCAAAACTACATTTTTCCCTGCACTTTCTTCACTCATGCCCTCACTTCTCTTCCACCCAGTTTCAGTTTTATGTTCCAGCATTATAATAATTTCCCTGTAGAGGTTCTCAGTTTCTTCGCTCCTCTATCCTTTCATTATTTCTCAGAAAAATACCAGTGCTGGTTAAGTGCAGTTTTCTACATGCTTCGAGTCTCCCCAGGGGCAGAACGTGGCTGGGAAAACAGCAGTTTCATGGCCCTGTGCTCCATCTATGTGCTCATGACTACAAACTTATCTCAGGCTCTCGCCTCTCTGTGGGGCCTTACTCCTAACTGCCTGTTCACAGGCATCGCAATCTAACAGGCATCTCAAGTTCTCTGAGTTCAGAACCAAACTATTGATCAAAAACAGATGTTCTTCCCTCAATTTTCTCCATTTGAGTAAATGTCAGTTCCATTCATGTATTTACTCTGGCCCAAAATCTTAGCTTCATCTTTGACTCTTCCTTCTGCTCCTCACATCCCAAATCCAGCTAATCAGCAAAAGCTCTACCCTCAACATGTATGCTGAATCCAGTTTTTCCTTACCATTTCCACAAACTCCACTCCTGGGCCATTCACTGTATAGATGCTCTAATAACTTCCCAGCTGACAGCACAGCAGCCAGATAGATACATTTAAATGAGAGATTTTCTTTTTATTTGTTATAAAAGCCAGAGGCTTTCAAGAAGACCTTTTATTTATAAATCACTGTTTTTGTTTACATGATGAAGATGCATGTATTCCTACACTGTGGAGAACCTTTGCGATCCTTCTCATTAGTTCTGTGCAACGAGTATACTTTTATACAGTCACTGTCCAGGGATGGGATTAAGCAGGGAGGTAGTAAGAACAGAATGGATTTAAGTTGTGTTTTCAATATTATTATAGTTATTTATTCACAATCTCTTTTCTTATGGTAAAGAAAGCTGCTCCATGTTATAACTGAAATATTAGTGTGAAACATTATTATGAAAAATTCCTCTGACAAAGCTCCAGGTCCTTCTACTCTTTGATGACTCCTGTCTTAACTGACTTAACTCTCCTGGAAAGGCCCAGAACCCAGAGACAAAATATTCCATTCCTATCATTATATACTTTCTGATCTGGACAACCAGTCCAGTCAGGTGTCATCTATTTGTCCTCTACCCGACTGTCAAAACCACCCCTGTGGAATTTAATACGCAGACACTGCCTGCCTTCTGGATCTTTCTCTGAGAGAAATTCTTCAGTTTGTACCAGTCGATGCCAGTGTAACTGTTGACCACTTGCTCCATATGGCCAAGAAAAGGATAATTGGCAAATGAAGTTAACCCCTTCACTATTAATTTCATGTTTGAATTTCTTATCAGCGTTGTTGATAGAGGGGATGTTTTTCTACTGATTTGGCCATCTGTTACTTGATTTTGCTCTAGCCCTTGGGTTTAACGTGGCATTTCCAACAGACTCTTAAATGCATGTTTTCTTTATTCCAACATTAAGCATAATAAAATCTTATATCTCAAAAACTCCAATGCCGACATCAAATGTTAATAATTGTTTGAACTCCTGTTGTCATAGAATTCTTATGTGGACATATTATATAGTTATATGCTATTTTCTGTTTAAGGATTGAAAAATCAGTAATTCAAAAGCAGTAGTTTATCCGGAGGCCCTGTTCCAGTAGTCCAGGACTCTGGCTCAGTCAGTCACGAGACTGAGTATGCAAAAATGTATGCACAGGAGTGCCGATTTTGCTTTTAAGCCACTCGAAAGTGCTTTAAAAAAAACAAAGAAAAAGAAAAAGGGGAAAAAAAAGGCCTAAATAATTAGAAAGCTCATATGTAAATACTTATTATTCCCCATTTTTTTATGGAGTTGCTTTAGCACTTCTGTAATTCAGGTATTAAAAACTGAAGACCCAGCCAGCTGAGTGCACTTTCGAGGGGTGGTGGTGGTAGCAATGGTGGTAGGTGTGTAATGGACATAAATAAACATTTGTTATTGAATATAATCATTATAAAGTTCCTCAACATGACTTCTCTGATCATGGATCCCAGAGGCTATATTTGAAGATTCAGTCAGAATGTTTAGCTACACCTTTCCACTGAACAGATAGCTCCTTCAGTTTCTATCCTAGGACGTTTTATTTGTTCTAATGCATCCTGCACATCTAGAATCACACCAACCAGAATCTCCTTCTCTCCTTAATGCCATGAGTAGAACAGAAGATGTTCAGAATGATGATGTCTCCAAAGGCATAGCACCTACAATACATCCAAGGCCCTGTGACTTTTGCAATTCGCGGAACGTCTGCCTCCCTCATTAATTTGTCATATTTTAGAGGTCTGAGAATTGGTCTGCTTTGTTTACCACTGTATCTTCAGTGTCAGGCTCAGTAAAAACCTCTTGATAGATTTTTATTGGATAAATGAAAATTTTTGTTGAATGAAAGAGTAGATGAGTGATCCTGTACTCCTCCTCTAAATATGGGAGATAGTAATCATCACAAATAGATGTAGTGCTAGACCATTTGTGATAAGCGACCCCCCAAAAAAATATCAGAGAAGACAAATCATTTATAATTGGAATATCTGGAAAGGTTTTATGGAATATGGGTTATTTCAAGAGACAAAGGTAAACCAAGCAAATATGGACAAAATGAATTCAATTGGGACAAATAGAGGCAAAGGTGACTAGGAAGAATGTAGGACATATTTGTTCGAGGAAGTTTAATAATAGTTTGGCTAGAATACAGAAATAAAAATATCAAGCCCACATTATGAACAGTCGAATGCTAAGTCAGAGATCAGGCGTTTTACTGGGGAGGTAACCAATAGAAGAACCACGGAGTATATGAAGTACGTAATATTCACATTGAAAACATATAGACTTGAATGGCAGTCACAATAAAGTACATGAAAAGAAGTACTAATGGAAAATAGACATCTTTCTGAGATGCTTTTACTATTCACAGAGGCAGGAACATGCACTCTCTGCCCACGATTCATTTTTCTGAAGAGCTCCAGGCAACCAGCCTTTATCTTTCCTGGACATCAGGAAGAGGGCAAGGTTAAAGCTGTATCAAAGGGTAGAAGCAGCCCAATTGTTTTGTTCATGACGGCTTTCAATTTGTACAGGCAAACTTAAATGTATAATTCTTAGTGAAAGAGAAAGACATAAGGCAGAGAAAATCTGGCATATTTCAAAGTTTCAAGTTGTAGTTGAATAAAAAGTCCGTAGTAAAATTCATTTTCAAACAAATATTTAAATTGCAAAAAAAGTAGTACAAATAAAGTAAATACTGATTTAAGAGGCTCACGTTACAAGAAACACTCAACATTAACAGTTCAGCTTCATTTGTCACTTGACAAATGGTGAACTGGGGAAACTGAAGCAAACACACATAGCCTACCTCAGGTCTGTTTTTGCATGAGGACTTTCCAGACAGTGTACCCTCAGGATTTCACCCAAGGCTTGAGGCTTTTAACCTACTCTATATTGCTAAATGACTTTACTCTTACTAACTTTACTGCATAATTTTTCAGTTGATAATAAAACTGTTCTATGTTGCTATTTGGTAACTTATTTTTTCAACTAGATAGGATAAAGCAAGGGTTCTAGCTTACATTTTTTTTTAATCTTATGCTTCTCATTTAATAAAATTGCAATATAATTAGCATTACGTAAATTGCATTGAATTGAATTTGCCACCCTCTTCTACTCCAGAATGGAGGATTCAATTTATAGTAGACTTTTTATTCTTGTGTATGTGTGCATTTATTGAAGTAGAGTTGGCATACAATATTGTATTAGTTTCAGGTGTACAACATAGTGATTCAGCATCTACATATATTATGGTGTGCTCACCACACTCATGCCCACACTCATCCGACATGCCGCAAAGTGATCACATTATTCTCTATGTTCTCCTTCATCTTTTTCACCCATCCCTCTACCTTCCTCCCCTCTGGCAGCCATCAATTTGTTTTTCATTTCTATGAGTTTGCTTTTGTTTGTTTGATTTTTTTTAATTCCACATATAGTGAAATCATGCGGTGTTTGCCTTTCCCTGACCTTTCTTTTGGAACTGAATTGTCATTTATTATTGTTCAGTTTATTTTATAATTCTATGCAAGCTACCGCTTTCTTTTTATAAGATTCTAGAGTCCACTTATAAATTGAATTCTCTGTATTTTGAAGACCGCCATTATTCACTTAAAACATAGATTTATACTTTAAAAAGACAAGGGATAAGAGGAAGAATGATCCCATTGTTTTATTTCTTATTTATGTGCTATCCACTCTACTAAGGTTGTGTTTGACCGTGTTAGAGGTGAAAGTAGGGAATAAATATCTAGAATCAGAAATCTGATTCTATTTATTCTTGTGTTTCCAACCCATGTTCTCCCCAGTTGTACTTTGAGCCTAGTACAATTATTTTTTTCAGTAAGCATTTTGACAAATGCATTTTACGTTTAATTGAATGAGCAAAATGGAGAAAAAAATGTTCTACCTTCAATGAGGTCACAGTCTGGGAAGAGATTCCATAATCACTCAGTCAATTAGCTTGATTATAAAATGGAGGCTTCCAGTTAGCAGAATTTCTGTTTAACTGGATTTTCTAATTAACTCAGGATTAACCCATCTGTTCAGTGAAGCTGCTTAGAATAGAGATGCCTGTATTCTAAAGGGCAGAGGTCCCCAACCCTAACCTATTAGGAACCAGGCTGCATAGCAGGAGGTGAGCTGCAAGAGAGTGAGCAAAGCTTCATCTGTGTCTGCAGCCCCTCCCCAGCGCCAGCATCACGGCCTCAGCTCCACCTCAGATCATCAGGCATTAAATTTCATAGGAGCACCAGTCCCTGGTGTCGCAAAGTTTGGGGACCACTGAGAAGATAATGTGTTAGTCTGTTCAGGCTGCTATACCAAAATACCATAGACTGAGTAGCTTATAGACATTTATTTCTCACAGTTCTAGAGTCTGAATCACCAGATCCAAGTGCTGGCAAATTTGGTGTAGATGAGAGCTTGCTTCCTAGACAGCCATTTCTTCACTGTAACCTCACATGGCAGAAGGGAGTTTTCCTGGGTCTCTTTTAGTGAAGGAACTAATTTCATTTGTGTGGATGGCACCCTCATGATCTAATCGCTTCCTTAAAGGTCTTACCTTCGGATGCTATCACCTTGGGGGTTAGGATTTGAGCATATGAATTTGGGAAGAACATAAACATGCAAATCATAGCAGATTGTGTTATGGGCCCTTTCTCATTCTGTTTTATTTGGGGAATGAATGTATTTATTCCTACGTAATAGGCCACTAGCCTTGTATCAATTCTACATAAACCAGTCAGTAAAGATATTTATTGACTCTTCCCTCCTGTTATGGTAAAGGCGATTTCTCTCATCTAGGGGGCCAGACTCTCTCTCTTTTGGATCCTGTACTCTTACCCCTTTAGAGAAACTTGATGCTATAAACTTTTCCTGTCCCCCTCTATATTGCACTGCCAGTTTCGACCAAATCACCACCGTCAACCTTTAAACACATTCGAGTCTGGCTTATATTTATCTTGATTCACTCAAACACCTTTATGACCTCTGCTTCCCTTTACAATAAAGACTTCTAGAAGAGTTGTTGCTAGAGCCACATGCTACTTAATCCTGGTCACTCCAACCTGGCTTTCACCTCCATCACTCAACCAAGACAGCCCTCCTCGAAGGTCACTGATGACCTCTGTGTCTCTTAATAAAAGACTTTTTTAAGTCCTTAATAAAAGGACTTTTCTGTCTTCGTTTCTCTGCTCTGATGTATTTGGCACTTTAAATCAATTTTTCTTTCTTGAAACAATCTCTTACATTGGTTTCCATGACATCACACTCTTATTTTTCTCCTATTTCTTTTGATACTGCCTTCTCTCACTAGTTTTCTTTTGTGGGCTCATTCTTCTTTGTCCAGCCAAGAAATAAGGGTTCCTGAAGACATTTCCCCTCGCATTAGGCCGTCGCATTCACACCCATGGATTCAATTTCTGTGTACTATAAAAACTCCAGAATCTAAATTTTCAGTCAAGGCCTGCTTTTTAATATATCTGGATTTGTTTAATAGGCATCCCAAATGTAACACTTGCAAGACTGAACACGTTTCACATTTGTCATTCCTTATATCCTGAAATCTTCCCTGTCCTCATTATTTTCTTTGTAGGAAAAACACAAATACCTACTTTATTCTTTCAGCAAGGGATCGTGAAAAATGTTTTTAATTTTTAAGACACTTTGGAGCAGAGTTTCTCAACCTTTGCACTATTGGTATGTCGGACCACATAATTCCTTGTTATGGGGGGTCACTCCTGTGCATTGTGGGATGTTCACTAGCATCCCTGACCCATACCCACTGGATGCCATTAGCATCCCCTCCCAGTTGTGACAACCAGATTGTGTCCAGACATTGCCAGCTGTCTCCTAGGGAGGCAAAGCCAGCCCTCATTAAGGACCACTGCTTTACAGGGAAGTAAAGAGAGTAGGCTGCCTTTATTAAACATAGAAATCATACTGAAGTTTTCATAGTGTCACTAAAAGAAAAGATTTAAGGCAAGAAAACAATAAGAAATCTAGTAAGTGAATTATCAGTGCAAGTATATGCCTGAGATGAATATTATGTACAATTTATGAACCATCAATATTTCCCACACTAGTTACATGCTATGAATTTCATAAATTATTTAAAATACTCTTCACAGAATTTGTTCAAGTGAAGATTTGCCTTATCACCTCACACCTGTTGACGAGAATGTGGAGGAAAAGAATGCTTTGGGAACTGTCAGGTGGAATGTAGATTGGTGCAGCCACTATACAAAACAGTATGGAAGTTTCTTTAAAAATTAAAAATAAGACTACTACACGATCCAGAAATCCCACTTCTGGGTGTATATCCAAAGGAAATTAAATCACTATCTCAAAGAGATATCTGCACCCCATGTCCATTGCAGCATTATTTACAATAACTAAAATATGGAAACAACCTAAGTGTCCATTTTTGGATAAATGGATAGAAAAAAATGTATATATACATAATTGAATGATATTTATCCATCAAATATAAGGGAAGTCTGCCATTTATGAAAACAAGGATGGATCTTGAGGACATAATACTAAGTGAAATAAGTCAAAGAAAGACAAATACTATATGATCTCACTTGTATATGGAATCTAAGGAAAAACAGAATCATAGAAACAGAACCAGTAGGCAGTTACCAGAGGCAGGGAGCCGTGTGGGGTGGGGGAAATGGGTTAAGGTAGTCAGAAGGGACAGACTTCCAATTATGAGATTAATAAGTTCTGGAGATGTAAGTTACAACATGGTGGCTATAATTAACAATACTGCATTGTATATATAAAAGTTGCTGAGAGAGTAGATCTTAAAAGTTCTGACCACAAGAAAAGAAAAATGTAATTATGTGAGGTGATGGATGTTAACTTACTGTGGTAATTATTTCACAATACATACATATATCAAATCATTGTGTTATATACATTAAACTAACACAATGTTATATGGCAATTATATCTCAATAAAACTGGGGAATAAAAGATTTGCCTAGTGAGAAACAAGAAACTATATTTGGTCCTTGCTGATAGCTCCAGATTTTTCGCAGCGTTTCTCTCCTCCCTTCCTCCATCTCTAAACCATAGTCACAATGTTGCTTGGTCACACACTTTCCTGTTGCCCAGTGTTCTCCTGCTTGGAGCACCCCACCCCCTCAGTTACCCCTTTTCATACTTCGAAACGTAGCTCAGGCATCACTTCCCCACGAGGCCTTTCCTGTACTCCCGAAGTCACCTGTGCTGTTTTATGCTCTCAGAACTGTGCTCCTTTACTGCCTGCACCTACCTAGGTTTATTATTGAGCAGGTATTTACATGATTCCTTGAATATTTATCACACCCAATAGGCTTTAAACATGTATGTAAGGAATAAACTCTGAAACATCAATCCCTTGCAGCAACATACATGATTAAACATAGAAAGAAAGGAAGGAAGGACAGGAGGGAGGGAGAGAAAACGTCAGATGCCAGGCACGTGAGCTGCTACCTGGCTCACCAGCAGCACAGGCTGTTTGAAATCAGCACTGCGCTAAAAAAGCCCTTGATAGACTGACTGCTCATCCACGAAGTGCAGTGTCTTTCCCCTGTGTCGTGCCACTTCCTGTACGTCATAATTTTAAAGTCTTCCACCATTAGCCTCTAAAATACTGTTTCTCAGAGTAATTAATTTGCCTGGGTGAATATTATACACATTCACGTTTAAGAAAAGTATGTTCAAGTGGTAAATGCATTAATTAAGTTTTTTGAAATTTTTCTTTATCCCACCAAATTCCATGGATTTTTAACTAAAATTCTATATTCCGATTGGAGTTGGAATATAGTTGTAGCAATGTATAGCACTTTGGTCATAGTGTGTTTACTTTCGGATCTGCGGAGGAAAGAGCTGTCCATGGTCCTCAGGACGCCCTGGGACATTTTCTCAGTGACAAGAATGAAGCCTTGTGTTTGCTTTGTGAATAAGTAAGAAAGAGACCTTTTGGGCAAAAGTGTTGAGGACTGAATTTGACATTTGTTCTGGAAAGACAAGTTGTAGATTTTATACTGGCTTGCAATGTGACCTATGAAATTTTTGACCTATTTTAAGATTTTCATATTTTCATGTCAACTGGAATTTCTTATGAACCAGCTTTCACCTCCACGTCCTACAAACTACAATAAAATGATGAGCCTCTGGGTGTTTTGAAATTGCCTGTGGGTAGACAGTGGCTATATTAATATCCAGAACACTGTTTGAATGCCTAACCCAGAATTGAAATATCAAAATTTAAAAGCAAATTGTTTTCTTTGATACATCTTCACGCTTTATGACCTAGGTAGGAACAATGGCAAAATTTGAACATGTTCAAATATTTAAGAACCATGAATTTAGTATCTATTAAAATAGCAGTGCTTTGTTGTCATTTTAAATAATATATGCAATTTAAAGTATTGGGAAACTTTTATACTCTCTAAAAGCATTATCAGTCCACTAAAATAATGAAAAGCCAGTAGCAAAAAATGAAGGAGAGATATTGAAACTTATTGAAGGTCACAGAGTCTGAAAGTTTAGAACTGAAAATAGGAAGTGAAAAAATATGTTCTTGATGACGATCAACTGGGCTTCATGTTCAAGATCATGCTCTCCCTATTTGTCAGTAGTTGGCTATGATATGCCACATTTGCTGAGCTTAATACCTTAGCAAACATGTTCTCCTTCAAATAACAATTATGTTTTATATGTTCATTTAAAGTAGCTATATGAAAATAGAATCCTGTGCATGATTACTAGAAAAAAATCCTGCTTCCCACCCCAATTGGAATATGAAGTATTTTTTAAAGTTCCTCTAAAGTTATTTCAAAATCAAGATGAAATGTTGCCTACTAAGGTATTTAGACATTGTATATCTGCCTGATCTTAATGTTTGAATTCCCCCTTCGAATTTCTGTATTGAGAGAAAAATGGAATTGTACAGTGCTTTTCCAAGGAAAAAAGAAATCAAGAATAAGAATATGTTTATATTTAAGACACATATGTTTATATATGTATTTTTAACATATATTCAAAAACGAAGGCTGTGCTTGTTCTGCATATAATTGATGTGTCTGTGTCATTGATTGCAGGCTCACAGGGACAAGTAGAAAATCTGGTTTTGATTATCTAAAGAAGTGTAACACAAAGTAATGTTTATAGTTCTTGTATTTTGTGGCTTCAGTTGCACGCGGAGCACCTGCTACTGTAAGGTGTCATAGCATTTCACATAAATTAGCCACAGTCTGCCACATTGTGAAGACCCAACTCCAGGGTTCTGGGAAGCTGCCCAGGCTCTTATTCTCCCTCTTTAGCCTATGGCCGTGACCTCAAAACACTGGCTTCTCTCTTAACTCTCACACCACACAGTGTTGTGTGTTACTTGTGGTTCGGGTCTGTGTACATGTATGTGGAGGGGGTAGGATATACTGTGAATTCTTGCATATTATTTCTCAGTAGCTTTGTACTCTCAGTCTGTGGTGATAGGAGAGAGAATCAGAGATATTTCAGTGATTCAGTCAACAGACAGTTCTAAAGAAAGCATTTTGTACAAGCCGAATCTAGGTAACAGAAAATGCCTGTTGACTGAATCACTGAAATATCTCTGGTTTTGAAATGTAAGTTTCTTGACTAAGGTCAAAATCTGCCCAGAAAAGACATAGTTCCTGTACATTGTACCACAAGAAATGAGTAGAGGCCACTTCGGGCTGGAAATCATGACAGGGTGTTATTAAGGTAATTACTACACAAGAGCCACAAACACAGCAGAATAAGGATCTGTGGCAAGATTCGTCTTAGACCAGTGAGTCTCAGACTTGAGCGAGCATCAGAATCACCAGAAGGGCTTGGTAGAACTGACTGCTGAGCCCCACCCCCGGAGTTTCTGATTAAATATGTCTAGTAAGGAGCTGGAGAATTTGCATTTCTAACAAACATCCAAGTAATGTTGATGCTGCTGTTCTAGGAACCAGCTTTGGAGAACCATTTCATTAGACAGTAGAATCAGAGGCCAAGTATCCATGGCCTGCAGCAAAGAGCGGAAAGAACTTTTGCTTTAAGGATAGTGTGACTTAGCAAGACTGTAATCGAAAACCTGACCATTTAAGCTGGTTTTGCGTATTTTTGCTTTATTTTAACCAATTTTCTTACACCTAATGTCGACAGGCTGCAAGCCTAGAAGGCACTGCTGTACAGTGGTTACCTGGATTGGGCCTGGTGCTGCGCTGCTTTGTCGAATCTCAGCACTGCCATCTGTTCTCCATGTGATTTGGCACAAGAATTTACATTCTTGGAACCATGGTTTCCTCATCTGTAGAATGGAAAAAAAAATGGCACTTAGCCCTAGAGCTGCAGTTAGGGTTCTTGAAATACACTCCATTTGGAACAGTGCCTTGTAGATTTTAAGTACTTAATAAAACTTAGCTTTCTTTTCCGTTCTCCTTATTTTTTATTATTACATTATTTTTGATAGCTAGCTCTGACAGGGATTTTTTTTTTCCTTACAGGATTTTTAAGGCTCACACATTACCACCCAGATATGCCAGTTTATCAATTTATAATTAAAACATATCAAAGCACTAAGGGAACCATAGAAGTTATGGTACCTTTTCCAGAGTCATCCTATAAAGGAGCCCCTGAAATAAGATTTTGCTACAAGCAAAATTGAGAAGTTTTATTTCATTGCTAATTCAGGCTGTTGGGTAATTTATTCTTCACTAAAGGAACATTTGCATATGCCAAACGGATTAAATAACCTTACTGACCAGCTAGGGAACCTTGTCCTTTGAGCAACATTAACAAAGAGTTTCTATTTTCTTTTCTTTTTTTTAATTCACTTGGTTTCTAAGAGAAATTTAAAACAAATATGTTCTAGAAAATTTTAATTTAAATCAATTTTTTAAATTTAATGTTATTTTATATTCATGAAGGGCACTGTTAGCCATCATGTGACCTGAGAAAAATCAGGCTCTTTCCAAGGGCAAAAAACAAACTAAAAAATTCAATAGGAAAACAAAAAGCAAACATGTCTGACAACTACAAGATAAAGTCAAAACCAGCACCATCAAAGCAAACACTATTCCGGACAAAGTCAAACTGGCAGCAAAGACTTTTTTCAAGGCTGTTGCAGTAGTGGAGAGAGGCCGGCACTCAGTCTGAACTCTGCTTCACTCACTCAGAGGGCAGACGAGCTCCCAAGAGCTGGGATGGGGGAATTTCTGTGTCATCCATATTCGCTTTACCCAAAGGAAAAGTAAGCTTTCTCCTGTCTTCATGGCGAGAGCTAGTTTTGTAACGTGGAACCAGGCTCCTTGAAGTTACTCTTCTACTCTAGAACAGAGACTGAGAGATAGCACCGCTGTCTTCCTCAATGATTACATTCCAAAGGATGGCTCCTGGGTCCTTAAAAAAAACATCCCTGGGTTGTAGAACCGGCAAGAGGTTCTTAAAAAGATTTACATCTCAATGGGGCAGAGGAAGGATTTATAGTTACAGGCTTTCTGAAGTAAATGCTCTAAGAAAATGGGGGGGTGGGGGCGAGAGGGTAGGAGCCTGGAGTGAGGAAGAAGTCTGTCTAAGGTTTAGTCCAGCTGAGGGCAACCTTAAGGCTGTTTTGGTCAACACTTAGTTTTTACATAGTTTTAATCACAGAAACAATGTGTGGCCTAAACACACTTGGAAAGAAACCTACAAGAGAGATTACTGAGTGCCATTCCTGGTGGATGAGAATGTCTCATTCCTACATTTATGAAAATGAGATAGAACGAAATGAAGAGGAAACTTCAGCCTAATACGGGAAGGTACGTAGGCAGACCCCACACTCCCCTGAGTGAAATACTAGACAGGAACAGGGTAGGGCACAGAGGGAACCCAGGGAGGTATGATGTCCATTTTTAAGTCTCTGACGTTAAGTCCACATACTTGAAAACGTCTTGGATACTTCATACAGGGTTGTTGCTCACAATCATATGGCAGCTGTCATTGTCAGTACCCAGTGTCCATCAGCCAAGGTGAGTAGGCCCCTGATGCTGTGCCTTCACACGCATAGCTGCATAGAGTGGATCTTGGACTGGGACACTCACCCTGGTGGCATTCATATAAACTAATCTGGAATTGCAAGGGTACCCATGCCCCTACTGCTCTGTGTGTCACTCCCTACCACCCAAGAGGCTGGAAACTTCCAGCTATGGTAGAGAGGGACAGGCAACTTATTATCCACCTCTAAACTCAGTTAAAAGCTATTTTAAAACCTGCCATGTGAACAGGACTTTGACCAAGTAAGAGGTTCCTAAATCTTATTTTAGGTTGAGTTACTTTGAACCATATGATCTCAGGATTCTCCTGTCAGTTTTCTGATGAGTAAACTGATGACGAAAGAAGAAATATCATTATGTAAAATGAGATTAGCAGACTAGTAAGGTGATACACTTCTAGAATTATGTACCTAGAACTGTAAATTACCACTCTTAAGAAAACTTTAAAAGACTTCAGATAGGTATAACACAAGAGGACAGAGGCCTGGGGTTTAATTATTATTCTTCCCCTTACCATTGTAACTGTAAATAGATTCATCAACCCGGTGAACCTTGTTTTCCTCATTTAACAAGGGCTAGGGCAGAGGAGCTGGTTTACAAGGCCCTGTAGAGTCTGACTTTCTGATTTCTGCTGGAGGTTGGAGATTTTAGCAAGCTGGGCTTGGTGTTCTTTTTAAATGACAAAATGCTGTGGATGTGTGAGTCTACAGCTCCTGAAGTGTGTACTCTTCATCCACCGTGCCTGTCCTACTTGTGACATTGCTTGTTTCATGATGCCTTAATTTCGTTGCATGTTTTTGGGGCTAATGGCAAGCATATCTATTTGTGAAGCATAAACTCCAGTCAAATATTACTATGAAAGTTTGGTGTTGTAGTGGTTTGTGTGATAGAAGAAAATTAAGGGCAATTCCTACAAACTTTCAACACAAGAATCTGATATTTCATACAGCTTTAAATAGTTCTTAGAGTCAAGTGCAAGAATTTGGTTTTGGTCACGTGTGCCATTTGATGAAATCGTTTTGCTTGTAAACTCTGTGCAGCAACTATATTTCATCTTTATGATGTAAGAAGTAAAACATCCCTCCATGGAAAGTTTATTAGTCCAGATATTAAATATATTCAAAGTTAACCCCATAATATAATGAGAAGTATTTTGCTAGGCCAAAAAAAAAAGTCAATATTTCAAAACCAATTACAACAAATCTATAGGAAGAGTTTTATAAATAAGATTTAGTGCTAAAGAACAGAAACTTGTAAAAAGTTTTTTTTTTTTTCTTTTGGCAGTTATGATCATTCTGTTGATCCTAATCGTAATATGCTAGAGCAGAAGAAATCACAACTCTGCTACCTTTGCAAGTGCTATATTCATTTTTATTCAGTGACTACACAGTATTTAGCATCACAAATCCTTTCCATCCCTCCCTCCACTCCAATAATGAATCCTAGTTAGACTTGATCATTTGACCAGAGCTTGCCAGCAGTTGGTGTTCGTTGTTAGGCCTGTGTTCTGCATCTTTCTCAATGCTTTTACCATTGCGAAATGAAGACAATTCCTTCTGTTTCACAATTCGTACTCAAAATTTCATGTGCTTTCCGTTCAGTCAACAGATATGGAGGGACTCTCATATTCTCGAGAAGGGTTTAAAGCTCTTTCTCTTTTGGATATTGACAATTATTCTTCCCATTGGAAAGTTGGAACCTAATACCGAGGCCTGGATGGGGAAGTCGTGGGGTGTTACAACCTGGAGGGAGAGGGACGCCGTGTGGTGCAGGTATACCCTGAGCTCCGTCTTGGAACGCCAGTTTGCAGAGAGCCTTTCCTGAAAGCCCAGCTACCTAAACCTGATCTGTTCACCTTATGGCCCAGGTGACTTTTTCTTCCTTTCACTTTAGACGATTTCATTTATTTATTTTTATTCCTGGACCTCTTGTCAAATTCCAGCTCTAACCAGGTGTCCTATTATAGCATTTTCGTGCCGCTGCTTTTGCCAGCAGACGTGTATTCCAGATTAATCAGTTGTCTCCTAGACTGAGAGCAAAGCCATTTGGATGTCTTTTTAATAATATTTTACTCTACTTCTGATAGATTAAATTACTTCTGCTCCAGTACACAACTGTGTTTCCTGGGTTTCTCTTGCCTGGCAATGCCAGATAAGTAACACATTCTTACTCTCCATTTCTTTTTCCCCACCTTGTGTTTTTGTTGTTCTTGGTGGTGCATGTGTTTAATAAAGCACTAAAAACATGATTTTTTTCCCAAGTCATAAACAAGTTTGATGAGGTCTAGAGACACCCAGATCATGTGATTTCAATAGGAGATATCATAGGTGCATTAGCAGTTTAGTTCCAAATTAAGACATTTGACAGATGGGTATATACATATGTTTGGTTTGACAAAATTTAAATTTCAGAAGATGACCTTTTACCGACTTCATCTCTACATTCTAGGCTAATTCTTCCATTCAGAGACAAAGATAAAATCAGCTAAAGTAATACAAATTAAGAAATAATTTTATTTGTAACTTTTCCGTAGATAGTGTTACATGATTGTCTTTGGTATTAACTTGGAGAAATGTTTGCATTCCCTCACACATTCCAGCCCCTGTTTAGTCGCTCCATCTTCTTAGGCAATCAGTTTCAGGTTCTTCATAGCTGAGTGACGTTAGGAAAGTGTTCTACATTTCCTGGGCTTCCAGTTTGGCGTTAATTTGTGAAGTCTTTCCTAGCTCTTCTAGATTCTGTTATTCCAGGACAGGGCAGTATTTTAAAAATTAACTCCTTATGCAGATCTTAGAGAAGTGAATAAATACACATACAGACAAGCTTGTAGCTTTACCTTCTCTTTAGCATGCGATTCCACATCCACCTGTCCTAAAACTGAAGAGCATAATCTAAATACACCATGCAAATAAATGTAGCAGTTATTTGTTATCGAGGCAACTGGTTGATTCTATTCCAAGATCAGCTCCTCCAAGAAGCAGAGACCTGCCTGCTGCATTTGTTGTCCCCTTGTTCTTAACTGTTGCTTGTTTTTATTCTTCTTTGGAAATCAGTCTGCCATCCACCATTTGCATTTTCTATTCCCAGTGAAAAGGATTTTATATGATTTTGGTTTTGTTCCCGTCACTTAAAAGAAAGGACACCCAAAAGCAAAGGCATCAATCACCTTTTTGAAGATCCTGGGAAGTTATTGTTTATGTGTTGGTGGTGGATCTGTTCCACCCTGCAAAGGGCAGGATTACTAGATTAGGAGCATGGTTAGGAAAACACAGCAATCATTAACCTTATCGCTTTCCCAACAGAGAAAGGCAGTGCAGCAACTGGCCGAAGCCAGTGGCAGTTTGAGAGCATAAAAGATCAATACAACGGAGCCCAACACAGGATAAAGCAGGTTGCCAGGGCCTTGGCATGGATTTAAAATAATGTTCTATAAACAGTTACCCTCAAAAAATGGAAATCAGTAAAACTATCTAATAAAATGGCTAGAGAATTCCAAATCTTATAATATATTCCCTCATGTTTTGTTTGAGGAGGATTTTGTTTGCTTTAGAAATCTCTTGACTTATTTCTTTACCTCTAATTTTATATTTACTGGCATCATTCCCCTTAGTTGCTCAGAGTAGAGTTAAAACCACTACATTTTACTTGTTGGGTTATTAAAATTACATTATAGGTTCTCTCTGAGTGGGGCAGCTCTACATAGATGATTTAACAGTAAATGTTTTTCAAAAAACTCCACCCCAACAAGGAAAGGAGACTTACTGGGCAAGAACCCAAGACCTAGGGGTGAAGCAAATGTAGGAGAGAAGTCCAGGCAGAGGCGATGCAGCACGGTGCTTAATCTCGTGTCCTCTCTTCCTGCTTCTCAGTGAGAGAGTCCTGCGATTTAAGAGTGTCCCTGAGCACTTTACTAAATGTTCTGTGGTTTTCTAGGGCCTTAAGTACCAGCATTTGACTGGCCCATGCCGTCAGCAACGGGGCCAGCAGCAGACAGATGTTTAAGAAGTCGGAGACCTGAGAGCCACGCGCAGGTCTGCGGCTGTTTACAGCCATGAATACTGGAATGTTGGCACGTGCACGCTGGGAAATGTAATCTCGTATCTTCCTCACATTGAGATAATGAGAGAAGATATTTTTCCCCAGAGTACCTGAACATTACCTCAAGAGACTATTTAAATTATTGAATCAGACTAAGCTTTAATGTGTAGTGATTATTTAGTTGAATGCTTATCATGCACACCAGCTAGTGGGGACTCCTGGTGAGGACAAGATTGGCTATGGGCAAAATTTTAAAAGTTCTCTTTTGGCTAGATATTAATTGCAGTATAAGATAAATCTTGTGCCTTCTACATAAAAAAAAGAAGCGTGTGAGAGTGAAAGAACTTGTCCGCGTTTGGCGAGAGAAGCAAGGTCAGTGTGATTAGAGAGGAAGGATCAAGGAGAGAGGGGTGGCTCAGGGCTGAGGACGCAGCAGGGGCCAGCACTGGCAGAGCCGCATAGGTCACGCTAAGACTTCCCACTTCATCCTAATTGCAGTAGAGAGTCAACAAAAAGAAATTTAAGCAAGGAAGTAGTACAAGTAGTACAATCAGGTTTTTATTTTTAAAAATAGCTGTGGTTTCTACGTGAAGAGTAGATTCAAGTACAGAGGTTTAGCTAAGGACCCAACAAGAGGTGCTTGTCACTTCAGCCACGGTGGAGCCAGGAGATAGACAAGAGGATAGATTCCAGAAGAGTTTTCGCGAGCGATGTGTAGATAATTTGTAGTTGCATATTTTCACACACGTACTGTTCCACCTATGAATAGACCAGTTAATACTGTCACAGTCCATTAGAGCTGCTATAACAAAGTACTGTGGTTTCTGAACAACAGAAATTTCTCACAGTTCTGGAGGCTGTGAAGTCCATGGTCAGACCACCAGCAGGTTTGGTGTCTGGTGAGGGCCGGTTTCCTAGTTGGCTCTCTTTTCTTTGTAAACTCACATGGTGGAAGAGGCCAGCTAGCTCTGTGGGGTCTCTTTTATAAAGACAATAAATCCCATACATCAGGGCTCCAGATTAATGACCTAATCACCTCCCAAAAGCCCCACTTCCTAATACCATCACCTTGGTGGTTAGGATTTCAACATAGTGTGATTTGGGGGGCATGCAGACATTCAGTCTATATCATAAACACAAATGTGTGTATATAGAATATGTATTTATGAAATTACTCAGAAAAAAAGAGTAAAAAAATACGCCAAAATGTTTAGAGTGAATATATTCAAGGTGGTAGGATTTAGGGCAATTTTTGTTTCTTTATATTTTCTCTTTTTCTAATATTCTAATATATATTCATTGTAAAATACATATTTAAAGGTAACATATGTTAATGAAATATTATAGAAATTATAAATAGGACGAGTACCAAGAGAAACATAACTAGAAAACTGTTTCGCAATAGTCAAATATGATAGTGCTTTTACCATAAAAAATAATTTTTAAAGAAGGTTTTCTCAGTTTGTCTATGAATTATGCATAGCTCTTAAAAAATGAGAAGGTAGCAATTAATAATGTGGTTGATTTAATTAAATACCCTTTGCTATTAAATGGCACTAGAATTCAATACTGCAACTGTTTTAAAATTAAATTAATGCCAGTGACCTGCAAATGAGATGTGATATGCACTATTTCTATTTTCTCTTCTTCCCTGTTTTAAAGTTGCACATATCTTTTTTCATTTTTCTAATTTTTATTTTTTAAACATAATGTTCAAGAAGAATTATCTCCAGATTGCCAGGTTGGAATCAGTTGAGAGTTCCAAACTAAATTTAAAATTTATATCTAGACAAATTTGCTTTTTCAAAATTTAACAGTTATTTTTCTAGATTGTCTGCATGAAAATCTAGGGCGTTCTTACTTAGGGGTTGGGTTCTTCATAAGCGTTAATCAATCCTATGTGAAAACAAGCCAATTATATTTACCTGTGTACTCCCCATTAATATCAGATAATCAGTCCGTACTAGAAATACTGAACAAATATGCAACAGTCAGTTGACAATAATTTTGTTTCCCGGTCTTCTCTTAAATAATGTCTAAGATGATAAATATAAAATGTTTAATGACAGAGGAAATATCTTGATACTTTAGGTCATATACATACACATACACAAATAATAAAATAATAGGGACAGGGGAGAAATGTCATGAAATTACAATCGAGGATAACACCTGAAAATTATATTTACAAAAACTTCACTAGCAACAAATATAAAGCTAAATTATTTCTTAAAATTTAATTTAGAATTTAGCTCTGCATATGGCTACATAATCTGCATTGCTTCTGCTATACTAGGTAACTCTTTTTATTGGAATTTGTTGTGTTAATTTCTTCTATTATCATTTATATGGTTTTTAGATATACTAAGCCATAGTAATATACTTATTTAAGTAGCAAAGGGCCCTAAGCAGCCTTTTGCAAATAGTGCTAAATCATGAGAATACTAATATTTTACAATGCTATAGGAAGTTAATGAACCAGATTTTTCTCTAAAAGGAGTATTCCTTTGGTTTTTGCCTAACACAGAATCCTAATGGACAAGCAAGACAAATTATTTAATGTGTGAAATACTCATATACCTACTGAAAGGATTGCATCAAATGTGAAAATATCTTCTCTGGCTATCTACATTATCTGCAAGAGGAAATCTTTGCAAGGTGTAAAATGCTGTAGACATTTCTGGTCTATCTGAATTGAGCATATTTCTTTCAAAGATAAATGTGAATGTAAAATACAGAAGTGTAACTGGGAGATATCTCATGCTTTCCTTGACCCTCAGGACGTCTGGGAGTGCTGTTCTCATCTAGTGGCCAGTGTCAGCTCTTGCACATCTGCCAGCATGGCCTTGTTGGCAACCTGCAGCCAGCCTGTCTTTTGTCTTGTGCTCAGTCACTTGCCTGTCATGATTATCCTAGCAGGACAGAATTTCTTTTTTTTTCCTTTTTTTTCTTCTCTTTTCTTTTTTTTTTAGGCGAGGCAACCCTTGGTTGACCTCACAGATTGCAAGGACCTTGTCAGCTGACAATCCCTTAAATTTTTTTTTAAGTTTTTACGCCTACAGCACCTGGTTTTCCTAGGTGGTCTCCCATCCAAGTACTAACCAGGCCCGACCCTGCTTAGTTTCCAAGATCAGATGGGATCAGGCTCATTCAGGGTAACACGGCCATAGACAGGACAGAGTTTCTTTAGGTCGTACAGTTGTCACCCCAACACGATGTTTTCCTGGGAAACTTCTCACTGTTAACTATCCAAACAGTAATACCTTCCCCATTTCCCATACCCCAGGAAGAACTGTCGTCATCCTGGCTTGCCTAGTAGCTCTTACATCTCCTGGGAGAATAAAGTGGACTCTCAGGTGGGGCACTATTCTCAGTCTCTTGTAGCTGTCACTTTGCTTATCTATACTCCCGATTAGGAAGGAATCTTGAGGCAAGAACCAGTCTCCTCCATTTCATATTCCTGGAACAATGCAAGGTTTGGTTCATAGGAAGCACTCAACAATTCCATAAGTTGCCACTTTTGATTTTCACAGCTAACCATGCGAATTAAGTCCTGTATTCATTTTATGAAAGTATAAACCTAGATTCAAATTATTTAAGTGATTTTTCCAATATTATTAGTATAATCGAGCCTGAAAATAATTGTTTGATTCTCAGTGATAATATCTAGAATCGAGAGAATAATTCTGAGAATTAAAGAACTATAAAAAACCTTTCAAAGTGTTTTAAAATGAGAGGTGGAATGAAGACTAAATTATTCTTTTTTAATTATGAATTTCTTAAATGTATTTTTTCTGCGCATATATATATAGTAGGAAAGTCAAAAGTCATGTTAATTTAGGAAATAGGAACCTATTGCATCATTGCCTCTCATTTGTTATTTAAGGGAACTGACTTATAACACCAGAGCAAAAATAAATTTTAAAAAATTCTGCAACTCAAAGCATTTTGCCCTTAAATCAGACTTATATGATTTTATATCACCTAAGAATATATTTGGTTTTGGTGTGTTCTTTCATATATTAATTCAATATGTGTTCCCTGCTTGCATGTGCTAAGCACTGACTCTCTGTTTAATCTTACCTTAGTTTTATACTTGTTAAAATATTGTCCCATACTATATATTTCTAATTCAGATGGAATTAATTTTCTTCGGTGATTTTTCAGGGTTTATTTAAGTTTTGGATTTTCTGTAAAATTCTTAGTTTAAGTGAAGTATATGTTTAGCCAGAGCTACGCATTCCTCTCATTTTTTGAAATGACGTTATTTACACAAGGTTTTCATCTCTTCTATTGAATTATAGAGTATTTTGTAATAGTTACTGCTTTGTTTTAGAATTATAATATAGGACATATATTCAAAATGTAGTTTTGTATTTGAACAAAATCACAAATATATTAATTTTGCCAAGACCGCTCCCCAACAGTTAAAATAGTTGCTTTCTAACTTTAAGAACACAACTAAATTTAATTTAAGGATTTAAAATCTAAGCAGGATTGGTGCTGCTTCATCAGGAGTGCATTGGATGGTTTATAAACCGAACCCCAGAATGGCTAAAAGAAGGTTTCTCCCAGAGCCCATTAACCTTCAAGAAGCCTTAGCCTTTCTTTTCTGACAGGAGCGAAGTGAACAGGATTTTAATAAAAGTCCTGCAGCAGCTGCGTCGGAAGGGTCAGAGCTCATGATAAAGCTGCCAACACTGCAACTTTAAGAAAACATCCTGACGACCTTTAATAACACTGGGTCTGCCAGTGCTCATTGTGGAGGATCTGTATTTTAAAATCCCACTTGAGAAACCCATCCCTCATCTGACGGGATCATGGTCTTTAATCTTATTTTTGGTGTGCAGGAGTTGACTGCCCGCCCTGTGGAAAGTGGCCTTTTGTGCGGTTCTGACAATCTCAGGAAGTGCCTTCCTGTGATAGGAAGGTATACCTATTCTCAACTTTGACTTTCTGATCATCCATTCCATTGATACTAAGTGCTCAGCATGTTCTAAAAGTGGAAGGAACTTAATATCACTTGGTTCACCAAAGCTTCTATTCCACGTATTTTCATTTTTGTCCCTTAATCTCTCTTCAACCTTTTATAAATTGAATAACCCTGAAACTGGAATCAGCAGAGATACACAAAAGTAACTTCAGTATCTATGTATGCACTAGTAGAACAGAAGTAAAATTATCACTATAAATTTATCAGGTGTTAGAACTCCCATTTAATAGTGAGTAATCAAAGACTTTAAAAAAAATAAATAATTTGCTCAAGTTACGCAGGCAATAAATTAGCAGTGCCAGAATTCACCGTTTTCAGATCACTCAGTTTTGAAAACTCATGCTACTTACTGTCTCTAAGACATACATGTACATTTCTGGCCTCATCATCTCAGTTTAAATCAATTTAAATAGCTCTTCAGAAGCTTGCATAATGTTATGGGTAAAAAAGAAAAGCTCGATTTAAAGTATTTCAGAGCACAGCAGTAGAGGAACTTTTAAATTTGTTTTATGAAGTAATTTCAACAATGACAAGTCTCACAAAGATTTTACCAAAACAAGAGGAAAAAACAAAAACTCAGACTGCTCTCACCTATGAATATCAATGCAAAAATCTTAAATAAAATATAATGAACAGAATTCAACAGCACATTCAAATTAATATTACATCATGACCAAGTGAGGATCATTCCAGGAATGCAAGGTGATTCAGTATTAGGAAGTCTGATGACATGAATCATTATATTAATAAAGTCCATAAGAAAAACAATGTGACCATTTTGGGGGATGTTGAAATTGAATTTGACAAAATTCAATACTAGTTCTTAAAAATAAATAAATAAGCTCTGTTACAAAGGAATTGATGAACACTTCTTTAACATGATTTTATGTGTATATCTTTATCTGTAATATCTATATCTCCGAAAGCCAGCATTCAGCCAGCATCTGTCACGAGAACAGCGTTGGAGACATTCCCACTGGAACAAGATAACACCACCCACTATTTTTACTATGACTTACCATTATGTGGGAGATACATAACAAAGAAAGCAATTAGATGCATACGACTTGAAAAGAAAGGCATCAAACTACCTCTCTTTGCAGATGATATGATTATTTATCTGAAAAACGGGGAGAAATCAATGGAATAACTACTAGATACAAAGAGATAATTCAGGAAGATAGCAGGATATAACTCTAACATACAGAAACCAATAGGCCATATAGAATTAAACAAAAACAGATTTAAAGATGTAATGGAAGGGAACAGAAAACTCCTTACCTCATTTCAGATAATAGTAATTTCCAAGCATTTTTTTTTCATTTGGGAAGTAGGGGCAAGTGTGGCATGTGCAGAGAGCAATATGAGGGTTTTGTGTTTCAGCAGAATGGGAAGGGAAGAGAAAGGGAGAAAACCCAACAGAAGACTGTGAATGGTGGAGAGTGAAGTTGGTTCTTAGGAAGATTGTGCCCAAAACGCAAGTGGGGCTTTGGAAAGCCTGCTTACTCTTGCTGTTTCGGTTTGCTTTAAAGCTCGGCTTAAATTTTCCCTTCAACCAACGTTAATTTTGAAGTTAATCATTTTGAAAGTGGGCTTTGAATGTACCTGGGGCACATTCGTCCCATCGGAAAAGAACCACTGTACTTGTGATTCTCATATTCCTCCTTTTTGTTTTTGCAGTTTTTCATTTCCTGAGTTTCACTTAAGAGAAAACGGGTTATTTGGAAGGCTTTTATTGGAACTGACCATAAGATCTTACCTGGTAGATCTGTCCATGCAACTGGCTGGACCAGGGCTGTGGAACTGAGGTTTGACCTCATGTTTCTATGTCTCGTTAGGTCAGTCCAGCAGAAATTTTTGTTTTCTACACATTCAATTGCTCGGCTAAATCCATTGACTTATTTCTATGGAGCAGAATTTTGGTGGGCTTTTTGCGGGGTGTGGGGATGGATTTCTATTATGGTGGTGTATATCTTGAGTTAACATCAATCATGACAAGTCAAAAATGAATTCCAGATGTACACAGAAGGGAAACGCTAAAGATTTCACTTGCTTTTTAATGTAGATATATTCAGTGGAAACTTGTCATTCCACTTGAAAAGGAAATGTTTATAAGTGAGATCTGCTTTGCCGTTGTAAAACAAAAACAATCAACACTGAAAAATGAAATGCTCAGTGATAAACCCAAATTTGGACTTGAGCAATTAGGCTTGGGATTACATTTTTCCTGCTGAGGGATAAGTCCCTAAAAACCTACAGTTCATTAATTATCTGGAACACTGAGAAAGATTCAACTGTTTTACGTAAATGATAATGCCACAATAACTTAGAATAAAAGTAGATGCAAGAATCTCTAACCAGAAGCAAATTATAGCCTATCAGTTTTTCTATAGGGCAATCATACCACTTTTAAGTAAGATGATAAATCAGCAGAAATGAGCTGTTTGCAATTAAAATTAAGCATGCCAAATCATTTCACAACCATTTATAAAATTGAGTGCCTGTTAATAAAACAGATTTTTATTGTTATTACCTTCTTTAAAATTATTTCCATTTTAGATGAATTATTTTATTGAAAATGGCCCAGCTTTGGACGATTCTGAAATTTAATTATCCTTAGTTTGGAAAAAACTGTAAATGTCTCCATGATTTTCACCTCTTCACCCTGTAATCTTAAATGTTAAGCGAGGGTTCTACTGGCTCCAAATCTATAAATTGAACAGTCATCATTAGTGAATGACTTGTTTTTTGACTTACTAGATATATTTTTTTCTGTTTCTAGTGAACTGAAGAGTAGTAAAATAACTAGTTCAGTATAATTTACAATGTTATATATCACTTTGTAATAGCTGTGATAGAACAGAGATTACAGTATAACCTTACTGTCAAATCTTTGGTGAAGTCTCCATTTCTTAAAGCTAGAATTAGAGATCGAATGCCTAATTAGGAAATAGCAGCATATAAGTGGATATAGAGTTAACTTCTAGAAATGTGAACAGCATAACATCTGTCTAACATTAATGCCATTATTAATCAGATAAAAAAATAATTTAAGTAACTCTCGCCTCTTCCAGTTTTGCTCTTGAAGGTCTAGCAATGATAGATTCCTTACATGCACAATTCACCAAGCTGTTAAAAGCCATCATAGCTGTCCTTGCCCAGGCTGTCCTCATGTCTAGGGGTACCTTCTTAGATTCTTAGCTCTTACCTTCCTGCAAACAGCTCAGGCACCATGTCCAAAGAGCTTTAATGACTAGCCACCCCACCCCGCCGTAGCATCCTGTACATAACCACCATGTATCCTCCCACAGAATTCTGTCCGTGCCTCCACAGCAACACCACATCCCCTCAGAATCCCCAGTGCTTCATATACTGCAGGGAACAGGGTAGGTGCTTAATAAGTATTCCTCCCAATTATAAACAAGGTATAAAGTGTTGCCTGCTTCTCATCAGTTATTTTTTTCAGTGAACCTTAAAGACATCTTCTCTGGAAAGCATTTTATTTCCAACCCCTGATAATGTTAATCCATTTTCTTATACTGCAATTTCATTTTTTGGTTAAAATGGAAATTCTCAAATACAGTCCTAAAGATAACAGTATATTCAATTCCATACAAAGACAAATAGGACAGTCTTTAGCAGTTTATCTTGGAAGAAAATCCAATTAATGAAATAGTTGTTGTACACCATGCTACCCAGGATTTCTATAAACAAGTTAAAGTCCTTAAATGAGAATAAATTTGAGATGATTTATTTCTATGCTCTTTCTTATCCAAGTGTTAACATAAATAGTGATAATGGTGGGTAATCAACTGGAGACTGTCTTCTAATAAACATACCAAGAGAAGAAGTAACAATAGTGAGCATATATTGAAAGTCAAAAGAAATGGTAAGATTTTTTTTGGAATTGACACATCGTTAAATGGGTTATGTTCAGTCTTTACTAAAACAAGATATTAGACTGTGATGAAAGAACTAATATGCAAACCACCTCCCAAAATTTATTGACATTTATGAAATTAGATTTGTGCACTGGACTCTTCTTTTTTTAAACATAAAAAGAAACAAGTGTGAACACTAGAAAACAGAAATTAAGGATATTAATCTGAGAATTCTGTCACTGGCAATAACAAGCTGTGAGACCTTTAGAAAGCTTTTAGTGTATTGGCTATAATTATATGCACCTCCGAAGGAAATGTTCGGAACAGATCTTTTTTTTTTTTTTTTTATTAACTATTTACAACCTGTAAGTTCTTTGATTCCATTTGTGCTAAAACGTCTCATACTGTTCTCCTCGATTCAGTAATTCATCACCATGCACTTATCGGGGACCTACAATGTCTCAGATGCTGACCCAGGTCTTTCAGAGATAACTGACCTAAAGAAATTTAAAATCTGGTTGAGTTACAGTAAAATAATTATGGGATAAAACAGAACTGTATGTGGCGAGACTGTTAATCCATTATCCTCTGGCCTTGTAAAGGATAATGGCCTGCTTTCCCTCAGACATTTTCAAATCCTCTATCTCTGTTAGCATAGCTCTCTTTTTGTTACTCCTTTGAGAGCCAAAATCTATAGCCTTTTTGCAAACAATATCTGTCACAAACTGCCTCTGATAGAGAGATTTGTAACCAGCTTAATTCACAACAAACACTGCCTTCAAAGAGCCTAGCATGTTTTCCAGAAAAAAATAAACAGTGAGGATAATAACAAAAGTGTAGCAGCAGCAATTGTTTAAATCGCTTACGACACTATTTGTTTGGAAACAGCTATAAAAATAATGTCAGAAATATTCATTTTAATTTCTTTTTTGTTCAAATACTAAAAATTTGCATAAACACGATATACCTATTTGGACCCAGCATTAAAAAAAAGGAAAGTAAGAGAGCCAGATATTAGAGAAAATGTGCCCAGACAAAAGGCATTCAAATTGTTTTTCAGACAATAAATACATGTTTTGTTTATTTGTTTATGGGGAAGTAAGAATTATTTATCTGTCTATTATGTGCTTCCTAAAGATTTCTAGTTTGCAACTATGACCCTCCATTGTAACTTATGACAACTATGTAGTGTTTTAAAAGTACTAGACAGATATCTGTGCCCAAGTCCTAACTGCCATAAATATGCACTGTGACGACCTTGGATCCTATTTAATTTCATTGAATTTTCAGTTTTTAATTCTTTCATCTATAAAATAAGAGATTAAACAAGGAAGTCCGTGATTATTTCTAGCCATAAAATTTTACCATTCTCTTTCAGTGGTTTGAATTTTCTTTTAACCCAGAAGTAAACAGATATGATTTTTTGAATGAAAAAAAAAAAAACTTTAAAAAATCAGCAAAACACACACACACACATACACAATGATAACTTCATGTCATCATGATCTTAAAAGGTTGACTTCAGGTTTGGAACAAAAATTTAAGAATCTTCAACAATACAGTGGAAGTGGGTATAACATTACATATCTCAGGCTGTGTAAACAATCTGCATGGGAAAGGGGCTTAATTATAATCACTCTCACCTAATATGTATTTTATTTGAGGTTTTTCTTCTATCTACAGTTTTTTAAAATTATAGTGGTGATAGTAGTCTCTCCTAAGATTATCTATGCCTGAATAGTTCATTCTTATAGGGATGTTTGAGTTCATTTCTAGACTGCTGACTTTTTAAAAAATTTAAAACATTGTCTACATGGTATACAAATTGCTCAACTCAAGTGTAAAGCGGTGGATTTGTTACCAGGGTGTGAGTGGGCTCTAATCTTTTTGGCTGTTACATTTTAAAATGTATCAGATCCTCTGGTTGGACAGGATCAGTTCTGGTTTTCAAAGCCTTGGGCCTAATGTCTGCATGTCTTAGGAAAGCCCAGGCATTCTGTGTTCCAAAGTCCAGGGAGTCGTAACTGAACACATTATGTAATAATGGCATCTCTTCTCTGGTTCAATTTCTTACTGGTTGCTATTTTATTATTTTGGGGGAGGGGAGGGGTAAAGCTTATTACATCCCCTGGATACAAGGTCAACTTCGAATGGGCATTTTTTTAAAAATTAACCATATCTACTGTGTTTATGTGTCTATGTGTAGCTTACGTGAAAACATTGCCATCAAGATATCTAGAAAACAAAGATCTATTAATTCTGTATTTCTACCTGAGGAGAATATATTTTCTTTAATTTAATGTATTCTATGTAGGCCATTGGGAGCCATTTGTGTGTCTCCATTTTTTAGAATACTGGTTTCAACATGTGTTATACTTTTTAAACCTGATCACACTGAAAATAGGACATTTTAAATGTTCTCTATTAGTGAATATTTGGGAGACCAGAATGCAATGATGCCTATCTAAGGGGATGTTTTCAGTTTGATTTCAGGATTGTAAGAAGTGGTGAACCAGTTAAAAAAAGAGCACTTCATATAGTGTAATTTTTCGTGCAAATTTTTCTAATTTGTTTAGTTTACATCAGTTACTTTAAAATATGAGAATGGCTTGGATGCCTTTGGAAGCATAAATTGTAAAATAATTTAACTATTGTTTTCGTGATAGTTTTATTAATAATATAACTTCCTTTAAAATATTTAATCATCCTAATCGAATGAAAATACAATTTTATAGTATCCTATAAAAGTTTCTCATACTATTCCTTTCTTTAATAAAAGAAATCTGTAAATTTAGGGGATGTTATTCTTATATTAACTATTTTATCTTTTTGGTATTTTTTGTGATCCATTAATTTGTCAGTATACTATCTTTAACTAGTGTGTTTCCTCCTGTTTGGACTATTTTAATAGTTATGTCAATATTTAAAGGCTTCGCCAATTTTTCAGATTAAAGGGCTTACGTTAGATGTGTGTGG
>NW_011888893.1:2259081-2267969 GCF_000151845.1 Pteropus vampyrus
GGGCACGGAGGAGAGGGAGGTCCGGTTTGTTCACAGGCTGGACAAATAAATGGGAATGGCGCATGCCTTTGACACAAGGAGTTTTTGTGGACAGGTGGGCGTGGGTCTTAGATTGGCGCTGCCGGAAGTGGGAAGAGCTCGCTTAACCAAATCTTTAAAGAAGTTTGTGAAACGGATCAGAGAAAGACATAAATCCAGTCAGGAACTGGAAGGGGGTGTGGAGTCAAAAGGTGAGTTTTGTTTATTTGTTTTAGGTGAGATGAATGACTGTATATTGAGAGGAATGGTTCAAGAGAGGAACAAGTTGATGATGCTAGAGAAAGTAGAGACTCAATGGTTATGTCTTTGAAAAAGCCCAGGGGGACAGAATACAGAGCACGTGCATACAATATGCTCCTTTTCTGTAGTGGTAGAATCCTGGAAGCTTATGCTGTTCTGTGGATGGTCCAAACTACCTTCCTTATTTTGTTTTTTTAATTAATTTGTTGTAACAGAGAAAATAATGAGTGCTTACGATTTAAATCTTTTTAATAATATACAAGGACATATAGTGAAATGTAAGCTTTCTCCACTTCATCCTATCTTCAAAGGGACTTCTTCAAGGAAACCACTGTTATAGTAGCTAATATATTTATTTTAGAAATATTCACATGGAAGAATACTTCTGTCTATCTTTATGTGTATGTGTGTATGCACATTGATCTATTTGTATCAGAGTCCCAGGAGGAAGGAACTGATCAACTTAAAATAATTCAAAGCTTATTTACAAACAAATTAATTATAAGCACTATAGTTATAGGAAACTACAAGGGATAATGCAGGAACAACCCTAGGCTAGCAGCCACAGAGCTAGTACCACTCCTGGAGCCAAGGGGAGGGGGAGGGAGAGAGTCCAGGACTCAGAAGTATAGTGTAACATAAGGCAGACTGGGGAGATGTGACTGTCAATAGGACATAGCAAGGCTGAGGCTACCTCACAATTTGAGGACCAGAGTCATCAATACTCTTACCTGAAGCTTCTCTCTCCTTCCCGTCTCCTGCCGTGGCAACCCATTGGCGAGAGCCAATGAGAAGCCAGAGGGTTTATTTTCTCAGTGTGATCTACTTCATGGGGCCGAAGGAGAATGAAGAAAAATCAAGAGTGATTTTTAGAGGAGCAGACAGAAGATTCTTTTCTTTTCTTTCTGTATGTCTTTCCTTCCTCCCTTCCTCCCTTTCTCCCTCCCTCCCTATCTCTCTCTCTCAGGGAGAGAACCAACATAATTAATACTCTGACCTCAGTCTCATTCTACTTCAAATTTTTATGATCTCCTACTTGGATCATTAAAACAGATATTTAGTCAATCTTCTTGCCTTTAGTTTTTCCTTCTCTAGTCTGTTCTGCATATTATTACTAGTTTAATATCTGAAGAAAAATTTTTTTTCAGTAATTTAGTGTTTAAGAGTCTCCAATGTCTCTCGTGGTTGGGAAAAAATGTTCTATATCCCACAGTTAATTAAAATCATTTTATTAAGAATCAAATAATACAGCTCCATCGTGCATTTATCTGATAGTCTGGCTTTATTTTGTCTGTGGACACAATTCAGAATCTCTTGAGGACTGTTTGGACTACACATCATCACACAATCTCCCAGAAACTTCTTGATAAGAAAGGTTAACCAAACAGCACAGTTTATTATACACACTGAGCGCTAAATAAATATAAATTGAATGAATACACAAGGCTGTATTCTCCAGGAAAATCCCTAACTTAATAATCAACATTCTCTATGATCTGAATGCAACCTAAGTTCATACATTTAATATCTCTTTGGCTGTTTTCAGTTGCAAGTAATGCAAGAGCACATAATTACTTAAACAACAGCAACCACCAAATGTATTGTATTATAATAGGAAGGCTAGATGTAGGTCAGCATCAGGGTAGATGAACTGAAGGTCGGTATTGGTTAGAATCTATTTGCTCCTGTAACAAAGACTCAAAATAGCAGTTTAAACCATACAGAAATTTATTTCTCTCTCACAAAAACATTTGGGTAGGTGCCCCAGAGCTGGTATGTTATTCAGAACCGAGACTCTTCATAATTTTCCTTTGTCTCTTGTATTCTGAGACCTGCTCCAGGTCTCACCATCATAGGTTTATTTCAGGAAGGAAGTCGGAAGGGGCAGAAAGCAAGAATAGTGCATGTGCTTCCTTCCCTTTAAGACATTATATACTTTCATTGCCTTGAACTTAGCCATAGGACCACCAAATTAAAGGAGCCTGGAAAATGTTGTCTTCACCTCATTGGCTCTACATGAAGGCATACATTCTATTATGTCATAGAAGAAGGGGATTATAGATTTAGAGGAACAATGTGCAACAGGTTTATGACTTCATTAAGAATCCACATTCTTTACTTTTTTGTTACTTGGAGACTAGGATAGTTTCCCTTCCAAAAGTACATGGCCACACGAAAGAGAGAAGATACCTGAGCAAATTCAGGGTGACGATAGGAAAAGAAAGGAGAAAGGGCTGTTGGGTAGGCATCCACGACTTTCTGCTACTGTCCTCACTCCTGAATGCAGGCTTTCTGCTCCAGCCAGACTCAACAGTTCACTATTCCACAACCACATCTGCACTTACTCATCCTGGCGCAGGCCCTTGCTTTCCCTCCATGTAGAAAGGTGTTCTTCCTCCTCCCAGGCTAACCTAAATCTATACTTCCTTTCAAAGATTAACTTTTCCATAAAACCTCAGTATACTCATACAACAATGGTATGTTATCTTAATTCTGTACCAGTATATTTAATATTAGACATATAGAAGGACCTGACTTGCTCATTACATTTTCACAAATAAATAACAATGTCTTGAGGATTTCACTTCCTTTGTTGTTTCTCCGGAGTTGGTTTTAGAGTGTCTTTTTTTTTTCTACCTATGGTGCTTTATTTTATTATTTTTACTTTTTATTTTTTTATTAAATTTATTGAGGCGACATTGGTTAAAAAATATTATACAAGTTTCAAGTGTACAATTCAATAATATGTCATATGTGTGCGCATTGTGTTTTCACCACCCAAAGTTAAATTTCCTTCCATCAGCATATATTTGACCCCCTTTACTCTTATCTACCTCCCCCCGCCCCCCTTCCCTCTGGTAACCACTAAACTGTAGTCTGTGTTTATGAGTCTCTGTTCGTTTGCCTTGTTCATTTGTTCCTTTCAGTTTTATATCCTAGATATAAGGGAAATCACATGGTTCTCAACTTTTCAGTCCGACTTATTTCACTTAGCATGAAAATTTCTAGATCCATCCGTGTTGTCACAAATGGCAGTATTTCATCCTTTCTTATGGCTGAGTAATATTCCATGTATAGATATACCACAGCTTCTTTATCTAGTCATCAATCAAAGGGGTTTTAGAGCATCTTGACTGGAGCGGCGACTGACGAGGAAGAACTATTACTAAGGTAGGTTAGAGGCAGTTGGAGGTGGAAAAGGAGGAAAGAACTAAAGATCTCACAGGTCCTTCTCCTATGAACCTGTAATCTCTTAAAAGATATTTTATTCATAAAACGATGGGGAATGCATTGTAAAATGATAAAGTAAAAGTAAATTAACAAAATAAGATAAACTCAGGTTTACTCTAATAGAAATGTTTTTAAGGTTTGTATTGTAAGACTAAAATGAGTGATTGATACGGTTAGTGTAGAAATGTACAATTGTGTGGATGTGGACCAAAGATGTTTGATTATTTTTAATGGAAAATTTGAGCATAATGTAGGAGATATAGTCAATATCTTTGCATTTAAATGTTTCCTTAAATAAATGCTTGTTGAAGGAGCATCATTGATATAATATTAGCTTTTCCGGTTGTACAACTGTAACATTAAGTTATGTAGAAATGAAAGACTAAATTAGCTTCTGGAATTTTGACTACTTCTCTATATAATTTCAGTGTGAGCAAAAGAAATAGAAGGTAATGATGTACACTCCATGGAGACTATGTCCCCAATGAAAATTTTAATCTGATTAGTGTGAGAATAAAAGTACTGAAACATTGTTGACGTCAGTATGGAATGTAATGCAGAAGGAAACTCCACCATGATTGTGGAACTAGATCTGAGGGCAAAGAGTATGAAAAATAGCATTTAAGAAACCAAACTCTCTAAGTGAATTTCTTTTCTTGATAAATAGAAATAAAATTGTAAGGTTAGATAAAGGAGAAATCACAAATTTAGGAGGTAATTTATGCTGGGATGATAATTTATAAATCACTTTAAGTAATTTTCTAATAGTTCACAAAATAACCTATAAGTAACCTAAAAATTTCCCTCTTTAAAGTTAAAAACGGCATATTTAATGTCCAGGTATCAAATTTGTACTAATCTAAAAACAAACTTAAATATCTTAAGACTGGCCTATGTATAAGAACTAAGAATGTGGGAAATTTCAGCTCGCTCTGAAATCGAGAATACAGAACTAGATTTTAAGGTGAAATGAAACAGCTTTATATTCAGTGATCACTTTCTATGAATTTTTTGAGGTCTATAGTCAGGTTCTGAAATGTTGAACCTACTAAATGATATTCGATTATTGCATTGTCACTCAGTATGAATCATATAGAAATGGTAGGAGGACCCATGAAAAAAAAGTACAAACTTAGGAGAAATGGCTTAATAAATTAAAAATACCCCTTCTACATGCTGTCTCCCTTCTGTGCACTCTCTTTTTGGGCTCTGCCTCCTCTTGGAGTCCCTGTTCTTTGAGACCCTAAAGAACTGGAATGCTCTAGAGCCTTGTCATTCAAACTTCTGACCACCTGCATGAGCATCACTGGGGAGCTTGTTAGAATCACAAGATCTCAAACTCCGTCTCAGGCTGAAAGATTCAGAATCTTCATTTTAACAAGATTTTCAGGTGGTTCCTATGCACATAAAATGTTGAGAACCACTACTTTTGTGTAGCAGTAGCTCAGGATATTGGCAACAGGAAGCCATTCTGATAAACACTCCAGCATTAGTAATTATTTGATACTGTGTGAGCATATTTCTGAAGTAATGGTGCTGAGGCTCTGTGGTTTTTCTACTGGGTTCTGTGGATCCAAATGTAGTCTTAAAGACAACAGAAAGATGTAATTTGGCTTTTATTTAAAACTGTTTTAACTTTTAAACACTAAAGAAAAAAATAAAACACCTTCAGAATGCTTTGAAGACTATAAATACATTCAGTTATGTTGTCAGATTAGCATTTTTTAATTTGAAATCTTTTTTTTTCTCTTCTATTTAATTAAGTATCTGTAGACTGCAAAGTGGGCTGCTACAAACAAATAAATCTGGTACTATTTGCAGTTTCTTATATCTAAACACAGTTTCTCAATGTTTTGCAATTAAAATCAAGTATAGAAATGAAAGAGATACTCTGGGCAAAATAAAACTGCAACTCTCATTTCTAACCCAGAGTAGAGTTGTTGAATTCACCCAAATGGCCACTGTGGCCACACCGATCAATTCTAATTTAATTATTATACATTTGACCTTTCAAAATACAGCTTTTGTTGGTTTTATGTATTGGGATACAAATAAATTTCATTTTTAAGAAACACATTCCGATTCTAAAGCATCTTGGAAAGCATTGCCACCACCGAAAGGATGATTTCAGCTGACAGGGTCTCAGATGCCAGGGTGAACTGGGAACAGAGTTAATTTGATGCATCACTTCTTCTGGAGCCCTTCGATCACAACAAATGGCACCTGCCAACTTCTCCATATGTTCCTGATCTAGGTCAAGTAGTTCTCAAGTAGCAACAATAGAGACAGTTTGTGAATTATTATGTGAATGAAACTTTCAAGCTAGGACATGCTATGAAACAAATTATACATTTCCTGGGACTTACTAAAATAATTAGTTTAGTAAAGCATGGGTCTGGATTTAAGACTTAAAAATATACATAAAAATAATCCATATTTCTTAGAGTAAAAAGAGAGATTTCCTCTGAAATTACTTTAGTTCCTTGACATAACTTTCTAGGACTGGATTTATCTGTTCCTTCAGTCAGTCCATCAATAGGCATTGACTGAGAGAGGACTAGGCACCTTGTCACACTAGGAATCATAAAATAAAATCCCTAACTGCAGTCTCACAATTCAGAAGACACAGATGCTCAAATAATTACTAAACAATGTGGTAATGATATATTAGACATATATAGATGGTTCTGTGGGAGTACAGGAGGAAAAATAAATAATTAGGAAGGGGGAAGCTAGGCTAATCTGTATTTTCCTTGGTAACTGGTCCTAACATTTTTTTGAATATAGTGATAAAATATTTGAATTTGAAATTACATTTGATGATTCATGTTGGTTAGGAAATAAAACATTTCTCACCATTAAGAATTAAAATCCCAGTAATCAACATAAGGACAATGTTATTTTTAAAAATGTAACATATAAGAAATAATAAATATTAAAATCTCATTTAAATAAAAGATCACTTTTAAAGAAATTTTTAACACTGAATTTTGGAAGTATTCAGTTAATCTCCCTTGCTACGTATATGCTTCTCATGTGTGTGTAAGTACTTTTTTTTTTCACTGAACTGTGGGTTTTCTGCTTTGTGCGTTATTTAGAGCATCATTAGATTCCAAGCTGATTTTCCTTTGCAACTCAGTACACTTCTGCACTCCTTCTCCAGAATTAATTGATATAATGAGCTGATGTAAATTATTTTCACTATTAGCCTGAGCTAATATTACCCCATAGCAATTTAGGAAGTAACTATTCCACACAAAGGCATATATGTACTCTATTCCAAAATTAAGTATGAAGGATTTTTTTTTTTTACTTTCAAATAATTTTGGGGTGTCTGTCCCATTACTTCCTTCCATGACCTGGAGAATCAAGGCTGCTGAATATAAATACCTTGTGCTGTGGCCCATGTCTATGCCCCTGTAGTGGGTAGTGGTTATGGCACTGGACCTGAACAACTAGGACCACCCACTACTCACAGTTCTACCCCCTTGTCATTGCTTCTCATGTACCCTGCTGGGAACAATCTTCAACATTTTATAAAAATGCCACTCCTCTCTTAATACCTGGATGAAATGCTCTAAACTTTATTAACCCCTTATTTATATTTTATCCATAACTACTCCAGTATCCAAATTTCTACAGCATTTTGTATCTCTTTAGTGAGTCATTGCATCCTGCTTGGTGTGGTATTCTGCATGAATCTTGCCCCCACCTCCACCTAGGTCATAAAGTGTTTGGAGAAGGACTATCTTTGTAGCCTTGATGGCACCAACACCAAGCGCCTATTAAATGTGGTGTTAGAGGAGCAATGTCAGCATCAGGGTGGCGTGGACGGTTCTCCTTGTCTCTCCTCTTTATGTTACAGCCAGTAGGACATCCACAGTCCAACAAAGGATCCCCTGCATGGCAATGCTGGGATGCCCAAGAAATCCATACATCTTTATATCTGAAGGTGGTTAGATTGGACCTTATGGAAGTGGTGGGACTAGGGGAGCAGTGATGGACACCACAACCCTGGCCTCCTTGGCAGTGGTGCCCACAACCCAGGCAACCTTGGCAGTGATGTCAGCACCGGAGACCCCTCTGGCAGAGGGAGTGGAGGGTGGAAAGTGTGTGCTTCCAAACACGGCCATGAGGGAGCTCATGTAAGAGAAATAAAAATGTGTAATATAGCTCCACCTGCTAGAAAATAAAAGAAAAACCTCTAATTACCAACTTATCGAACTGTTAAAATCAAAGTGAACAAAGCTTCACCGAAATAAGAAAAGCATCTGCTACTTCAGATGCCCTGGCGGAAGCACATCTCATCAAACGGTGAAAAATCATGGTGCTATGGTATCACAAAGGTAAAATAACATTTCTCTAACAAACAAACTCAGAGTTACAGAAGATTGGGATCTGATGAAGAATTCAAAATAGCTGTGGTGAAAAACAATTCAACAAACTACAAGAAAACTTGGAAAGGCAATTCAAAATTAATGAACAGAAGGATTATTTTACTAGAGACTGAAATTCAAAAACAAGAACCTAACAGAAATTCTGGAACTGAAGACTCAATAAATGAGATGAAGAAAGCATTAGAAAACATTGGTAAGCATGCTGATCAGATGGAAGAGAAAATAAGTGATCAGGAAGATGAGAATCTAGAAACTATTCAGGAAGAAAAAGAGAGAGAACTAAGAATTTTAGAGAGTGAAAAAACTTAGGAGAGCTATCAGACTCCATTAGAAGAGCGAACATAAGAATGAATAATGGGTATACCAAAAAGAGAAGAGGAGAAAAGGGGTATCGGGGTTACTGAGGGAAATGATACCTGAGAACTTCTCAAACCTGAAAGAAGAACTAGACATTCAAGACCACAAAGCTATTGCCATTTCAATGCAAAAAGACCCTTTCTAAGTCACATTATAATGGAACCATAAAAAATCAATCAAAGAATCTTGAAGGTAGCCGGGGCAAAGGGGGACGGGGAGGCGGGGAGTAACCTACAAAGGAAGTCTCAGTAGGAAGCAATCAGCAGATTTCTCGGAAACTCTATAGGACAAGAGACAGTGGAATATTGTATTCAAAGTATTGAAAGACAGAAATTTCCAGCCATGAATACTCTATCCAACAAAATTATCCTTCATATATGAAGGAGAAGTAAAGGTTTTTCCAGACAAACAAAAGCTGAGAAAGTTCACACCACTAGACCTGCCTTACAGTATATATTGAAAAGGAGTTCTCCTATCTGGAACAAAAAGATGAAAGTATGCAAAACTTTGAGTAAGGTGAAAGACAGAATAAGGAAATTATAACTATTTTAGAATAAGGTGTAAAACACTTAAATATAACATAAAGATTAAAGGAAAAAAGCATTAAAATAATTATAGCTACTA
>NW_011888893.1:2268019-2272017 GCF_000151845.1 Pteropus vampyrus
CCTACAAAGGAAGTCTCAGTAGGAAGCAATCAGCAGATTTCTCGGAAACTCTATAGGACAAGAGACAGTGGAATATTGTATTCAAAGTATTGAAAGACAGAAATTTCCAGCCATGAATACTCTATCCAACAAAATTATCCTTCATATATGAAGGAGAAGTAAAGGTTTTTCCAGACAAACAAAAGCTGAGAAAGTTCACACCACTAGACCTGCCTTACAGTATATATTGAAAAGGAGTTCTCCTATCTGGAACAAAAAGATGAAAGTATGCAAAACTTTGAGTAAGGTGAAAGACAGAATAAGGAAATTATAACTATTTTAGAATAAGGTGTAAAACACTTAAATATAACATAAAGATTAAAGGAAAAAAGCATTAAAATAATTATAGCTACTACAATTTGGTGATGAACTTGCAGCATAAAAAAAGGATAATTTGTTACCACAAAATATAAAAGAAGATTAGGAAAATGATGGAACCTGTATAGGCAAAGGAAATAAGTTGCTAACAGCAGGAAAAAAAGACTTTTATGAAACATTTTATATAAACCTCATGGTAACTACCAAACAAAAATCTAGAGTAAAGACAAAACATAAAAAGGGAGGAACTAGAAAGTCATGATAGGAAACCACCAACTTAAAATGGTAGAAATGCAGGAAAAAGTAAACAATGGAGATAAAAAACAAATAGAAAACAAAAGAGAAAAGGGCAGTAGTTAGTCCTCTTATATTAATAATCACCGTAAATGTAAATGATTGAACTCACCAGTCAAAAAGACACAGAGTGGATAGGTGGATTAAAAAAGAAGACATGACCACATGCTGCCTTCAGGAGATGCATGTCAGCTCCAAAGACAAACATAACCTCAAAGCGAAGGGGTAGAATATTACATTCCAAGCAAATGGTAACTGAAAGAAAGCGGGTATAGTGATACTTACACCAGGTAAAATAGACTTCCAGCCAAAAATGGTAATATGAGACAAAGAAGGTCATTATATAATGATAAATAGGTCAATATATCAAAAATATATAACAATCATAAATATATATGCTCTCAGTATTTGAGCACTAAAATGTATTAAGCAAAAACTAATAGATCTTAAGAGAGAAATGCTTACCAAGGGATGGAAGATGTGGGGTAAGATTGATGGTGTTTAGAGATATAGACTTGTAATGAATAGTAAATAAGCCATAGAGAGCTAATGCACAGCATAATGAACATAGTCAATAATACTGTACTATAGTGATGTAATGTGATAAAAATTGCTTTAATGACAGTCATATTACAGTATATAAATGTATCAACATGCTATACATCTCAAATTTACAAGTCGTAACATCAGATTTATCATACAAATTTTAAAAATCGAAGAGTTTTAAGTTGAAATTAATTAATTAATTAATTGATAAAGTAAATCCCCTCTCATGATAATCCAATATCACGCATTCGCGTATGTTGTATTTTCCTCCAATAATGCTCTTTCTCTTATTTTCTTCTCTTATAATTCTGCCCATTCATTGAGACTCAATCTAAAAGCATGTTATTATGCCCCCAATCTACATATAGTCCCTTAAGTGCAACTCCATAGTGCACTGTTTGTCTGGGCATGGTGCCACTTTTCATGTCCACCTTACAGTATAGTTTTGGTGTACACAGTGTATTTACTTTCCTAGACCATCAGCTCTTGAAAGGCAGTGAATAGAATTTTATTCTTCTATTTCTCACAGTGCTACACACAGCCAGTGCTCAATACATGTTTGTTACACGACTAAAGGTTCGCAAAGACTTGGAGAGGAAGAACATTTCGATGTAAGACTCGGAGATTCCGTGCCTAACTGGCCTGTACCCTGCTACTGTAGTTTTAGGCGTGGCTGGCGGTCAGTTAGAACAGGGGCTGGAGAATGCCATCTCTGAGCCCAGTGTCATCATTTTTACAGCAGGAAGCTACCAGGGCATTATGATTAGGAGTTCCATGCAGGGTGGCTCTCCATCAGTTCATTACCCATGACTCACTATTATTGATTCTCTTTCTTTATTCCGAGTGGACTTTTCTATTTGACAGAGTTTTCTATTAAAATCCAGAACTCTCTGTGAGTGCTGATATAGAACAATGAATACCTTTGTTATCCATGAGCATCTTAACCAGGGTTATAAAGAACCAGTCTGTGGGGAAGTCGGAGAGAGGAATTGTTGAGAGGGATAAGGAAGTAGGACCAGGAGAAAGGAAGGAGTTTGTGCTATTGAAACAGGAGTGTTGCTAAAAAGATTTCAGCTTCACTATTGCTGGGGTACAGGCAAGCTATAAGATTGTGCCCCAGAAGCTATAGTCCAGATATCCATAGCTCCCATTTATAGGTCCTGTATTTCTTGACTAGTAATTATCTAGTTTATGAACATTATCTCTGAACCTTAGAACTGCTTATATAAGTTAGGTATTGACTCTATTTTTCAAATGAGAAATTGTGATTCAGAAAAGTTAAATTGCATAGTCATAATTGGCCATCTTGTAAATAGAGAAAAATTTGAACACAAAACCTGTATTTTTCTCTCTATGTTATGCTTGCTGCCTTTTTAAGTAGGCGGCTTTTATTAGCCAGCTTTGCATAGGGGAAAGAGTAAGGAAGACTTAGAAATCCTTTCTTATAAGACTAGTATATTCTCATTGCTGTTGCCATGACATTATTTCAAAAACTCAATTGCTGTGAGAAACTCACTGTTACCCCTTTCTGACTTGGTTTTGGTCTTGATAAAGAGTAGAACAGGAAACAAGATGGCTACTCTTCCATCTCTCACCAGGAGGAAATTTAGCTAGTGTCTTTGTTTTTGTGCAAAAGAAAAACAAAATGAATCTGTGATATGCAAATCTCTCAACCGTTTGTTAATTTCTACTGTTTACTCAAAAATGAGAAACTACAGGCCTGTGATACATCATCTTTTGTGCGCTTGGCACCTTCCATTATGAATCATATTAATCTGCTCAAACTAACAAGGATTAATTGCCTTGGTAAGGCAACCTGGCATTGAAATGATATATTGCCCAGACAGCTTGGAATTTGGCCACTCATAAATCTCATTTGTTTGTTGGTTTATTTCTCTTTGTCTCTTTCTCTGACAGATGTGTGCCCAATCACTGTGAGCATGGTGGGAAGTGCTCGCAAACGTGGGACAGCTTCAAATGCACTTGTGATGAGACGGGATACAGTGGGGCCACCTGCCACAACTGTGAGTGCCAATTCATCTCACTTTAAACTCGTAACTGCATGAGAATCCCAGGTCTTCAGCTATGCTTTAAAGCTCAGCAACCTGCATAATCCACACACTAAATCACTTGATTCTGAGGAACCCAGATTTGTTGTTTTTTCTCCAGAGTAGAATTCTATTTGTCAAAATATATTCTTTCATGCCTAATGACTCAAAAAGAAGGACCAACATTTCCAGTGTTTGTAAACATGTAGTTGAAATTAGAACGCTGGTCTTAGATTTGACTCTGTCTAAGCTGTGTCTGTCTGGATAGATTGTTTGGAAAATTGTTAGTGTGATATCTCTGACTCAATCCTCATTTATCAATTCATCGGAGAGACAATATAATTTGAACATTTAGTTTCTGGACAGTAGTTGTCTTGTACTCTGTCACAACTATTTGGCTGAATTTTTTTAGATCAGAAAAAAATGAGCTTAAAAGTGGAATGAAGCCCATTGAAGTTGTATATATAAAATAAAAACATGAGATGACAAATTTTTAAAATATAAAAAATAAAAGGTAACATAGGATGATGACTAGTAAAAACACAGATGTGCCTCATTTTACATGATAGCCTGACCCCGAAAAGGTAAATAAAAATTAAATATTTGTGATTCAAATATTTTTTAAAGGAATGTGAACTCCATAAATGCAACATTAACTTTCCCAAAATGCGCTGCTGTTTATAAAAGCACTTTTGAAAACAGATTTGCCATAAAACAAGTTGAAAGAAGGTCATCTGTCATGGTGCGTGCACG
>NW_011888893.1:2272067-2281477 GCF_000151845.1 Pteropus vampyrus
AACACAAAACCTGTATTTTTCTCTCTATGTTATGCTTGCTGCCTTTTTAAGTAGGCGGCTTTTATTAGCCAGCTTTGCATAGGGGAAAGAGTAAGGAAGACTTAGAAATCCTTTCTTATAAGACTAGTATATTCTCATTGCTGTTGCCATGACATTATTTCAAAAACTCAATTGCTGTGAGAAACTCACTGTTACCCCTTTCTGACTTGGTTTTGGTCTTGATAAAGAGTAGAACAGGAAACAAGATGGCTACTCTTCCATCTCTCACCAGGAGGAAATTTAGCTAGTGTCTTTGTTTTTGTGCAAAAGAAAAACAAAATGAATCTGTGATATGCAAATCTCTCAACCGTTTGTTAATTTCTACTGTTTACTCAAAAATGAGAAACTACAGGCCTGTGATACATCATCTTTTGTGCGCTTGGCACCTTCCATTATGAATCATATTAATCTGCTCAAACTAACAAGGATTAATTGCCTTGGTAAGGCAACCTGGCATTGAAATGATATATTGCCCAGACAGCTTGGAATTTGGCCACTCATAAATCTCATTTGTTTGTTGGTTTATTTCTCTTTGTCTCTTTCTCTGACAGATGTGTGCCCAATCACTGTGAGCATGGTGGGAAGTGCTCGCAAACGTGGGACAGCTTCAAATGCACTTGTGATGAGACGGGATACAGTGGGGCCACCTGCCACAACTGTGAGTGCCAATTCATCTCACTTTAAACTCGTAACTGCATGAGAATCCCAGGTCTTCAGCTATGCTTTAAAGCTCAGCAACCTGCATAATCCACACACTAAATCACTTGATTCTGAGGAACCCAGATTTGTTGTTTTTTCTCCAGAGTAGAATTCTATTTGTCAAAATATATTCTTTCATGCCTAATGACTCAAAAAGAAGGACCAACATTTCCAGTGTTTGTAAACATGTAGTTGAAATTAGAACGCTGGTCTTAGATTTGACTCTGTCTAAGCTGTGTCTGTCTGGATAGATTGTTTGGAAAATTGTTAGTGTGATATCTCTGACTCAATCCTCATTTATCAATTCATCGGAGAGACAATATAATTTGAACATTTAGTTTCTGGACAGTAGTTGTCTTGTACTCTGTCACAACTATTTGGCTGAATTTTTTTAGATCAGAAAAAAATGAGCTTAAAAGTGGAATGAAGCCCATTGAAGTTGTATATATAAAATAAAAACATGAGATGACAAATTTTTAAAATATAAAAAATAAAAGGTAACATAGGATGATGACTAGTAAAAACACAGATGTGCCTCATTTTACATGATAGCCTGACCCCGAAAAGGTAAATAAAAATTAAATATTTGTGATTCAAATATTTTTTAAAGGAATGTGAACTCCATAAATGCAACATTAACTTTCCCAAAATGCGCTGCTGTTTATAAAAGCACTTTTGAAAACAGATTTGCCATAAAACAAGTTGAAAGAAGGTCATCTGTCATGGTGCGTGCACGCGTGTGTGTATGTGAGTGTGGGGGGGGGGAGCGGAAGGGGAGAGAGGGAGACATGCATTCTCCTTTTATCTTCTCTCATTATTTTTGAAAAACTGAAAATCTAATGTCTAAACCCTTTAATTATACAGACTGCTTTCTCTTCACTTTTAGGAAATAAAGGCAAACAAAATATCAGAGTTTTGGGGACAGTAAAAGGCATATCATTCTCTGAGCCTTCATATATCATTATTTGTAGTGACATGCAGTAAGAAATTATGTTCAAAATACAATAGGATCTCAACTAAGAAAAAATATTTGTAATTTATTTTATCGCACTTACTAATTTATTTACGAATATATTCAGAGCCAGGAGACAAAAAGAACTCTTAGAAAAATTAACATTATTAGGAAGATGTACAAGAGAATAAAAACAGGCACTTAATAGGTTCGTCATCAGTAGAGCGTATATATAGGTACACGAAAAAGTATTTTAATGAATAAAGAACAAAACTGATATTGAAGTCAATTAGAATAAAGGAGTTATTTTTCCTTTCCAATCACTTCAAAACGTTAACATTCAGAGTGCTATTTATTATGTGACATATGATGTTTGAATTAGGTAGCTTTGATAAAACTAAGCACTTTAATTCCACCAATATAATTTACATATTGTGCTGTAAATACCACCTTTAACTACAAGGAATCTCGTTTCTGAATATGGAAATTCTAACTCATGACAAAGAGCAGGAAATTGGTGGTGGTTACAGTGGTTTCCCATCTCAGTGACCATTTTGATATTGAATTGAAAAGCAAATAATTATTTTTATAGCCGCTTCTTTCATTGAAATACACAGTAAAGGAAAAGATTTTTAAAATATTATTAAAAAATTAAACATTTAAACATACTCTACTGGTTGAATAGTTGATCGTTTTAAAGAGTAATAACTCCAAGTATTAGAAACGTCCAAAGTGTGTCTGGTTTGGTGCTAGTGCAAGCTCTAAATAAATGAGAAGCTCTACTTCTCATTCCTGCTCATTTCTTGTTCCATTTTTGTGTCTACAACAGTAGACTCATCCGTTTTAACAATGAGGCCCTGTTCCCTTGTCATCTTCTCTAAACAAGGCCAAAATCTTGAAAATCAAGTGTGTGCCTACGTAGAAGTTGCAAGAAGGTAGTGCATATCAAGAAAGTGTCGATTGGATCCTATTTTTGTGAAAAAGTATACTTCGTGTCTCATCAAAGGGTAAATTCTCTTTACTAAACTGAAAGGCTTGACATGTCTCTGAGTTAATCCCATCGTTTAGTTAAAAATCAGGAGGGTCTGGCCCAGTCCATGATCATGTAAAAATACATAACATATGCCATTGGCTCTGAGACAAAATGAACCGTGGTGCATTTTCACTTAGTCAGTGGCCGCGCTGATCACAGGAGCACTGAAGTGAAAAGACTCGGGCCTCTGCCCCTGCGACGAGAGTGTCACGCGGCGAGCGCTCGCAGCAAGCCGTCTGACTTCTCTTGGACCTCCCGTATTCTGCCACTGACTGAGTGACGGCTGAGGTCTCACATTCAGAAAGCCAGTGAGCTGAGTCTTCCAGTTGCTTATTATGTCTTCTGTGGCTTTGAACTTTGTTAGTATTATTAAATATTTTACCTCATTATTTTCTGTGGAGGACCAAACATCCCTTTTGAAAAGGAGTTATGGTAATTTTGTAATAGTACTACTTTAGCAAGGTAAAGAATGGCTAACTCAGTCTAAAGTTTAGAATAACTAATTATTTAGTTAGAGCTTCAAATATTACAATTAGGCTACCTACCATTTCAGCACATTTTCCACACTGGTCTGGACTCAGTCAGGATGAGATAGCTGTTTCTCAGACGACCCCTGATCATCCAGGCTAGAGTTTATAGTCCAAGGTGGAACCTCGAAGCCCTTTTTTGATAGGTCACACTACCTGAGTTTGAACTTGGCTGTACAGCCTACTTACTTGTAACCTTAGACACTTAAGCCCTTTGAGCTTCAGTTTCTCCTGTGTGGAATGAGTATAGTAATAACACCCTTATAAAGCCATTGTGAGATGAAGCAACATGATTTATGGAAGACATTGAGATGAGCTTTAGTATCTGTTAGTACGCAGAATATTTTTACCATTTCATCTCTTTCAGAATAATCATCCCCTTGCTCTGTACTTTTATACCAATAATTGTCCGTATCACACAATGTGTCATTTAATTTCATGCCGCCATTCATTGTTTGTTATCATTACCATGGCAGATTTGGGCTTGAAGTGAATGATTGGCTTCCATAGTTTTTTGTTTTCTGGTTTGTTTGGTTTTTTTAAGAAGAATTAGAAAGAATTAAAAGTGATCTGTATATGTCCTAGACCTGTGTCCATTTGTTTGTTTGTTTATACGTGGAGAATTTATTTTCAAACCAATTTGAGGACCATCATTTACTAACCTCTCTCCAGAGGAGTCAGGATGTCATTCTTTGGGTGAGGAAAATCCTACAGGGAAAGCCAGAGATCCCCAGAGATGGTCAGATCACAAGAAAGAGAAAGCAAGCTTTTCTTGTCCAAAAACTAAAGTGGCTAGTGTGTGACAAAATGCAAATACATTAAATTGTTGCAGTTTTATACTTTTTAAATTTTCTTATGCAGACATTTCATTCTCAATGAACCTCTAAGAACTGACTAGGAGTATAGCAGGACCTAAAATCATGACCAAAAAAGTAGAATAGTCATGTAGAATAGTTTATTTGTTTTGTTATATTGACTTGTCCCTACTTCATGTTCTCAAATGTATGAGAATGTGTCTTTCTTGTGAGCAAAACTTCATGTTTATAGCTACAGTCTTTTTCTCAGTGGTGCTCCATAGATACTTTTCAGTTGGTCTCCAAGTCCACTTTCTAATACTTTACATATTATTTAGGATCTAATGATCATCTCATTTTTTTTCACATGTATTCCTTATACTTCATAGTTATGGCTCAAATTTACATAAGTTAAATTTTTTTTAAAAAAATCCCTTATCTCAAGGCCTACAGATTTTTTTTTTCATGCTGCTGGGGTCTGTCTTTGACCTCAGTCATTCCTGTGTATAACTTTGGTCTCTTATGTGGAACTGCCCTAAAAATCCCCAGAATGTCCTCAGTAATATGAAAAATTTTGGCTATTTTCACAAGTGCATAAGGATATTTGACAGATATAAGCAATGTTTAAGGGTAGAATTTTGTAAGAATTATTAAATGCCAGATCTTCATTCTGAGAGAAATATTTTTCCAGATATCTTTTTATTAAAGGATTCTCACCTTGCTCAGGTATATAGACATGACTCTTTCCAGAGGTAGTAAGAAAAGATAAACTTAATGGCCTACGCAGAACTCTTTCAATTTTAAAATTATGCGATTTCTGAATTCTGAAGTGCTAAGAAGGAACAGGTACTGATGTTGCCATGCAAATGCAGAGCTAAAAATTTTACTACCTAATGTTCAAGGAAAAAAGGAATTATAAAAGAAAAATATACATCCTGTAGTCTGGAGCTATTACTCTGGGTCTATAAATTTGTAAACCATAAATTACCTTGCATCTTATTACTGCACACAGGAAAAGTGCAGTGGATTTCAATAGCTCACACCAAGTTATTTATAATCCATTATACTCATAAGTAATTTAATTCAGAGCATAATTTTAAAAAATAAATTCTCCCCATCTGTTTGTAGTCATACTAATCCGGGGCATCGGCACCTAGATTTATCAACACTAGGAAATTTGGTACCTCTCTTTGTTTGGAACCACCAAGACTTAGGCAGCGATGAGGACAACGTGGAATTTGAGCATTACTACCTACACCTCCCTCTCAAAACGCAGATATTGAATAGAATCATAGCCTTATGGAATTGGACTCCATCCCTCAGCTGTAAGTCCACCTGGCTGATAAGGACCTGCTTGGAATGGCTGGGTCTCTAACTGGTCTTCTACCAGACTCCTCCTCCTTTTCTCCCCTCCAGTCTGGCTGGTTCTCTCACATGCCCTGTACCCGCACGTGGCTCTGTCTCCCTGCCACTGTCATCGCCACGGGACGTTTGCGCTTCCTCTGTCTCTGCTTTGTCTGGTGTACTTCCACTCATCCTTCAGATCTCAGTGCAGGAGTCACCTCCTTAGAAAGCTCTCCATGACCCTGTAATTAGGTCAGATCTTCTTATGTAAGACATATATCTTTCTCTTAGTGCTCGTGATGGTTGTGATTTTGGATTTATTACTCGTGACTCTTTAAGAATGTCTTTCTTCTCCACTGGACTAAACATTTGGAAGGAGACAGTGCCAGATCCACCATGTTATCACCAGGGCCTACCCAGAATATAGTCTGTGCTCAGTGAATAGGAATCAAAGAGTGAGTGAATGGCAGTGAATAGAAGGAGCATCAACAGCTTTTTTAAAAAAATCAGTGTCTTTTATACAAATTTATGAAGATAGTGAAACTATGGAGAGAGTGATGCTGAAGGGAAAAGAGGAAAATGGAAAAAGGCAGATGGAGACTAGAAGATGGATTCATAGAAAGCAGAGGGTGGTGATGGTAATAGCAGAAACAACCACAAGGGGTGTAAAGTCGTAAGAAGTTATATGGACAAATTCAGAATACGGACAGACAAACCTACACATTTAAAATAATCCGAGGAAAACACTGTGCCATGTTAAAATACCATTCATTAAAGTGACTTATGGGAATATATAAAACGGTGGCAAAATAAGTCGCAACAAAAAAAACTGACATCTTAGATAATAGAGTACAGTCAGCTACTGTGCTGGCTGATTGTATGAGCTATTTTAAAATAGATATATATGTGTTTAAATATTGACTATATAGTGAATGACAACAAAGTTTACTTTAAACTGATGCACAGTTTGAATAAGATGTACATAATCGTTTTATTGATCATGAAATATCATATGTATAGTCTTGCTACAGGGAAATTACAGAAAGGCAAATCTCAGGGTTTGAAATCAGACGTTCTGATGTCAGATCCTCAGATGCTCAGGCCGTATGGCTGGCCTTATTTCTCCATCAGCTGAGCTTTCCTAGTTGTAGGATAATTGACTCTCTCCTGGACAGTAAATCTTCTGCTATCCTCAAACCCTCTTAGCATATCAGTATGGATTTCACTTATACCGGAAGAGAGGGAAGTCCTCTCTTCCAGTAAGTGCTACAGGCCACTGACAGCAGTGAAATGAGAAGTATTAAATTTAATCCTCTTCCTCCCCAACTTCTTCCCCCCACTCCCCGGGCTGTACTGGCTTTGTGTTTTGGACAATCACTTAACCTCTCTGAACTGAAGCTTCCTCTGGGACATTAAGTTGAAATATTGTCTCTTAAAGTGCTTTGTAAATTTAGAAAACACCCTATATCTTTTTGTAACTTTTATTATACCACTAAGTCTTTAAAAATAGACAAATTTTTGTATGATTATAAGTAGCTTAAGGATACTGAGCACTGATACAGTTGATTCTTAGGGAGAAGATCAGAGGGTGCCTCAGTATTTAAGTCGATACTTACTGAAAAGATAAAAGGCTTTATTAGCAAATATAATGGCTACGTAGGCTGATTTATATGCACAGGGTGAATCTGCTCTTTCTAATCTAGACATGACATTAAGTTGCCAGATTGTGCTTTGTTACAGAGTGAGCAATTACCAATTTTCCAAGTTTACCTCCCTCTCATCCTCCCATCGCATTCCTACGCCATGACCTGCTTCAGGGGATCGGTGTGCCCTTGTCCTTAAGGAGTATCTGTGGGACACTGAGTCTCTGTATTCCTACCATCACTTATTTATTTATCCATTCATCAAAGTGTTGAGAGCTGACTCCACTTTGCATATAGGACCAGTGCTGGAATGTGGGGTACAGATAGGAGGAGGGCAGGAGTACCGGGGTACAGTGCTAAGCAGCTCCCTCTGTAGAAGCACATCATGTTGTTAAAAACAAAGGTCACTATAATTTTAATTCGTTTCCATATCTCTGGTTCATTGGGATTGCGAACTGAATGCTTACCTTTTATAGTCTAGGTTGACACTTTCATGCTTACAACATATGTATAAATGTAATTATATGGAAAAATTATTTAATGCCTTATCACAAATTCTTTGCAATTCTAAGCAGTTGTTTCATCCCTTCAGATTATATTATCAGACTATCTGTTTATTTCTGTTTTTTTTTTTTAATTTATTTTATCAGATAGACAGGGAGGAGGATGCAGCATCAGCACGGTATGGGGTGGACAGTGCAGTTTTCAGCCAACTGTACAATTAAAGTAACGATAAGTCTTGCTTGGTTGTGTGTATTCTCTACATGAGAAGCTCACGATTTTACTAGAGTGGAGGGGTTGGGGAAAGAGGAAAATGACAAGTGGTGTCACTTTCCGAAATCACACTCATTTACAGAAAGAAACAATAATCCCAGCAGCTCCTTTGCTCACATTTTCACCCAGCATCCACAGGTCAAATAAGATGGAAAAAGCGGGAAAGTGCTATCTGTGTAGAAATGTCGGAAGGGGATTCAGAGGCCACTCTATCTTACGGCTACGACCAAATAAATTACAGTGGATTAAAATAGTGCAGGTCATTTGGAGAAACACAGCCCGAGGACCTTTACCTTCCTCAGGCAGCCCAGATTTCAAATTAATCCCTTCTTTCATGACTTGCTTTGGAAAGATGGCTAAGATTAAAGATACAAAGAAAGGATTTAATTTCAGTTTTACAAAGACATTTTCAATAGTTTCAAAAATATATCTTTCTCTTCAAATAAAGCGCCTTTGCAAAAAGTTGATCTGCAAATGCACATTAACGAGGAGCCTGCTATGGAGATGAGCTATGATCCTGTGAACTTCTCAGAGGCTGTGAAATGCCAGCGCTGGGTCTCGCGGGAGTTGACATTATTCATTAAACTCCCCTGTAGTTTGAATCTCAGTCAGTGACTGTCTCATCCTAGGTTCAGAGTGAAGAGAAAGAGAATAGAAAACACTCATTTCTTCACCTTTGCCAGGTTCATTTGGGGAAAGAAGATAAGAGAGATAAGGCCTGGTTACTTAGAATACAAAGACGGAAACTTCAGAGACATTTGTTTCTACTCAAAAACAAGAAAGGAGAATTCAAGTTAAAAATAGTATGTGTTCTCCTTTGATCCTTTTAATGTCTCCCAAATCAAACTTTTTTTTTTAGCTTTCATATTGACATTAGTCACTGTGTTCCTACTGCAAGTCTTTAGCTTTATAAACTTGCTGTATAGGATTGCCTCCAATCCACAGATGTTTCCAGTTCGTTCAGTGACATTACGTGTCTATTTTCAATGCAGCACACCATGTGGATACAGAGATATGGCCCAGATAGTTAAAAGGGAAGCAGAACAGTCAGGACACACTAATATACTAGGAGAAAGTAATGGATTTATGTGCCAAACTGGTGTAGAGTCCGGTGTGTTTAATAGGAGAGAGGACAGTGTGAACTAACATGGCTGGGGAAGGGTTCAGGGAAGACGAAATCCTGAGTCAAGTTCCGTGTTTGGTTGGTGATTCAGACTGGGACTAACAGGAAAAAAATGTGAGAGGTGGGCCAGCAGAAGCAGAAGTCCAAGTGCAGAAATAAACTTAGACTGTTGTGTTTGGTGTAGATGGCTAGCACCAAAAGCAGACATTTCCCATGGAGACTACAGCAGTTTCCAAGGAAATTTTGCTGGCTCACTCTTTGGGTGTTCTTATATCTGACCGCTCCAAGTTTTAGTAAAATATTATTTTTGAAAATGGTTTAACTTAGCCAAATAAAGTGAAATAATATAAATGTATATGGATTTAACTTTAAAAATATGGTCTTATTTTCAAATAAAGCTAGAAAAAGATTCAATGGCTTGTAGTTCCTTGTAGTCTCATCATATAATTTTGTTCCAAAGCTGCCATGGTGGCTCTTGCCTG
>NW_011888893.1:2282432-2293166 GCF_000151845.1 Pteropus vampyrus
TGCTATAGTGAGACAGGGGCTGGGGAAGGAGACAGCTTCAGTCAGTCAGTGATGGGTGACAGAAGTGCAGTGGTCACAGAATGCCCTACCCCCCCGGCTTCTCACAGATGCTGCATCCACCGCGTAGGACGTACTTTCCGCTAATACCAGAGAAACCGTGGCACCGACCCTGTCTCGCAGTGTTGGCTTTGCCTCGGTGCCTTTGCCGCAGCTCCACTGAATAGAGGTGATTTTCACTAAGTTTCATTTCTATGACTAAACCGGGTTTGGGGCTAACACATATTTTAGAAATAAAAATAAGGATACAGAATGATTCATAGAGTAGAGATAACAAATCTTACTGGGAGACAAATCTTACTGGGAAGCATTTGACATGCTATTAGCAATCACGGAAGAAAGTTTATTAATAGAGAACAATTCCCCACACCCCTTATACAGGTAGATTCAACAGTGAAAGAACTTACACATAGTAAAAGCGTATTAAAGACCAAGTCATGTATTCACTGTGTTAAAAATTCTAAGGGACTTTGAATTAGGATTTCAGTTTGTATTCAGAATGATACTTCATTTTCCTCCTTGTTATCCCCTTATGCTTTCCATGTACCACCTATCTTAAGATGAGATAAATGAATAACATGTAGTTCCTTAGCTAGGCATGGGTTCAGTTTGACACTTAACATCAATTTCACATGTGGTGATCACAAAACACATTTAATCTGCACAAACTGTAATTTTCATGCTGTGATCATTTAGATTCCAACAGCCTCTCTATTGATTAGTTTAAGAAAACTGGGTTTCCATTGTGCTTTTTTAATGAGGATGCCCAGTGGAAAGTCATACCAGAATCTTAAGAAACTTTCTGTTCAAAAGTACAACAAATAGAACTTGGATGGTTAGGAAGGTGGGCTTCTTGTCTATAGACTTAAAAAAATATACAAAGGTTTTTTTTGGGGGGGTAGTTTAGTAGATATTTTGAAATACTTATTGATGTAATAGTGTATTAAGATTAAAGACTATGCCTAAAAAATAAAGTGGATGCCCTGAAATGCTGCCTTCTTATCGTCTCCTTGTCAGAGGTCTGCAGCTACCCCAATTTTCTAAATTTTGTCCCAGTTCTCTTCCCTAATATGTGGCCACTTGCTCCCAAAAAAGGAATATTTTAAGTAGGGGTGGTGCGGGGAGAAAATATGGAGGGAACTTGGCGGAGTGGGTGGGAAGAGAAGGAAGAGTGTTGTAACCTTTGAACTGCAAGGCTAGTTACTCTACTTCCTAGCTCCTTTGCTTCCCTACAGTGTGATCTGGGCATGAACAGAGGGCTTTGTGCGTATTTCAAGCAGCCCTAGAGATCATGTAAATGAAGTTTAGAAGAAACAGAAATTTATTTGTTTTTCAAGTTTATTTACTTCCTGCCTTAGATTTAAATGTATACTTAGGGCCAAAAAATAAAAAAATTTAAAAAAAAAAGCCATTTTAAAGGGAAGTCAAAGAATAATATTTTTTTCTAGACAAAACCAGAGTGAGAGTTAAAAACAAAAACGAAAATAAATGTCAGTGAGCCAGAATGACTGACATAATGCTGCTTTTGTTTCTCAGTAAGAGAATAACTTTCCAATTTCATTTGACAATGTCCCTGATATTTGGTCCATAATAATTTCTTTATGCCAAAATTATGTTTTGTAGAAAATAGCGTGAACAAAAGGCTTCAGTTCCAACGGGACTGACTCCCACTTAAATCTTTTGGTGAACCAAGAAGCAAAGTTTATTCACAATCAGAAAAGTGTCGGTAAGCAGTAATCGAAGGAGAGGAACTTTTTGTGCTTTATCTTATAAATGACTTCAAGAGATGAGATGCTTTTTGTGCGCATCAGTTTCCTAGGGGTGCCTTAACAAATGACCACAAACTTGGTGGCTTAAAACAACGGAAGTTTATTGTGTCACAGTTCCAGAGGCCAGAAGTCTAAAACCAAGGTGTCAATGGTGCCATGCTCCAGACAGGTTCTGGGGAAGAGTCCCCATTGCTTCTTTCTTGTTGGGTGGCTGCCAGCAATTTTTGGTGTCCCTTGACTTTTATAGTTTTAACGCTCTAGTTTCTGCCTTCATCTTCACATGACCTTCTTCCCTGTGAGTCTGTGTGCCTGAATCTCCTTCTCATTTCTCTTATTAAGACACCAGCAGTTGAATTTAGGGCCCGTACTAATCCAGTATGAGTCATCTTAACCAACTACATCTGCAAAGACACTTTTTCCAAATACAATCCCTTTCTAAGTTTCGTGATGGACATAAGTTTTGCAGATCACTATTCAGCCCACTGCACTGCACCTGCTCACGTCTGTCCCTGTATGTCGCGTCCACACGTCCCCTCCTACTTCCTCATCTCCTCGCTTTGCTTATGTCATCCCACAAAATCCATCCTAGAACGCTCTTCTCCCCACTTTTGCAAACGTTGTGCCCTTTAGAGTCTAGTTCACAATCTCTTTGTATTTGGTGAAATTTTCTCTGATCACTCAAGCTTAAAATGACCTCTTTCTGTCTCATTTTCCATAGTAGTTATTATCTATATTATTTCTCTGGCATTTATGCACTTCATTTTTTCCCTAAACGTTTTATTTGCATTTTCCCCAGAATGTAATTGTGTGGGCATAGGTCAACTATTCCCACATTTTTTCTTACAAATCCTAGTGTTCAGTATTTGTTGATTAAAATTTTAATTTTGAACATGTTGAAAGTATATTCATGAGGACAGAGAGGGAAGTATGTTAAGTATTGAACTTTATATTTACCATCGTATAGTCTTCACAGTTGCATCTAAGGGAAGATATTCTTCCATTTTACAAATTTAAAAACTGATGTTCCAAGTACATGGCAGAAACAGGATTTCAAACCACTCCTTATTTTGTGAAGTCTATATTCTGCTGTAGTGCCTCCTTTCTGGCAAAGCTTTCTCAACTCTCAGAGCCTTGAAAATTCCTAGAACATAGAGACTGTTTTGAGGTGTGGCCTTGAAAAGTTGGTTTTATGTTGGAAAACATCGTAGAGGCGCCACATCCTGCAGTTTCTGACATCGGCCTACACTACTGCTCATCACCCTGGGAGCAGCTGCTGTGGTAGCAGGTTAGGGGACCTCGGAGAGAAACAGGCCACCTTCTTAGGGGCACATGTGAACGCGTAGGCCTCCGATTTCTCACACGGTCACTCTGTTTGTAGAGGCAACATAAAATCATTTAAAAAGCACTTTGAAACCTCAAAGAACAGCTGTATTTAAATTATTTTACAATTTGTAGTTTGTATTTGTGATACATTTACATTAAGAGAAACGTGTATATATGCATAGTTTACCTATTATATGCATAGATAAGGCCCCTCTCCAAGGCATTTGTGGTTCGTGGAGCTCTGTCCTTTGCTCTCCTGACCGGATCTGATTAAATACGCGTAGATGTGCATGTCCGCACACAATGATGCGCACTTCAGTAAGTGATCAGAGGCTGACTTTACAGGCTGACTTTCTTGACTTGATTGCTCATTCAGAAAATACTAGTGCGTTGTACATTCCCACACAGACTCCCGTCCTCTCCATAAAGGGTGGAGACCCACGTGCTGCAGAGCTCGCTGTGGGCTCCTGGCTCAGAAGTCGCTCTCTCAGCACTCTTTTGACTTTGTTAATGGCCCTGATGTACAAACCCAGAATAAAGGAGAATTAAAGTCCAAAGTTAATTTCAAGCTCCATTAGAAATTAAAGGTGTTGAGAAAGAAATCAATATTTGCCCAGTGCAAAATGACTAAATTCAAAGCAATTAATTCTATTATTTTGTAATTTCTAAAAACTATGAAGGACTTTCAAACTATGAAATGTTGCCATGTTCACACATATACACGATATGTGACTAAAAATAATGAGAATGATTTCCAGAAGCAGCAACCAAAAATCTATTTTATTATTTTTTAGCCACACCATGTAGTGTATACACTAAACTGTGTGTCCTAAAATAGAGCCAATTATTCTGTAAAATTCGTGCCTGTTTCCAGCAATTACCAACACTCAGTTGTAAATCTGAGAGGATTTAATGGCTAGAAACAATGCAAAAAAAGCAAAAAGACTTATTTTAATGGAATAAACGTATCCATTTTCTTAATTTTGCTTTCTTTTCCAGCTTCTTTCATGTAACTTTGTGGATTACAAACAAATGACTTAAAATACTGTAGTTTCAACTAGTGTAAAGTATTATGCAATCTGGAGAGTTATAGGTCACAAAAGACATAAAATACTCAGTAAAAGCTTTTTCATGGCAGAATCGTGGTCACTTCTTCCCTATTCTGCCTTTTGGGGAAAGTCTGAGCTAACAAGTGGAACTTCCACAGGTCCAGAAAGATCAGAGCAAATGGCCTGGATCAGACCTTGTACTGAGGGCGTGTCCCTCACCCCTTCCCCTCGTCCAGAAGATGCCTCAGGAGAACTCGCTCAAGCATCACTTACTCAACAGACATGGGGGGACAATTGTAAAAGATAGCGTGGGACTAGACCAGTTCTTAGCTAAGAAAATGTCATGAGCCTTTTAGTTAAACTTTCTTCCTTGGTGATTAAAGTAGTCAATAGGATAAAGGCCTAAGAGCAGTAGAAGAAGACACAGTCAGGCATAGGGACCATTCTAAGACTTTCAGCAAGAGAGAACAGAGAGAAATTGTGGGCAAAGCCTCATGTCCTTCAGATTTCTGAATATTGACACATTCTTCCAGTGGCTAATACTCAACACCTTGACTTTTCAAAAATGGCATCTTTTAAAATTCTGTTAGATGTATTTTCCTTAAAGGCAGCTCTCTTCTGACCAATGATACGAAGCTGGGTTTAGGAGGTGAGCCGCCTGGCCTGCCAGCCCCTGTCCACTGGCTTTGTGCCGCTCTTCAAAGTTTTGCACCGGCTCTAACACACAAACCCGTCAGACCCGGCAGGTTTCTGACTCTCTTAACTTTCCTGTTGTTCAACCTTCCCTTCCTTCCTGTGATGTTTTAAAAAGGGAGTGGATGCTGGACTGGGAATCTAGCCCCCAGTTCTGTCCTTTATTGTCTGTATGGTTCAAGGTGGTGGCTTAACCTCCCTGCACCTCACTTCTCTCTCCTGTATCAGAGAAGTAATAACACTCGCCTGGCAAAGCAGAGTTTTGTTTTTGTCAATATTTAAGAATTTAAAGTATTTGAGAAATAGAAGCGCATTACCAGGCATATCATGAGCTGCTGGAGTTGTCGTCCGTCTTTCTTTCCTGGATGCCCAGGGACTGTGTGTCCCCTCTCCCCACTTAGTCTGTGAGACCTGCTCTCAGGAGAGCCTCAGACATCTGACATTAGTGCCTGCAGCGAACTAAGTCACACGAGCAAAAGGAGGGAAGGCAAGTCAGAAATCCAAAAGCAGGGGCACGAAGAGGGCAGGATGGGGAGTGGCAGGCGTTTGAAAACTATGACTCCTCCTCCGCGTTCCTCAGAACCGCAGCCAGGTCGTCTGAAGAAGTCATCCTCCCTCGCTCTCCTCTTCCGAGCCAGTCAGCCCCTCAGCACGGCCTTTGCTGAATCTGCTCTCGCAGTGACCTCCCTCATGGCAAATTGGTGCTAATTCATATAAGTGGGATATCTATAGTTTATGTTTTCTTCTCCTTGTAGTGGTTTTCTTTGTTTTCTGTGACTCGACAAGCTCTTCATTTGGGTTCAGTTTAATTGCAGCCACTGCTTTTCCATGTAGGCCCTGAGCTCTTACGAGGGCCCTAACTGTGAATGGCGGGGCTCCCCGGCCTTGTCCACACTTACACATGGCCCCTTAATGCCCCTAGCCACGTCTTCAATTCTCGTTAGTGAAGATTCCTTTATCTATACTGCTAGTCCAGAACATTCTACTAGATCCGTTAAACTGCTTTATGGACAGTGGCTGGCACATAGTAGGAATTTAATAAATATTTGTGGAATGTACGAACATCTCAGGATCCTACGTGTTGTATCTCCGTAACAAACTCAGCATACTGAAAATCACCTTATCCTTTCCCCTGTGCCTTTCAGACTTAGGTTTCCTCCTGTGTTACCTCCCATTGTCAATGGGCCATTACAAACCCAGACATTGAAGTCAATAATCTAAACCAACCTGCGCATCTCATCAGTCACCAAGTTCCGCACGTTCTCTGTCCGGGACAGCATCCGTACCCCACCTGCCTCTCCAGGTCCTCCCCACCTCTGAGCAGCTGCAGGGACCTTCCAATCCTGCTTTGAGAGCCTTCTGTCGATCCTCCACATGTCTGCTAGACCGAAATTTCAAAAGTGAGAATCTAATGCCATCATTTTTCAGGTTAAAACCCTTTAATCTCAAAAGTTGCCATAAAACAATTGGAAAAAGTTAGCATACAGAGTGTTACACTATCTATATCTCGTCCGTCTCACTGTCATTTTTCTAGCACCCTCTCCATTGTCTCCTGGTGTTTGGAGCATGTAATTTTTTTATCCAAACCTTTGCATAGAACAGAATTTCTCCCCTTCCTCTTCTGGTTAGTTAACTTCGACGTATTCCTCAATACTCAGCTCAAGTCTCATTTATTTCAGGAAACATTCTATAATCCCAAATCCGATTTAGGCCCTCACCTTCTGTGCTCCCCCAGCCAGCTGTACATACCCTGTCAATGAAATAGCAGTATGGAGTTACTGGATATTTTCTTCTCGTTATCAAAAAAATGTCTTATTTGACTTCTCATACCAAATCACATGACAGGACTGTTAGGCACTCCACAAATGCTTCTTACATACGGAAAGAATTCCACACAAACTACTTGGTGGTGGGCATTTTGCTTGAAGGAAAGCGGTCGGGTTTGCCCCAAACTGTCAGTCTCCTTCTCTGCTCGACCCTGCCCCCCTTCATTGTGTCTTTTCCTCTAATCTCCATCAAACGGGGAAAGAAGGGCTGATATCAGTCACTTACTTGGAAATTCCTTAGGAGGAGCGGGATTCAGTCATTGTCACTTTCCCCATCAGTTACGCTTTGAGCTAATGTAGTAGTTGTAAACGGAAAGACTAAGTTCCCACTTACAGAAAGTTCAGGGCAGGAAACGCTTACTGATTCTCGCTTTCTTACTTATAAAGTTAGCCTGGAACATGAGATGCAGTCCCTTTATGCCGCCTGGCATGTGTTCAGGGGTTTTCTTTAGAGATTGTTTTATCTGGCACTTAATTCCTAGGCACCTCTGGGAACGGGAGGGAAGGAGCTTCAAGCACGAAACATGGAGACTACCAGTCAGTCCATCAGTTCAGTGTCGATCTAGTTTTTGTTTTGTTTTGTTCTAAACCGGTAATACGTAAATTTTAGTTTGTTTGAGAATCTCCTAAGTAAATCTGTAAAGAAGAGATTCCAGAACACCATACCAAGAGTTTCTGTAATAGGCTCAGAGAATGCATTTTAATGCGCTTACTAGAAGATTCTAGAAGATTGGGAAGCAGATGACTCATACCAATTTGAGTGGACATGGCTTCCCTTTCGTTCTCTTTATCCGTCCAGAAGATGGAGCAGCTCTGGGGCTCTACTTTTCTAACACTTTCCTTCCCTCCACTAAAAGTTCACCTGACTCTGAGAGCTGAAACCCATCATTTAATGTCCTCTTAAAGAGTGACTTTGCCATCTGTTCTGCCATAACCTCGCAGTAGCATTTCAGTCACTAGCCGCAGGGGCTCTCCATTACCTTGTGACCAAGAGTTTCAGTCACATCATGTTTACCAGGATGCAGGCCATGGTCAAGAAGCAGGCCACTGCGTAATATGCTATCAAAGGGACTTCAAAAGAAAAAGGAGTGTCTTGGGGCCCTCATACCCCAGCCATAGGGATGGTGGACAGGGGAAAAACAGCAGCACTTACGTTTTGAAACACTCATTCCAGAACCTTTGTTTTTAACAATGAACGTGTGTTTGACATAACTATAAATAGTGTCAGAAAAAAAAAGTCCCCAAAAAGTAAAATTACAACCGATACCAACACAGAAGAGATGAAAATCTCCAAAAGTTTGATGTAATAGTTTGTAAGTGACATCGATAAATTTTGATTAGTATTTTATAATTCCCAAGCAATACAATAACCATTATGCATTTTACAAAAGATGCAATAGGTTAACATATAACATATATTAATGTTTTTTCATTTTTGTTTTATTACAGTACTTTCTAACGTGTTCGAATTTCATAACTGCTCCTGTATCATACTAATGACTTAAAAGTAGGTAACAGTAGGAGCATTGTTGCCCATCGGGGTCCCGGGTGAATAGGTGGTGGGCTGCGCTGACTGTGCATACAGATGACTCCAGGTGCTTTTTAGTTTCTCACCCCTCCGGCTCCTTTTTTATGTCGATGACAAAAGGTGGTGCATTTAGCACATCATGAATACCAGCCTGGCGCTTCTTCGAACCCTACCTGACAGTTTCTCCTTTTGTTCTTCTCTTCATACATCGTTTAAGAGTGATACCGGTACCAAAAACTCATAGAGTAATGATTTTACTATTTCATTCTGCATTTCTTTAAGAAAGAATTTCTTTCTTCCTCAAGCTGGTTTCTTTTTTTAATGAAAAAGCTAATTATCCTTTAAAGCAACATTTTTTTTCGCTTTTTGTAATAAAACTAGGAGGTAATTTAGTAACTTTCTAATAGTAAGTTAATGAGTTTCATCCAAGAGCTAGTGCATATTTTTTATGTGTACCTATTGTTTCTAAACTAAGCCCAGATGCTTTATTATTTTTTTTATAACTTTTATCAACAAGAAAGAGAGGCTAAAAACAGACACATAGCTCCCCAGTGCTCTTAATAGGGGTATTTAATAGCATCCAAACATAGTCACTGTACACATGGAAAGCTCCTTGCCACAAAATGACAGGGATCAGAGACAAATCACTATGATACGTACAGAAAACCTGTGCTTCTTATGTTCATGCTGTGCTGGTTGTCCCTGGATAAAACCTAACTTATTTCCTTCAAGCTCGCATGCACAAAGAAGAATGCCCAGAGGTGCTTTGTATGGTGGAAAGTGCGGGTACCAACATAAATCTAAATAAAAGTTTGTTTTTCTTTAATCACATTCCGTAGCCTCATGATGAGGTTATTACTTTGTCAAAGCATCACAGTAGACTTATTATCTTGGGGAATCTTGATGAGAAAGAGACAAACTGGAAAATTTTTTAACAGAACAAATAATATGAGTTGGATGAGAAAAAATGTAAGATGGGGATCCCACCTCATGTACATCATATCCTAAAACATAGGCCATGTCTGTTACACCCTCTCGCCATAGCCACGCCCACAAATCCCACACGTGTATGCTCACGTAACATCAAAACGTCCACACTCTCATTTGTAGACATGTTCCGTTGAGATATTTTCCTGAAATACCATTGAAAAAGAGAATTCTAAAATTTTTTTGGCCATTTAAATCTTTACTACTAAATATTCACATCAGCAGCGTAAGCAGAGTGTCTCTGTAGGAGTCGGGCTGTGCCCAGCAGCACCGCCTTAAGTTTTGTCATTTAGTTGGATTCTGCATTTAGATCACAGAGGTTCAGATCCATCCCAGAGTCTGGCCATATTCAACTTTCATAAGATGTTTTATCCACAACTAAAAAAAAAGTAGTAGGAACATTTTCACAAATAACAGAAATTTCATACCTTAGCTTATTTAAACTTATTAAACCATTAGAAAAGAATTTTTATTCTCATTTAAGAATCATAAATTGAATTTAAATCAAGATCTATCTTCACTCTCCAGAGATCAGTATTTTTAAACTTGAACGTGAACTTTGACTAGCAATTCCATTTCTGAATTTGTATAGCAATACTGAGACATATTTACAAAAGTTTATGTATGATTTGCATCTCAGCATAGTTTTTGATGACAAAAACTATGTTACTATAGTTTTTGAATAGACGTTAATATCTATCAATAAGGGTTCGGTAAAATAAATGATGATATGATATATTGAGAAACCATTAAATTCATGAAGCAGAGCTATATTGTTTGACACAGGGAACATGAGAATCCCACTCTATACTATAAGGAAAATAAAACTAAAATCAGAATGTGTAATCTAAAAATGTAAATAAATAAAAAAGCATAAAATGCTATATTTTATCATTTTAACCATGACTTTTGCCGGGTGATGGGATTAGAGATCATTTTAATATTCTTTTTTATATTTTTATGTTTTATATTTAAGTGAACATGCGTTATTTTTATAATAAATGATAAACTAATTTTCATTTTTTAAATTGTATTTTATTATTTTCAAGTATACAATAGTACATTGGTTAGACATTTAGTTTATAAAACAATCCTCCTAATTGCTCTTTCTCTCCTCTGACTCTCTACCTAACCAATACATTAATACTGACTGAGTTCCCTATGCCGTGCTCCCCATCCCTGTGACCACCTATCAACTACTAATCTGTACGTCTTTAACCCTTCACCCCTTTCTCCTAGTCCCCCAAACTCTGGCTGTCACCAGATTGTCCTCTATATTTGTGAGTTTATTTTAGATTAATTTGTTCTTTTTGTTCCTTAGATTCCACATGTAAGCAAAAGCATATGGTGTTTATCTTTCTCTGTCTGACTTATTTCACTCAGCATAATAACCTCTAGGTCCATCTATGACGTTTCAAATGGTAGGATTTCATTTTTTTAATGGCTGAGTAATATTCCTTTGTATATATTAACCATAACTTCTTTATCCAGTTGTCTGTTGA
>NW_011888893.1:2293216-2300154 GCF_000151845.1 Pteropus vampyrus
TTCACTCAGCATAATAACCTCTAGGTCCATCTATGACGTTTCAAATGGTAGGATTTCATTTTTTTAATGGCTGAGTAATATTCCTTTGTATATATTAACCATAACTTCTTTATCCAGTTGTCTGTTGATGGGCATTTAGGTTACTTCCATATCTTGGCTGTTGTAAATTGTGCTGCCATGAACATAGGGGTACATGGATCTTTACAGATTATTGTTTTAGTTTTCTTTGGATAAATACCCAGAAGTGCAATTGCTGGGTCAAAAGTATATCCATTTTTAATGTTTTTGAGAAACCTCCAGACTTTTTTCCATAGCGGCTGTACCAGTTTGCAATCCCACCAACAGCGTATGAGGGTCCCCTTTTCTTCACATCCTCTCCAACTCTTGTTGCTCTTTGATTTATTGATGACAGCCATTCTGACAGGCATCAGGCGATATCTCATTGTGGTTTTAATTTGCATTTCTCTGATGATTAGTGATGATGAGCCTCTTTTCATATGTCTCTTGTCCATCTGTATTTTCTCTTTGGAGAAATATCTGTTCAGGACTTCTGCCCATTTTTTAATTGGATGTTGTTGTTGAGTTGTATGAGTTCTTTACATATTTACATATTTCGGATATTAACCGCTTATCAGATGTATCATAAGTGAGTATCTTCTCCCATTCAGTCGGTTGTCTTTTTGTTTTTGTTGATGGTTTCCTTTACTGTACAAAAAATTCTGAGTTTGATGTAGTCCCATTCATTTATTTTTTCTTTTGTTTCCCTTGTCTGAGCAGATATGTCCAAAAAGAAATTACTATTAGCAGTATCAGAGAGTTTACTGCCTATGTTTTCTTCTAGAAGTTTTATGGTTTCGGGTCTTCCATTTAAGCCTTTAATCCATTTCAAGTCTATTCTTGATTAAAAAAAAAAAAAACTCTTAGCAAAGTGGGAGTAAAGGGAATATACCTCAACATAAGAAAGGCCATATATGACAAACCTACAGCTACCATCATACTCAATGGAGAAAGGCTAAAAGCGTTTTCCTTAAGATCAGGAACAAGACAAGGATGCCCACTTTCACCACTCCTCTCCGACACTGCATTGGAGTCTTAGCCACAGCAATAAGACAGGAAAGAGAACAAAAAGGTATACGAATCGGAAAGGAAGAAGTAACTCTCGTTATTTGCCCATGGCATGATACTATGTATAGAGAACCCTAAAAATTCCACCAAAAAAAAAACCTATTAGAACTGATCAATGAATTCAGTAAAGTAGCAGGATACAAAATTAATATTCAGAAGTCAGTGGCATTTTTATACACCAATGGTTAACTTTCAGAAAGAGAAATTAAGAAAGCAATCCCATTTACAATTACATCAAAAACAATAAAATACCTTGGAATCAAATTAACCAAGGACATAAAAGACCTATTCTCAGAAAATTATGTCATTAGAAAATGAAATTGAAGAAGATACAAATAAATGGAAGCATATACTGTGCTCATGGGTAGGAAGAATCAACATCATTAAAATGGCCATACTACTCAAAGCAATCTGTAGATTCAATGCAATCCCTTATTAAAATGCCAGTGGCATTTTTCAGAGAACTAGAACAACTTATCTAAAACCTTATATGGAACCATAAAGGACCCCAGATAGCCACGGCAATCTTGAGAAAGAAGAACAAAGTTGGAGGTATCACACTAGCTGATATCAAACTATACCATAAGTCTACAATAATCAAAACAGCATGGTACTGGCATAAAAACAGACACATTGATCAATGGAACAGAATAGAGAGCCCAGAAATAAATCCATACCCATACGCTCATTTAATATATGACAAAGGAGGTAAGAATATACAATGGGGTAAAGACAGTCTCTTCAATAAATGATGCTAGGAAAAGTAAATGATGCAAAAAAAAAGAAACTAGACCATCTTATTTTCATTTTTTAAATATTGGATTAAAGAAAATGAAATAGGGACAAAAAGACCATATCTTAAGTCTTACTCTATTTTGAATTCCTAATCATATTTGAAATATCTATCTGTTCAAATAACTAAATGGATGATAAGCTCCTCAGGGAAAGAGACTGTACTGATAGTCTTATTTTCCCCCAATGCTCTGAAAAGGAACACAGTAAGACGTGTAGTAAATATTTTTTGGATAAATGCATAGTCTTGGTTAAGTCACTTTCCCACTTTGAGGCTTATTTTTCTCACTTAATAAGATAAACATGAGGCTCTCTCAGTGCAGCCTTAGTTTTCACCACAGTGGGTGAGGCAGGTGCTGGATTCCCATCCGCAGGGATGGCTCCAGGCAAAACTGTGAAGCAAGCAGAAAGTGCAAGCTGCCATCGCGCCTGCCTTCTCCACTTCAGGGGCACCCGCTTTCATCAGTGCCCTGCATCTTCTTGTTTTATCTCCAGCTTTCATCCAAACTTGAACTCATAAAGATAGGCTCTCGTGTTTTAACCTGCTCCTAGTGGGATTTGCGTTCTCACCAGAGATAAGGAATTATCAACCAAAACAACGACCAGTTGTGGATTTTTCCGTTTGGGTGGAGCCCCATGAAATCGCGCCATGCTTGTTCACCCTGGTCTGAAGGCCAGCCGTCAGCTCCTTTCATCAGAAAGAGAGAGTGCCTTGACAGGCAGCACTACTTACTCAGACCTCTGCTCTGACAGTGAAAAAGTCATAAATCTACTGAAAAACAATGTCGACACTTTTTAAGAAGAATGTCAGATGTTATTAAAAATTGTCTCTATATTACATTTAAAATGGGGAAATACAGTGATAGCATACTTTGCTAGTATGTTTCCATAGTCGTTATCATAATGCTGTATTAGTCACTAAGAACAGCACAAGGCATATAGATTTCTCTATTCCACCCTTTAAGTAGATTTCATTTATTTAGATAAGTGAAAGTACAATATAGGTAGGTAGGTAGGTTGGTAGATATAAATGTATGGATTTTTATACAGATTTCATTTATTTTGTATTTATATTTACGTAATATATATATACTTTACATAGATATAGATTTTTAAATAGATTGTAATTTATTAGATCTGTAAAATCTAAAAACTTGCAATCTACTTTTACAAAATCTACCACATATATTCCACCATATTTATCTACCATATATATAATTTTCTGGCTTTCTGATAATTTATATACACATATAACATATGCATAAAACTGAAAACTGAAAACTTTTAATGAAGACAAAGTCACAAAGCCTAGTCGTATGCCTCAGGGAATGCAGTTTAATGGAGTGTTTAGAATAGCATGAGGTTAATTAGGTTAGGATCCTCAGAAAAGTGAGATTTAAACCAAAGTGAATTTGTTATATTGATAGAAGAAGATCATATAATACAGTAAGAACTTATCCACCCCAAGCAAAGAGAAGAGAATGGCCGTATTCTATCAGTCACCAAGGCCAAAGCCCATCGTTGATGCCCCTCTCACTCACACCTCATATCCAGCCCATCAACTGCTTCGGCTCTCACTGCCTCAGCACCATGGTCCCCTACGCAGTATCGCAGTGGCATCCTACCTGCTCCCACCTTTGCCACACCTCAGCCTGCTGTTATCACAGCAGCTAGAGTGATCCTGTTAAAATAAGTGTCTTGGTCATGTCATACCTCTTCTGAAACACAATGGCCTCAAAGACCCTAACCTGCACCTCTCTGTCTCATGCTCTGCTACCCTCTGCATTGATTGCTGACTCACCCATCACTCGCCTTCAGCCACAGCGGACATTTCGCGCTTCCGTGACCACATCGGGGCCATTGCACTGCAGGACGAGCTCCATCAAGGAATTGTTCAGATGTCATCTTCAGACTAAGATCTTCCTTGATGACTTTCTTTAAAACTGTGATCCCCTCATCCCTCCTTATCTCCCTCACCTGCTTTATTTTTCTTTATAGTACTTATTACTTTTTAATATGTCATATGATTCATTTATTCATTTGCTTTATTATCTTATGCAACTAGAATGTAGACTACATGAGTTTGGGGATTTTTACCCATTTTGTTCATTATTGTGTCCCCAGCATTTAAAATAGTTCTGGCACATTAGCAGATCCCCAGTAAATATTTAATGGATTAAATAAATTTATTTGTGCTGGAGACAGATTTCAGTTGAAAATGTTGAGGGCTTATATTAAGATTGTAGTTATGGGTTGGTATACTGATAATTAAATAAGAAGTAGGAACCAAAGTAAAATTGAAGTATAGATCCTAAAATAAATAGCCCCAAGTTATTTCTTCTTGGAAAATAAAGTGTGATGCTATTTTGGCTATTACAGTAGAGACAGAAGATTTACAAAATCTAGATGAGTTAATGAAAAATTAGACATTTTTGAAATATTATGAGAAAACTTGATAAAACCCTTATAATGTGATTGCAGAAAATGCACATGTGTTTCCAGGGGTTGATACAAATTATCTACTGCTAATTATGTGCTTTGTACTTTTTCGTAAAAAACTACTCCTGTACAACAAAAAAATAGACCAAATTAATCATAGACTCAGTGATTCACTATGTACAGTTTACAAATTAATTAGCTTTCTCTTAATCTTTTCAATTAAAAAAGTGTTAAAATGTTAGTTTATTGCTTTCTTCAGTGTTAAAATGCTGGCTAGTTGCAAAACATTGTTAGGGGCTAATATTAACATTCTACTTACAAGAGTCAGGGAAGCAAAACTCATTTAAAGTTGACTTGCAAATCCAGCTTTCCTAAGCCTGCCTGGTTGAAAGCACACCACCACTCGGATGATTTGACTTAGTACGCGTGTGTGTACAAAACATACACGCACATATGTGTGCATATACGTGTTCTTAGTAGCATTAGTTTGAGTCGTGAAATTGTAAAGTAGAAAGTGAAGAACAGCGCGCGCATCTATTCACGCTTTGCGCTCTCTGAGCCTTTAGTGTCAAGTGTTTTCTTCTTTCCAGTTCTCTGTGTCAATCACAGAGCTGGATTCAGCCCACAGACATCTTTTATCTGATGCGTTCGGTTAAGATTTGAAACAGTACTGCTGAGATATTCAGAAGAAAATTGTGGCATAGGCTCTGAAGGCATTCGCGGAATGACTCGTAATGTGCCAGAGGCAGCCTTGACTCCAGGGAAGAGGGGTTGGAAACCCTCCCACTCTTAAATACTCTCTACAGTGGACATGGTCAGCGTCCCTGTCACCTGTTCCACTGTGTTCCGAACGAATGATGAGTAGGTGGAAAATGAAATTCAGATGCAAATGTCATGCCAAGTAGTAAATGTGAGAGATGCAGTTCAGACGGGGCATAAAAGATCAGTTAACTGCTGTCAAGAAAATTATTTATAAAAGTAAACAAGCGTAGCACTAAAGTGGCAAAACAAGCGGACAAAGCAAGTGTAAGTCAGCTATAGAGATCTGTTATAAAGGAGAACAATCAGTAGAAGCTGAGTTTCCTTTGCACGCATGTAACTAAGAGGACAGCACGGAGGAAGAGATGCTCTCGGCATATTTGGCTTTGGCTGTTTCTTTATTAAAACGTTTAATTCATGTCCCATAAATTTAGGTTGCAAGTCTTTAAGAGGGATTTAGACATTAGATTAAAAGGAATTAGCGCTTGTTTTCCAGTTATCTTAGTGTCTTAAAAAATGTCTTTTTAGAAAAATATTCTTTCAAGATGAGATATGCAATGTGGAAAAGTTAGAAAGAATAGAAAAGGAAAGAGAATCATCCATTGCATCACTATCCAAAATAACCACTGTTATTTGTTTTGACACATTTTCTCTTTTTTTCCAGTGCATATTTATGTCGGTTCTTTAACAGCAAATTTTATTTTTGGTAGCTACTATTAAAATTGAGCACACAAAATGAAAATATACTTTAAAATATCGATTTTATAGCCACAGTATGTCGTAATTGAAGAAGGAATGGAAATATATCGAAGGTAAGAAAAATGAAATTTTCAGATAACAGAATCAATAAAATTAACTTTAGTTCCATAAAATGGCCAATTAAAGACAAGAAAAAAAATCATAAAAAGAAAAAAAGAAGAGAATGTGGGAGGTTAGAAAGAGAAAAAATATAAACAGGAGAAGATAGGACCCGGAGACTAAGCAGAGGGTAAAGAAGGAAGGAAACCGCAGGATGCCGGCGTCTCTCCCTGGTCGGGTCCAGACTTCGGGGGCCCGCCCGGCACCCCTCTGCCACCGCCTCTGCTCTGCGGTAGCACACACGTCCGAGCGTAGGAAAAACACCTCTGCGAGAGGCCAGTGCTTTCTAGGCCAGAAACCTTCCTTCAGGTCTTCGGGTGGACAAAGTCGTATGGTGTTCTGTACTCTCCAGTATTTTTATAAATTTCATAAATGCTAAAATGCTCAGCACTCAAGAAGGAGGCCAGCCTTGTTTTCAAATGATCAGACCCTTCATCGTCAACCTCCCTTAAAAAAGACTTTTAAAAAGCAAACAAAATACATGAATTAGTTTTCTATCACTCTTGTGACAATTAGCCACAAACTTAGTGACTTAAAGCAACACAAAATGTTATTTTACAGTTTGGGGTGGGGGTTGGAAGTCTGAAATGGGTCTCGTCGGGTTGAAATCAAGGTGCCAGCAGTCCTGTGTTCCTTGTGGAGGCTCTAAGGGCGAATCCTGTTCCTTTTCCAAATCCTAGAAGCCACCTGTACTCTTCAGCTTGGAGCTCCTTCTTCCGTCTTCAAAGCTAGCAACCACTGGTCCAGTTTTTCACACGTCACATCACTCTGGCATTGGCTGTCCTGGATCCCCCTCTTTCACTGACAAGAACCCTAGTATTTATGTTGGGTCCATCCAGATAATCCAGGATAACCTCCCACCTCAAGATCCTTAATTTAATCGTATCTGCAAAGTCCCTTTCACCATGTAAGGTAATATAGTCACACATTCATGGATTAGGGGTAGACATTTTTTTTTTTTTTTT
>NW_011888893.1:2301354-2311542 GCF_000151845.1 Pteropus vampyrus
GTTCAGCCTCCTTCTACCCTGTTGGAGGAATTGTGGCAGCAGGGCAAGTCGGGGACAGGTAGCCACCCTCGCTGGTCCCTTTGACTGGCATGTCGGGCAGGCAAGGGAGCCACAGACGGAACAGGACACATCAATGGGAGTTCATCCTTATATTTTATTTTTTCACATAGCATATATGTTTTTACATAACATGTTTTTACACAAGTTTAAATTGAGAATTAGAGGCCTTTGATATAGTCATATTTTCTAGACCAAAGGAACAAAGAACATTTGATAACCAAGGCATTCTAAATGGCAAATAGCCCGTGCGAGTGTGTCTGTAAGAGAGACACACAGAGAGAAATATAAACCAACCCTCAAACCCCTGGAAATATATTCTAAGTACATAAAATGGTTCATATGAAAGTAGATGTGGACACCAGGCACCTCGGGGGAAGTAAAGTGGATGGTGCGTCTAGAGCATATGCAAGACTCTCAGGAGGTACAGTTGGGTAGGCGGAAGCAGGTGATGAGAAGTTGTTTATCTTAAACTTACGTCCTTGGACTATCCTGGACGGTCTTGATTTAGTAGGGCTGTACATCTTAACATGACAAGGGAAGATTAAGTCGGTAAGTTGTATATGAGGAGGAACATTCTCTGACGAAGTTACTTCAGTGAACATACTTTTTAGCAACATCGACTTAAAGTCTCTTTAATATTACAGTATATGTCTTGTTTCTCGAATTATTTTACAACAGAAACCTTTCCAGGGGCCCAGCGTGGCTGAGGATTACGGGCTCCCGAGGGACCCGTGTTCCACAGAGCACGCTTTAGAAGATGTTGGAAAGCAATGCAGAGGTGCCCAGATCCTTGGCATGATTTTTTTATCTAATTCACAGTGTGGCTTCAGGCAAATAATTTCATTTCTGGGGCTTCTTTTTTACTTGCAAAATAAGAAGGTAGAGAAAATTAAATAGTTCCTGATCCCTCCTAGCACTGATGTTCTTTCAGTAGTCCGTGGAAACATCCTATAATCAGCCTGTCTGGAACATAGATATCGAGCTTAAGGTAAAGTTTCACTCATGAGGATTAAATCAGTGACAAGTGGCATCTTTAAGAAATATATATAATCATCTTAAAACTCTAATAATGGCTTAGCGCACATGGCTTGAAGGAATGGTTTTTAACAAGGTCATGATTTTAAAGGCTAATGTTCATTTTTGCCTCAGCTATAAGTCAGAACTAGAACCTGGAGTATATAGATCAGTATATTCTAAGGTGTATTTCATTACGTGCTCACTAAATCAATTAGACTCTTAAGTGAAAGTGAAAGCCTCCTGGAGTTCAGGCATGGTAGACACACTAGCCTAACTGGTGAAGATGCAGAAATCCCTTGTGTACGCGCCCACCAGTGTGCCAGTGTGTGGAGAGAGAGTGAGGGTATCTCGAGATGGTTGGAGAATTTTTTTTTGTGGCGGGGGGGACTTTTACCTGATTTTTATTTGTACTTATTCTCTTAAAATATAAGCTGTAAATTGTTCCTATCGTTTAGCTACCATCAGCTATTGAACCAGTGGAACACTGTACACTTCTGAATTCCATAAATTAAGATGGGTATTTCTTTTCACATTTTATATCTCTGAAAACCAAGGTTTAGAAATGTTTGAGATCATACCCAAGGTTCTAAAAAAGCAAAATGTTGCAGAAAATCGGAAATGCAATTTAAGTCTTCTTGGTATAGTTTGCATTTGTATACAGTATACATTTTCTAAAATGTAACCCCATATAATAATATTTCTTAACAAAGAAAGGTATATAGACTTATAAAAGTTCCCCACATAATACAAACGCTCGTTGAGTTTTTAAAATGTGTTCTAAGAGGCTTGTTATAAGACTGTGGTTAGTTTTTACTAAGTAGCATCAGAGGCCGCGTTATATAGCAGAATATGTTATAATGGCCTGAATTTTTTCTTACTTTTTGGTGACATGCGAAAGTAGGTACACACATGAATGAGTGGCAGATATTAACCATTAACTGTCTAATTCCCTCATGAAGCCCTTTTCTTGACAGGAAATTTACTTTTGTTATAGTTTTGGTTCTTCCCAAAGCAATTCCTGAAACTAGACCTTGCCCGGAGGTACTTTACTTGGGAAGTTATCCCGGAAAGCCCAAGTGGAGGAGTGAAGGTAATGAGCGAGGATGGGGTAAAACAGCAAAAGGCATGTCGATAAGCAGGCAACTGCTGTCGTCAGCCGGGACTCAGTCCCCCTGGAGAGTCCCTGAGAAGCCTTTCTGGCTCATGGGATGCTGCGGCATTTACTCACTGACTCTGGCCCTGCTACTTCAGGATGGACTCAGAGTATGCACTGTCGCGCACCTCCTCACTGCACTTACATGTGGCCGAGCAGGCTCCCTTACAGCCCAGAGAGGCAGGTGCTTGAGGTGGGACGCTGTCATTGTACTTGAAACAGCTTCAACTGCAGCTGAACTCAGAGGTATGTTAAGGGGATAAAAGAAAGGTTAGGTGTCCCCATTTATCGGCATCATGGCCATAAGCAAGCTGTATTAGTCAGGACCACTTTGGTTGCCAGTGACATGGCATTCTTTGGGCTGCGGCCACGTCGATTGGCTTTCTAAGGATGCAGATGTGAATCATGGCACAGCAGGGCAGAGAAAGGCCCAGAAGGAGGCTGAAACACTAAATGCTCTCACTCCATCTCCGATTCCGTTTACCTCACTGTGCCAACTTCTCATTCTTGCACTTTCCAACACACACACACACCAGCTTCTTCCATTTTCATGTGCATCTCACATGTTCCTGGGCCAACCAAGGGAAGAGTGACTTCTCTCTTTCACTAACAATTCTGTGTTCCCAGGAAAGGGACCCAGATTGACCCGCGTGAACGGGAGTAGGTAGAAGTTGGATGTTTAGGTCCCACAGAGTGTGCAGGAGGGGAGAGCTGGAGAGTTAACTCTGTTTGTAGACCCACGTTAGTACCGGCCAGAACAGATCAGTATTCTGAGTAAACAGCCAGTGAAGGGGCAGGCAGGGATACCTTCTGTGCTTTTTTTTTTTTTTTTTAACGATACTCATTGGATAAACCCAAATCATGCCGTATAATACAGTCACCTTCTGGAAGCTGCTAGATAAGCATAAGAATAGAGCCAGGTCATAGGTCTGAAACTGTCTTTGAGAAAGTGGAGTAATGTGTAAGAAAGTTATGCTAATCTTAAAATGGAAAAGAGCTGTGTCTTTTTTAGAATCAGACGGTGCAGAAAAATGTGAGTATATCAGCATCTCCTACATTACACTATCGGGATTTTATAGACTGAGTTTAATGGCAGCATGTCATGGAAAGCGATGCTGGAGAACTTGGACTGCTTCTGTACACGTGGTTCTCGGTGAAAAGGTCAGCCTTTTCTTTCCCAAAGCAAATAAAAATTAGCAACTATATTTGGCTAGCATTCACATATCTTCTGGCGATTCATTTCGGCTTTTCAGAGCAAACCCCAGCCCATTAACACAGGATGCTACCCCCACCCCCACTTCCACCTCCCTGCCTCCCTCCCGTTGTCTGTTCCTGCATTTAACCGTTCACATCACTGTGTTACAGACACTGTGCCACACACTGAGCACACACCGACACCACATGCAAGTCTCTGCCCTCTTGGGTGTAATCATGAGGCTGCAGCATAACACCGTGGCTTCTTCAGAGAACCGTTCCCCTCCCAGCCTGGTCCCCAAGCAGAGCGATGTTTGTTAATTGGAGCTGCTGTGACCGTGTGGCCACCGTCTTCCCAAGCAAAGGCCAGGCAGTCAAGAGAGTCGAGGTTTAGACAAAACAAAAGCAAAACATATTTGTATACTTCTCACATGTTAGGGCTACAGGTTTCCACAAAATAAAAATTTAATGCCTAGGCAATTTTACGATTTCAAGGAGGACCTACGTTTACCTGTTGTCTACAGCATAAAATGGTGTGTCCTGGACTTTAAAAAGGTTTTTTTCTGACTTTTTTTGTAATGTTCCATTATGTTGCTGAACACGAAAAAATTATTCCAATTGTTAGGAAATTATAGGACTCACCCAGTGGTGATAAGTTCCCTGCTGGTCAGAGTTTAGCTGTCTCACTTCCAATCAGCGTTAACCTGCTTATTCAAGCAACATCCAAAATAGTATTCAGAATATTCAGTGTATCATTAATGACAATGGGGGTGGTGGTGAAACTGTTATATTAACTTTTATAATAACTTTTGTATTAAGCACTAGAATTCCTAAAGCAATTTCTCACATACGACCTTCTTTGTTCTCATAAGAACTCCAGAAGACAAACAGTTATCACTCTCACTTTCTTGACGATTTTAAGTGTCAGCTCCAAGACCACACAGACAATCACGACAACAACAAAGCTGGGACCCAGTTCGTTTGGGTATGTCGTTTTGTCTCGTTTTGATCTAAAAGAAGAATGAAAAGTCACCGTACAACATCCTCATTTATATTATAACCTTAAAGATAACAATGTCTAAATTTGTGCCTAAAATTCCAAAAAGTTTCTGAAAGTCATGAAAGAAATTCATGACCTGATTATTTTTACACCGACGTCCTCCTTTTCTAATTGGAGCCTTCGGAGTAAATTGTTCCCAGACTCACTTCCATAAACGTAGTGAAAATGAGAACGAGAAGTGAGCTGAAGGAGCAAACGCTCATTGTGCACATATTTTAGTGATACAGAAATAAGAGTAAAATATTTATAAAATTGAGTTAAATTTTTAAAAGTCTGTAGATAAGTCTAAAAGGAATTAACAAAAAAAGGAAATAACATTTATGAGCTTCATGCTTGAAGGAATAAGCTTTATTGTTTCCTTAAATCTCATACCCTTTACCCCATTCCCTCAGTGATAGCAGGTAAAGGAGGCACCACTCAACTGGTGAATAGTTCTGATTGTAGCTATAGTTGTACTGGCTTCAGTTTTGCTAGTAGTAATAGTATTTACTGCAGACACAGTTACACAGTAAGCATTAACTATTAATACTAGTTTAACTGATTTTATAGTTATTATATATTATAGTATGCATTTTATATGATACATGATATATATTATTAAATGTATATATTATACTATAACTATTTTACATAATACAATATAACTATAATATAATACATTATGTATGATCCTGTAATATAACTCTTATAATAGTCATATTACAATTAGCACTATACCCTTTACTTTTTATTATCATTTACAGATGAAGAAATAGAGGTCCAGAGAACTTAACACAGCTATTACGTTAGCCATTCATTTGGTGGTTTAAGAGATCAGAGTTGCCCTTAACTGTCTAGCTTATGGAATTATACAGTTTTTCATCCACATGGAGCTCACCCTGAATTTTAGGCATCAGGTAAGCCAGTAATCCTCAACTGGAGTGATTTTGACAACCCAGGGGACGTTCAGCAACATCTGGAGACATTTGTGATTGTCACATTTGAGGGAGAAAGGGGCTGCTGGCAGGTAGTAGGTGGGGGCCAGTGATGCTGGTAGACATCCTACCAAGCACAGCACAGCCCGTGACAAAGAATTTTCCAGTGCAAAACGTCAGTAGTGCTGAGGTTGAGAAACCCTGTTATAAGCCTAAAAGACAATAATAACGGGATTTTTTATTTAAATCAATTGATATGGTACCGTTTAGAATTATACTTGCAAAGAAGTTACAGCTCAATTCCATCTGGCCCATGCCTCTCTGGAGCACGGAGGCCTGAGCCATCAGTCGGCGTCCAAAGACAGAGCGAGGGTGATCGTAGTATTCGGAAGGCTAAAGTGCTGTTCAGGCTGATGGCTTTCTTGTAAGTGACTGACTCACACCTCGACACTTCCCAAGAGAATGACTAAAACCTGAGCCTTTGCAGATATGTAAAAACCTATGGATTTCATAAAAATTAAACCTTTATTTCAAAGATAAGACTTTAAAACTTTAAAGTGCAGACAAGTCGTGTTGAGGTGGAGAAAGACTAGGAATGAAAACTTCAAAGGACAATGATAACAAATGATGATTTTTTCTGACAGTCACAGCCGAGGTGACGCGCATTCGTGGTTAGAGTTGAGCCCTGTTGTCCTTTCCTCCTCGCCCAGAAGCGTGAGTGTCTGTTTATGTATCCCTTCTGCCGCTTTGCTCTTCCTAACTCTGAAGTGGATTTTTCCAAGATTTCAGACACACAGCCTATGAATAGGGATATTTCCTCAGTCACATAAACTCAAGTGGCACCAGCAATTCATTGACAGACGTCTTAGAGGGCACTAGCAAGCCCGGTCCTCTCTGTGCCCTCAGTGTCCTGCCCACCTCTCAGGAGTACCCCGACCCAACAACGGGCACTTAGTAAATATCCAGGGGGTTGTTAAAACCTGAACTGCGGCTCAAGAAAGATCTAATGACAACAGGTGGTCAGTATCTGTGTTAAAACCAACTAGCTAAAAAGTAGAAATTCAAAGTCACAGTGGAAAAATATTTAGAGCTAGAAAAGAGAGTTGGAACCGTGAACTTCAATCTCGAGAGAATGGCTGGCCTTCTCTATGCCTCCCACCGCCTTTATGCTTTGATTTTCTTAGCTGTAAAATGAGGAGCTAAACAGGATAATCTGGGAGCTCAGACATTCTCCAGTTTTGATATTCTGCCATTTCTAAATGCAAGAAGAAATTTAAAATTCCTCAAATCCAAAATAACTGCTGTGAAATTATCATTCAATTTCTTTGGTGTTCTTGCTCGTAGATAAGGGGTTTATACTTCCTCTAAAGTTCTAATCTTATGAGTTGTAATGGAGGTAAATATAAAATATTTCAATGTCTTTTGACCCCTTGTGCCTCTGCGTAGGACTTTCTCCCCATTTTAGCCGCATCCGTCTGTGGGTGAGGGTCACAATAAGAATGCAAATGTGAGAATAAGTTAATACTGTTCACCCTCTGTCAGCAAAAGTAGGCTTTCCTAATCTCCAGCAACATACTGTAAAAGCCTTAAGGGCAGGCTTTACTGAGAAAAGAAGAATTTTCTAAATTCCTTTATCATCACGTTTAATATATGAAGAAAGAGTCTGGTAGCCTTGATCATAGCGTCTCGACTCCAGGAAGGTGTGAACCGCACAGGAAGAGGAGGAGGGGCATCCACAGATCTCTGAGAACCTGGACATTTCTATGATGCAATCGGATGGGAACTGGGCTACCTAAGATAACTTTTTAAATTGTGATATTTTACTACATTTAAAAGATCAGACTAAAATTTTATGTTTCTTTTCTCAGCACTTTAAAGATCAATTCCTCCTTTGAAATTTTTTTCTATTCATTCTTCATCTACATAAATTCATACGTATTTTCATTTATTTGCTCATTCATCAAATATTTATTGAGCATCCATCATGCACAGGGGCCTGAGAAAGCAGCGGCAAATAAATCCAGATGATGTCCCTGCCCTCATGGGACTTACTCTCTAGTCAGAGAGAAACAAAATAAACAAGTACTATAGGATTCCAACTTCTGTTAGGAAGAAAACTAAGCAGGATGCCACTTCCTCATGCTCTTCACATGGTCTGTAATGCGGCCCTTTCTCTGCCAGCAGCCGAAGGTCCCTGAACACTGCCAATCCAGTCACTTTCCTTTTCCTGACCTCAGATTGCCTGCTGCGCCTTTCCAGGCCTTGAATGCACCCCCCATCCTGTAACGCATTCCTAGAGATGAGGTCTCCCCTCCACCATGCCATCCCCTCTAAAGTCCCATAAAAATCCCATTTACACGCCAGTTCTCTGCCCACAAGGATACGCACTCTGCCCTCTTCCCTATCTTTCTAAATCTCAGCCCTTTTATTAAGATCCAGCCGGTTCTCTGCATGCCTCGTACCACTGAAAACTCCGCCCACACTCACGGCCCCTGGTCTGAGCTTTTACAACACGCAGGTTATTAGCACTCTGTGTCTGAGACTCCCCAGCTGGGAAGAAGCGTACTGGTCTTCTCGTCCTTCCTCGAATGCTACGTGGGAAACACAGTTGTAGCCTTCCTCACAGGTGGCCTCAGACTTTTGCACTTCTACTAGTGTCTTTCAAATAAATTTATCGGAGTGACACTGGCTAATAAAATTATATAAATTTTGAGTGTACAGCTCAATAGTACATCATCTGTATATTGCACCGTGTTCACCCAAAGTTAAATTTCTTTCCGTCACCATATATTTGACCCCCTTTACCCTTATCTACCTCCCCCCGCCACCACCCTTTCTCTCTGGTGACCACTAAACTGTTGTCCGTGTCCATGAGTGTCTATCTGTCTTGTTCATTTGTTGCTTTCAGATTTATATCCCACATATGAGTGAAATCATGTGGTTCTCAACCTTTTCTGTCTGACTTATTTCGCTTAGCATGATAATTTCTAGACTTATCCATGTTGTTGAAAATGACAATATTTCATCTTTTCTTATGGCTGAGTAATATTCCATTGTATACATGTACCACAGCTTCTTTATCCAATCATCTATCGAAGGACACTTAATTTGTTTCCATGTCTTGGCCACCATGAATAATGCTGCAGTGAACATCTGATTTTCAAATTTCAGGGGTAGATACCCAGAAAAGGGATTGCTGGTCATGCGGTAATTCTATTCCTAATTTTTTGAGGAACCTCCCTACTATTTTCCATAGTGACTGTACCACTTTACAATCCCACCAGCAGTGTATGGGGTTCCTTTTTCTCACAACCTCTCCTATACTTGTCATTACTTGTAATAAGTCAGTTTTTTAAAATGTACCAACATACATTTAAATATACACATATAGAGATATTCGTATATTGATATATAATGTATTCCCACAGTGATAAATTATTTTGATTATTCTGTTAAGCATTCATGAGCAAAAAGCTATGAATATTTTTGCTAATAGCTCTTATAAAATCATAAAAGAAAACATCTAAAAAGTAAATACAAATTCAATGACAAAACTAATTAATTCCAAATGATCAATATTAATTTATTGTGATACATGTTGTTTAGCCAGAACAAAGTATCTATTCTCAATGTAAATGTGGTGCTGACTACTATCAGACATGTTCTCCAGAAGATGCTGTAATGTGGCCTTATTTCTCTATTAAGGCCACCTCTGCCATTCTTTTAAATGAATCTGTAACGCTCGCTATAGCTTCACACTAAAGAAATCTCCCATGCAAACGCAGTGCAGGCACTGCATCATTACAGGGAGGTGCCGTAGATCATGTGGGATTGTCAAGCAATTAAAAGCAAAAACGAAAAACTATAAACATTCTCACAGAAACGTATGCACCTCTTACGATATGTTTTCAGTTAGCCAGGGGTCCAGAGATCCATGTTATATATAGTTTGAGGCTGACTTAGGAGTTTATGCTTTGACTCTGCAAATGAATGCTATGTAAAATTGGCTGAGAGAAACGACTGTTTTTAGGATTTATTCTCTTTTCCTCATAGTACATAACACTGCATTGTAACACATGCGAGATGCTAACAAAAGTTATCTTGAATATATATTTTTTTCTATTTATTTCATTATTTCTTCTGATCTGAATTTCAAGAAGTTCATTCACAGACTTCCATAAATCGTCCAGGAAAGTGAGTGAATGATTATTTTTTGATTCTGATTTTCTGGACAGATATTTACACAAGCCCCATAAGACCTTTCAACAGACAACTCCTCAAAATGAAAGTCAAATTTAAGACAAAAGAGACTAAGTAATGATCAGTGTAAGAAAATCAAAATTAAGGTCGCCTAAATGTCAAGCGGTGGTTTAAGAATGCTGAATAAAATGGGTGGTTGACCAATGAAAATTTCCCCAGTGCAGGCAATTATTTGAAGGGCACATCTTTTTCAGACTATTTACAACTGTCTCCTACAGTGATAGAGGCCATGTTAGTAAGTCAGTAAAAGAGAAATTGCCTCCCTGTCTTTGAAATTTTCAAAGAGAAAGGTTTCATTTTCTCTATTTTGAAGTTTTCAGGAGAAATTGAGTAAAAGCAAGTCAGTGATCCTCAAGGCCCGATCTCACCTTTATGCCGGTTTTTTCCTGCACATATTAACTCATTTTTTCCTACTTACTCATATCACCCGAAGACTTTATAGTTAATGGAGAGAATGTACTTTTTCTTCTCTAATTGTCCTCTGAATATGTCTTCCTTTTTAGCTAGTGAATTGATAACTAACTGTGACA
>NW_011888893.1:2313222-2314757 GCF_000151845.1 Pteropus vampyrus
TGTCCTTCACCAGGTTAGGGAAGTTTTCAGTCATTATTTCTTGAAATAGGTTTTCAATTTCTTGCTCTCCCTCTTTTCCTTCTGATACCCCTATGACGCAAGTGTTGGTGTGCTTGATGTTGTCACAGAGGCCCCTTAAACTCGCCTCATTTTTTTGGATTCTTTTTTCTCATGGCTGCTCTGACTGCCTGTTTTCTTCTGCCTTATCTTATAAATCACTAATTCAATCCTCTGCTTCATCCCATGTACTGTTAATTCCTCTTAAGATATTCTTCATTTCAGTTATTATATTCTTCATATCTGACTGGGTTTTTTTATATTTTCTATTTCCACTTTTATATTTTCTATCTCTTTCTTAAAGTCCTCACTGAGTTCATCTACTCTTCTCCTAAGTTCATTGAGCATTCTTGTGTTCTGAACAAGTGTTCTGAACTCTGCATCTGAGAGATTGCTTGTCTCCATTTTGTTTAGTTCTTTTTCCAGAGCTTTTTTCTCTTCTTTCATTTGGGACATGTTTCTTTGTCTCCTCATTTTGGCTTCCCACTTGTGTTTGTTTCTATGTATTAAGTAGGGCTGTTATGTCTCCCAGTCTTAATAGAGTGGCCTTATGTAGTAGATATGTTATGGGTTCCAGTGGCCCAGTCTTCTCTGGTTACCTGAGCAATGTGCTCAGGGTGTGTCCCTCATGTGGGTTGTGCATGCCTCTCCTGTTGTAGTTGAGCCTTGGTGGCCGTTTGCTCATCAATGAGAGGGACTGACTGTTCAGCTGATCGGTTGGGATGACCGGTGAAGGAGCTATTGTTCAAGAGCTGACTGTATAGGGTAGCATTCGTTTTAGCAGGGCTCTGGTGCCTGCCTCGTCCGCCCTTCGGATATGTCCTCCTCAGATGTGCCCTCGAGTGGTGCTCCCGCTCAGACTGAAGCCAGCCACCAGGTATGTAGGCTGGGGCCTCCAGGGAGAGGCTCTGCCACAGGCCAAGTTCAGCTATAGCCTGTGCCCTGCCAGGGACCAACTGGCATGAGCCACCAACCAACCAGCAGATGACCACCACCATACTGGGCTTGGAAGTGCCTCGAGAGGCCAAGCGGCAAACTGAGGCTGCCTGCTGCTACTGCCGGGCTTGAAGCTGCTCACCAAGAGATACGGGGCACACTGAGGCCAGATGCTGCTTGTTTAGATTTTGTGAACCTTTGACTGATTTTAGGAAAGTCCGCAGCATGAGCCAAGACAGGCCATTTGTATGGAAAATCCACTGGAAGAGGTTTGATTGGGCCCTCATGTTGGGAGGGGCGGGGTCAGGGGTTTCTAGGCGGGGCAACCAGAGTTAGCTAAGTGGCCAGAGACTCAAATATGGCGACTGCCTGAGTCTGTAAGCTGGGTCAGGGAGGGATCAACAAAGGAACAGTGCCCTCTGCTAGCACTTGCTGTGTGGGAGAAGGCTGCTCCTCTAAGCCTTGTTTCGAAGCCAGACACCTCCTCATGTGTCCCTGGCACCCCTCAAGCTGCTGCCCCAGAACTGGAGCCCATTGCGAGT
>NW_011888893.1:2318207-2344142 GCF_000151845.1 Pteropus vampyrus
AGTTCAGCTATAGCCTGTGCCCTGCCAGGGACCAACTGGCATGAGCCACCAACCAACCAGCAGATGACCACCACCATACTGGGCTTGGAAGTGCCTCGAGAGGCCAAGCGGCAAACTGAGGCTGCCTGCTGCTACTGCCGGGCTTGAAGCTGCTCACCAAGAGATACGGGGCACACTGAGGCCAAATGCTGCTTGTTTAGATTTTGTGAACCTTTGACTGATTTTAGGAAAGTCCGCAGCATGAGCCAAGACAGGCCATTTGTATGGAAAATCCACTGGAAGAGGTTTGATTGGGCCGTCATGTTGGGAGGGGCGGGGTCAGGGGTTTCTAGGCGGGGCAACCAGAGTTAGCTAAGTGGCCAGAGACTCAAATATGGCGACTGCCTGAGTCTGTAAGCTGGGTCAGGGAGGGATCAACAAAGGAACAGTGCCCTCTGCTAGCACTTGCTGTGTGGGAGAAGGCTGCTCCTCTAAGCCTTGTTTCGAAGCCAGACACTCCTCATGTGTCCCTGGCACCCCTCAAGCTGCTGCCCCAGAACTGGAGCCCATTGCGAGTGGGTCTGTCAGCAAGTAAGTCTGCACATGGGCCCCCAAGAGGAAAGTCTGTGATGTCTTCAGCCCTCCCATTTCACTCAGCCACAATCTCCACTGGTTTTCACAGCCAGAAGTTGTGGGGCCTTCCCCTGGAACACTGGGCTGGGGAGCCCAGTGTAGGGTCAGGACCCCTCGCTCCTCTAGGGTGAACCTCCACAGCTCAGATATTTCTCCTGATTCTCAACCGCCGCATGTGGGTGTGAGACCAGCCCGTTTAACATCTCTGCCCCTCCTACCAGTCTCAAGGAGGGCCCCCCTCTATGTGTCCGCAGCTGTAGGACTTCTGTTCAGGTAGTCTCCAGGCGACTGCCAATGTTGGCTATTCTATAGTTTAGTTGCAATCTTGTTGTAGTTGTGAGAGGAGGCAAGCATAGCACCTACCTACTCTGCCATCTTGACCAGAAGCCCAAGAACCCCTTATGTTTTAATGAGAATTAAATCTTAAGCTAATTTCAAAGAATCATGCAGTTAAATAGAAAATAAACCATATCATGAGAAAGAAGTATGACTTTTTCTGAGTAACCAATGGACATAATTAGAATCCATACTAACAAGTTATAGGGGTCTGATTTCAACTCAGAATAAGAACTTTGGAACAATTATAAATCTGAAACTCTTTTTCTCCAAGATAGCTCTCTCTCTCTCTTAGTAGAACTGCTTCTCTGGAGGCTGAATGATGTCAACTTTGTGCCTAATGTTGATTTTACATTGCCTAGATTGTTTCTTCTACTCAAGAGTGATTATAAATTAGGTCTGAATTGATAAGCCAGTGTGTTTTTTAATTACTTAAAAGAAAAAAATATATATTCTATATGTAAGCATAAAGAAAAAAAAAAAATAATTTATATATTCAAAAAACGTAAGCTAAGTTCTCATTCATCTTTAGTATGCTACATCTTTTTTTTTTTTTTCTCGGACTAATGGTCCAAGGAAGATAATCACTCACAATAGATAGTAATTATATAAATCTCAATAAGTACAAGTTTCTCTAAATGTTTACTCCCTACAAAACTCTGCGAGATAAGGGACCTGAGCTACAGCAGGTTCAGTGATAGGCTCATGCGTACAGAGCGCATGAATGGGGAGACAGCCAAGAGTTCAGCCATTCTGGCATTGGAGTCCAGGATTAATAATGACACCGCCCACTCACCAGTACCCTGTTGAGACGCCACTCAGATAATCTCAGAATATTAATGGGTGAATAAACTCTGGAACACTGAACTGTGATGTAGTTTACCCCTGTCATCATAATCTTTACATTTGTACAGACCAGGAAGGTAAATCAAATGTCAGAACATCCTTAAAAGCCAACGACAATTGCTTTATGACTCCAATGCAGTAACAATATCAACTTCCAGCTGCAGTCAAGTACAGGTTGAGGTCAAGTCAAAACCACCCCCGCTTTTTTTGCTTGCATAGCATCGACTCTGTTTTAGGTAATAATAATAAGCCACAGAATTGAGGAATTACAGCGTTTGGGAGCTGGAGGCGGCCTTGGGGATTTTCCATTCCTTCCTTCTCATTACAGAATGAGCATACTGGTTTCTACTGAGAGGATCCCATTTCGGAACCATGTTGTGGCCTTGTAACTAGTCTTCCTGACCTACTGGTAGCACTCTCATGTCCAGTCTTCACATCATAGCCCAAGGGAATTCTTCATGCCACTTGATCATCTCATTCTGCTCTTCAGACTCCTTCCAGTACTCCTCATTACTCTCAGGCTAGGTTGCAGTCTTGAAGTTAAAGCACCAGTTCTCGAAGACCTGGCCCCTGATGGATTCTAGTCTCAACTCCTCCTACTTGCTCATCTTGAACTCTGAACTCCAGTCACTCGGAACTGGAGTGACCTTCAGGACCCCGCCCCCTGCGTGCCCCCCGCCTCAGAGCATCACACTCTGGCCTCTGAGCCTTTACACATCATACTCCTTTGCTATGACAGCCCTTTCTCTGCTCTCTTCTGGCTGTCTCTGCTTTGTCTTTCAGAAGAAGGCTCTAACCTAGAGGTCAGGTTTATTTTGTTTAATTTCTCAAGCACCCAGTATAAACAAGTCTGCCTGTGTTGCTTCCCAACTCATAAAATATTAGGAGTAATTTTATTTCTGTGTGGACAAAGAATGCAATTAGAATATGCACAATAGTAGTATGATATCCCAAATAATTATATGGAAAGTTGTCATAGTTTATAAAAAAGAAAAACCAACACGTCAGTGAAACAAAGTTTCCTAGGATCATTGGGTGAGAATATGTTATTATAGCGTAATCCAGTGGTAATGTGGGTAATTATGAAACCTGAGTCAGCAAGAAGCAGTAATTATATTTAATGTGGGATTAAGGAAGCAAAAACTGTGCAATAACTTTTAGAATAATTTTCACTGAAAATGTTCAAAATAAAATGAGTTTCAATGCTTAAAAGAAGGAAAATAGTTCATCAGTTCATTTATGTGAGGGTTTGTATGATTAGAGGGAATGTAGTAACAGTTCTGATCTAGTAATTAACACAAAATAAGTGAGCGACTTTGGCTGAGTAAGATGTATGACATATTTGACTCTCAGGGCTAGAATGATATAGTGGCTAAAAACAGGGCTCAAATTCAGTCCTGGCTTCATTACTTTCATACTATGTAACCTTCAGTTATTTTGATCTCTCCGTGCCTCGGCTTCCTTATTCCTGAAATGGAAAGAATTATTTATACCCCATAGGATTACTATGAAAAACAGATGGAATATTGCATGCAAAACACTCAGCAAGAATATGACACATAGTAAGAGCTCAAGTAGCTGTTGCTGTTATAATTATTATATCTATTTACAATGAGGGAGATAGATTAGACGATGGAAAGATCTCCTCAAGCTCTAAAATTCTGTGCTTCTATGAAGAGCTCATTTCCAAATGATGTCAGATAAATGAGGTTTCACTGTATATTGGGCAAGAAATCAATATGGCCAATTTTCAATTGCGCACAGTAAGGTAAAGTGAGCAGAGCATGACTTACTCACCATTTTGGTTACACTCAATATATTTCTATTTGATCTTGGAATGCATAGAACTTTTTAAAAGAATATTTTCTATCCCTCTCATATTGCGTTTAGTCATTAAAATGAGTTTGGTCTTTCAGTGTTAGCCAAGGGAAAAGAAATAGAACAATGCTCGATACTGTATATATGGCATCTCCCTTAATCACAGTGATTTAGATGAAATCATCCAGCAACTGATTGGGTAATAGAAAAATAAGGCAAGGATAATACAGTTTGGGCCCAGACAATGGACATGCCTATGGTCAAGAGCCAGCAAGCATGACGCCATCTCCTCACAAAGCTTTTTCAGAATTTCAAGTAACCCTGGTCTATATGCACCTTGAAATCCTAAGAGTGAAAAAATGACTGTCAGGTGTTTTTCCCACAGATAGCTTAATTTTGAAAATGACCTTACCACAGAAGTGATATTTAATTAGAACTCTCTGGCACAATGGCTACAGCCCAAAATTATAATAGTCTAATTATCTAAACTCTCATTTATCATTTAAGAATGCTTTCCCACCTACCACATGCTTTATCATTTAAAATAGATATCTTTTTCTTCTTTTCTTCCTTTTTTTAGTGAAGAATTTGTTCAGTAGGACATGTGAACTCTTCAAAGGTAAACAGCTCCCCAAAAGCACATAGGACAGTAGGAGCCTGTGCTGGCCAGCAGAAGTAACATGACCTGTGAAGGCAGAGCCCCTATTGGAATCCAGGTTTCTCCTTATTGACAAGCTGTATGACTTTGGTATGTTACAGCACCTTTCTGAGCCTTAGTTTCTTTATTGGTAAACTGAGGATAATCAGAGGGAATTCCTCTAAAGTTAATAGAATCAAAGCTTTAGAGCTCCTCACTTGCGTAGCGTACGTTCATATGGTCATATGTTCACGTAAAATGTATAAAGATGAGACATCTCAACCGCAGCAAGCCAAGACCATCACCCCCTCACTCTGTTTTCCTCCCATCATATGTCGGGGTGCTTCAGAATGGCCTGTGAATTATTGGCATCTGGCTGAGGGTAAGTTGCTTTGGGGATACAGTAAATTTGAGTTTAGTGACTCTATGTGTCTGTGATCATTTCTGTATGTCGTTATTGCTGGCATCCTGATCTAAGAATGACTGCCGAGCATATTCCCACCGTCCGTTGTCATGCCACTGTTTTCATTTGATTTGGATATTTCTTTTTCCTAAAGAGAACCTCCAAAATATATTAATGTCAGGCCCCAGTAAACCTGTATCTGTGTCTGAGGATAATGGCACTTACCTCATACAACTGTTATGAAGATGAATATGGAAGTTTTTCCTCTGCTTGCTTTCTTTCCATTCTTTTACCTTCTCACTTTCTAAAATCATTTGCCATCAGAGTGGCAAAAATACCTACTATTGGTGGGAATAAGTTAAAAGGATACTACCCTCATCCATTTCTGGTAAAAGAAGAAGGTTTCAGAAAGCATTCTTGAAATATTATTTAGACAAAATACACAAGGCCTATTTCCAGGCCCACAGTATAACTTTAATAATGCACCCGAGAAATTTTTGCCTTTGTGGGTTTTTTATGCACTAAATACACACACACACACACACACACACACAGACACACACACACACGAAAAATTTACTCTTCTTTCATTAGACTTATCCTCAGTGAAACAGAACCCCCTCATTCTTCTCCACACTATCCTTCAAGAATAAGAACAAAATACACCTGTTCGCAGGATGAGATTAATGTAAAATATTTAGCATAATTTAGGAGCAGGGACTCTGTAGCCAGAATTCCTGTGTTTCAATTCTGGCTCTTCCTTTTCCTAGGTAAACAGCCTTAGACAAGTGAACCAATTCTTCTTTGCAAATGACAGAACACTGAGGACAAACCCTCAGAGAATAGCTCCCTCTATAGGTCAGGAGAAAAAAATGCCAGTGCAGGACACAGGAAAGGAGTGGTCAGGAGCAATAAATAGCAGGCAGACTACGTAAGGGCACAGAATCCTAGAGAAGAATGAGTTTCAGTGAGGGGATGGCCAACAGTGCCCATATCTACTGAAATCACAGAGAATGAGGACTTAGTAAAAGTCCGTGTAGACATCAGTGGCATCCTTGAAAGTGAGATAGAAGCAACAACTTTCCTGCTTGAAAAGGTTAAGGTGTTGGGGTAAAGAAGCTCCCCTAGGTTGGATAGTTAAATAGAACTAGAGAGAAGCATGCATGTTTCCTTTCTTTCTCTCTCTCTCCCCCTCCCTCTCCCCTTCCCCACTCCTTCTCTCTCTTTTTTTCTCTCCCTCCCTCCCTCATCACCCACGATAGAGATCAGTGCAGATTAACAGAGCAGATAGAGCCAATGGAAAAAGAAAGAAGGAGAATCAAGAATATAATTGTTTTAAGTTACCTGAGGACTGGCCTGGAGTAACATAGCTGAGAAGGAGAAGTAAGGGAGGGTCCTTCTCTCCTCCTGCTGGCAAACTCTTCTTCATCTTTTAAAACCCAGCTTAAAGTGAATTCACAAATGAAGGCTTTCCAGACTGTCCTAAGCCAATCTACCAAACCCTTATCTAAAGTCTCCCAGTACCTAGTTTATATCTCTTTTATGACACTTAAAAAATTAGGCATTATTTTATCTCTCAACATGTCTGCCCCATATATTAGATAGCAAATCTTGTAGAGCCAGGATCTATGATTCATTCATTTCTTTTTCTACTAAAAAGCATAGCACTATATTATATTAGTAGATATTAATAAGTAAATTAATTGACAGTAGGAGAGGAAAGAGGACCTGTTTAGCGCACTAATATTGAAGGCGGGGATATAGGCGCTGACACATCTTGAGTCAATATTCTTACTCTCATTATTGAAACACGGTGAAAACGAGAGCGCGATGGTTAGAGACAGGAATGAGGGATGAAGTAAATGGAGCAAGAGCCGACATGGGCAACCTCTGTAGGATCTGAGCAAGTCACGTTAGGGTTGCCAAGTTCCATTGTAGAGACCTATTAAAATGGATAAGAATGAGTCTGTAGTATGTCCATGTGGTTTTACGGGGTTGTTTTTCTTTTCTTTTCCTCATAGTCTTCTGTAGCTTAAAAGTAATAATAAAGAAATTCAGGTAGAGCTTGTCCAGAATGAGTCATAAAATATAAGGTAATTTGCTGTTCTGCGAAGGTGAAAGAATGCAAAAATGGATGTTGGCATCATTAAGGAATGTGACAGTCACGATGACAGAGAGATGAAGAGCTGTACTTTTGTGGCTGGCTTTGCAAAAGTGCGGATTATTGGCTCCAAGGTTGCAGTGTGAAGATGGAAGGGACTTGGTATCAAACAAAAAGTTTGGGGGTGGGGAAGAGAGTAGAAAGGAAGTAATGTTGTTTACTCTGATTTACAAAATAACCTTTTTTTGAAAGACTTGTCAGAAAAGAGAACTAGGAGCTGCTTTTTGTTTTAATAGGAAACCAAAACTTCTTTTTCTTCCAAATTACCCCTTTCCTTTGAGACTTGAACAGGTGAAAGAACTCATTAGAGGACGATGATAAATAACACCTCATACAGAAATTCCATTCATGGGAAGATCATGACACAGCATCGGCATGCAGAATATCTGTTTTTAAACCCACACTCTGTCGACCACCATCATTTGCTGTGTGCCAATAATGAGACAATAATTCCTAGGGGAAATAATGTGGTTTACTCGGGGCATTTATTCAAGCTTTAAAAAAAATTATCCAAAGAGACAGAGAACATACGAGGTTAATATTCAGGTGTTAATGAGGACTTAGTTATTGTGAAGCTTATGTTGTGCTAATTAAAAATAATTGCAGGGTCCTAGAATTAGGAGCTTTCGCGGGGGAGGGTCTCAAGGCCATGCTGTCTATGTGGGTTTCCAGCTTGGCTGTACCTCAGCAGTTACTTGAAGAAGTAATGAGATTCCGAGAAAGCTAGTTTCTCCAACCGAATGCGCCAGAGCCTGATCGAGATCAGAAAGTCAGTTTCATAGTTTCAAATGAGGAATATCTCTTCCCAATGGGGGAACATTTTTTAAAGCAGATTGAGATCAGAAGGTGGCTTCGTGATTATAGAGATCAGAGTAAGGAGGGCCTCAGATTATCCTATTCTGAGTACCAGCAACCCAGATATTCCCAGGGCCATTTCAAGGGCTGAGAACTACTGCTTCGCTTTTTCTGATATGTCCACATTTGCCATTAAAAGGCCTCTCTATTAATTCAGGGATAGAGTCTCCAGTAAACAAATCTCCTTTTCAGCATCTTGTCACCTGGTCTGTACAAGTCTATAGTAAGTATGTGGTCACCTTGGATGTAAGATACCAGGAAAGTAAGGACGTTCAAACTGTTGATGCTCACGTGGGGTGCTACAGCATTTATTAGCAAATGAACTATAAAGTTATGCTTCTTTCCACTTTTACATCAGCTTACTGGGGGCGAGCTGTTCCCTTTCTGTGCAGTTAGGGGAGACTGGTTGTGGCATTCCCAGGACAGCCTTCTGTATGAGTTTGTTTTCGACTTGTAATTAATATTCTAACATGTTTCAGCCTCGGCCGCTCCTAACGACTGTGTGCTTTTGACAGTAATAACAGGTGGACACCACACTCGTAGGATGCAGAAACGGGTGAGGAGAGCCGCCTCAGCACCCTGTATCAGCGGGGCTCTAGAGGGCTGTGCTTTGCAGTATGCAGAGCACCCAGCCTCCAACCTCGCACGCAGTGGGCCAAGAGTAACTATTTCATCGAGAAGATATTTGTTTCATTTTAAATCATAGTTTAACCAGTAAAGATTCATTAACATGCTAAATTGTTGGTTTTAGATTCTCAAGAATTTAAAACTGACTGTCAGAATTTAGACCTTATTTCATGGTGGCAAAGAGGGAGAAGCTATGTATGATTTCATTTCATCTTCACAATACCTTGTGAAGGAGCTATGGTTGCCTTCATTTTACAGTTGTGAAAATGAAGTTAAGGGGATTTTTCAGGTAGTAAATGACAGAAAGGCGATTGGAATGGAAATCTCGTAATTCCTTATTCAGTTATAAAACAAATGCGATTTCACTGTGTTACAGCCGTCCTTGACAAATATTTTACCACAGTGCCGTTGTTCTAGATACATGTTTTGCAAGAGTATTTTTAATTATAACGTAACTTATGCACATTATAAAGTCATGCGAAAAATACAGAAAACTATGAAAAGTTTTAAATCATAATCTTACTACACAAAGATAACCACTGTTGCTGTTTTAGTGTACTTCTTTCCAAATATTTTTTCTGCATAGTCCTCCAAGTATATTTCTTTGACATCATGTTTCTATTTAGAGTTTTGTATCCCATTCGTTTTTATTTTTTCGAGTGAAGTGAGGTAGCATTCTAGCTTTATTTCATTTAAGATTTTACTGCATCACCTTTCTGTGACCTATTTTCTCTCTATTTAAATAGAAAGGAAGAATTAGTTACTCTTCTAGAGTTAACTTCTTTCAGGATTAAAGTCATGCCTCTCAGCATGCATTCAGGACCAGCAGCATCAGCAATCACGTGGGAGCTTGTTAGAAATGCAGATTCTCTACTGAGTCAGAATCTTTGAGATGAGGCCCAGGAACCCCAATTTTAACCAGCACTCCAGGTGATTTTCACACATGATAGAATTTGGACTGAAATACTTAGTTTTCCATTTATGTTGATGAGTCAGAAGCAGGTAGTAGGCCTGTTGTAGGTTAAAGAGCAGAAGATACGCCCACTTATCTTACCCCAGTTTCCCTCACCCACATGCCTTCAGCGTCCACCCTTAGTCAATTATTGGGGTCAAAGTCTACAGTCCTCTTTAAAATGTGTGTATGCTCACTTAGAAATGCAGTGCGTATCTACACTTCTTACTATCCAGTCGTGCCTTCATATGCATGTGCTCCTCCTGGCTGGCCAACTAATCATTTATCAAAGTCAGAATAGAAGGAAGAATAAATACATTTTTAGTTTAGTTCTAAGAGCTTTTCTTAAACTTCTACCATATTAGATTATATGGACTAGAAAAGAAAAATACATTTTTTAGACCGTCCCATCAAGATAATTCACATTCTTGTTATGAAATAAAAATTTTGTATATGAAATTCAATTAACAACAGTTAATCAAGTCCTAAATTGACTGTAATTAAGTATTATAATACATGAGCTGAGCAATGAATGGCCTGGATTGTACAGAAAGACATATTAACAAGGGTGAGTCAACCTATGAAAAGACCTAAATATTAATTATAATATTATTGGTATTACATTATTATTATTTACATTAATCATAAAATTTCTACCTGTTCAATGTTTACCATGGGCCAGACATAATGTTAAGCAATTGATGTTGATTATTTCTTTCAATTCTCATAACACCAGGATAATATACTTACGATACCTATTCTGCAGACATCATTAAGTGAGGTTAAGTAACTTTGCCACTGTTTATAAATAGCACTTTGTGGAGTCAGAATTTTAACTCATCTGTTTTCCCGCAGAGCTCTCTTACCGCTTCTGCTTCAGTAGCTAACTCTGACTGAGAAGGAGATTCGTAGTATATCGCAGATAAAGGCAACCAACCCCAGAAAGGGTGAGCAAACTCCTGTGTCACACTCACTCGACCAGGTTTTCATGCAGTTGCTAAAACCAGGAAAGATCTCTCGGGATAATAGAAAGTCTTCCATGTTTAGATGGTGATCCGGGATAGAATATCACAGGTCTGAAGAATACATTCTTTGAACACTATGAAAGTAATGTTCTAGGACCAGAATAGCATTAGATAAAAAAGTATTATTTCGTGGAAAGTGAAGAGATATTTGGGTAGAACAACCAGTTAATAGGGTGATTGCTAATAACCGGATACCAGATGATAAGGAAAATGACTAAGGTGTTGGCAAGGGGAAAAGAGAATGCCTAATTATTAAATATTAGAAAACTAAGGTGAAAGGTTTTAATGGCAAATCGGCCAAAGGGACCAAGAGGAAAACTTTAGAATTTAAACAGTGACATGTTGGATACTTTTGAGCTATACACATAAATTGTAATAATCTGGAGAGAGCTCGTCAGAGATTACTAAGGCAGTTAGTTTATTGTCAGAGATTGTTGGTTTAGGTCGTTCTGGACTCCCCTTTCTTCCTGTCTACAATCACCTGGTCTCCATGTCCTGTTGCTTTTAAAAACACATGAATCAGTCCCATCTACTTTATGCTTTCTCATATTCTCATGTAGTGCTCGTCATCTTTCAGCTGGCCTGTGGCAGTAACCACCTAAATTCTCTCTTTACCCACTGAATCACTTCCCTAAAATCTGTTGTTTCACTGCACGGAGTTTTCTTTCCAAAACCTACATCTAATTATGGTGTCTTCCTCCTTAAAGTTTTAAAATACTTCCTCACTGCCTTTCATTGCAATATTCTTCTTGTTATGGTGTTCAGAATTAGAACAGCCACAGTTTATTATCCAAAAGACAACTGGAGTATTGAAACTCGACATACCAGTCATTACCCTGGGACTAAAGGTATGTGGATTCTGCATAGCTTTGTAACCACATCCTCTTCCGATAGTGCTTTATGCGTGAGCAATATCAAAATAATTTGTGAGGAAACCCTACCCCAAGGGCCCTTACTCTGTGTTGTTCACAGCTGCCTAATCCACTGCTCAGAACATCATAGGTATTCAGTAACTATTTGCAGAAGGAAGGAAGGGAGGGAAGAAGCATTCAGTAAATCAAAGAACTTTAGAATTAATTGTTTTAGTCTAGTATGTTGTTGAAATGAAATACAATTTAAGGTCTAACGTCTTTGGAGAGAGGAAACCATGGAAAGCCAAAGGGAGGCACAGAGAAGGTCGAAGAGGTAGGTAGAAAAGGAGGTCCCGGAGTCATAGTTCATAATTTAACAAAACAGATCCTAGAGGCCGAATTCAAGCACACTTTGCCAAAAGACTCCTCCACTTGTATGTCAAATAAATATTTACTAGAAGTCGTTCTTAGTTCTGTAAGGAGAACTTTCAGATTCGTCATAGGCATCAGTGTGGAGCTGTTTTAAAAAGTTTCCGCAGTAATATTTTAGAAACTCTAACTACAAAGGAAACATGTAAATGTCCATTTTGCATTTCTGAAAACAGGCGCCGTCTCTGAGCAATGTGCCAGGAGTGTGGGAACAAAAAGGAAACCAGTAAAACAGAACCTATAACTTAATTACATTCATGTCAGTTTTCTGCACAAACAAGATTTGATGTCACATAAAACACCTCTAACAAATAAAATGAAACAGGAACGTTTCTTTCCTTCTTCTTGAAATAAAAGAAAATTAAAAATCCCAGCTAGTTGAGGGAAATTCATACTGTCTATGCAAAAAATTGTGTGTGTGTGTGTGTGTGTGTGTGTGAGAAACAGACAGATGCAGAGATACAGAGAGAGTCAAACACAAAGACAGAGATTTTCTCTGGTCTCTCAGTTGATAGCCCAACAAAGCAGCCAATATTTGTGGCCTTCAAAATAACATCCCTTACAGTAAGAAGATGTTTATCTATAAACTATAGATTAAATATTCTTTTTCAGTGATTATAAATCCCAATGAAACAAACATTAAATTTAGTTACAATTTATTGATTGCTTTAGACTTTTTCCCAGTAAAAGCCACTCCCTCTTTGTCTGTTATGTCAGAAATGCTTATAGAGTAAGAACCGAAACATGAATTTAAATGTAGAGAAAATGCTTGTTCTAGCAAGAGGCCGCACTCCTCAACAGGTTGCCAGCGTTTGATATGTTGCTGGGGCATTTATCTGGGGAGCCATTTGTTTTGAGCTGTGCTCATGGAGGACGTTTCGTTCCAGCTATCTATGAGCCTTCCTGCGAAGCGTACAAACACCTAGGCCAGACGTCAAATTACTACTGGATAGATCCTGATGGCAGTGGACCACTGGGGCCTCTGAAAGTTTACTGCAACATGACAGGTAACTGTGCCATGTTTACATTTCATGAACGTTGCTTTGCTGTATGTTGAAAATAAGTGATATCACTGAAGTTTCTTTCTTCTGGGCTGTGTTTTTATCACAACACATAATGAGCTAAATATTACCAGATTTGTTAGGTAAATGGTAAAATGCGTTTCTAAAGCAATTATACCTTCCAACACTGTATCTTTTAGAAAATCTTCCTTCAGACTAGAACAATTAAAAATAAACATTTAAAATACTAGTATGTAGGGGGAAACCGCAGAGAGCGAAACAGTGAGGTTGAAGTCCACAGAAAGAACTGGCCCATGAAACAGCCTGGACCAAGGGGACTGAGCATCACTACCCCGCATCCAAGCATCACTGCCCGTGGCAGAGGGCGCTCGCACACTACTCTGGACCTTCTCCTGCTCCCCTGATTACAGAAGGAACCCTTCTGGACGAGAATATTTGTCTTCTATCACTCAAGGTAGTTATGAACGTCAGTGCATCAGGGGCCCCTAAAGGCCAGCAGGCACCACCTGGCCTTGCGCCACCTCTCATCCCTTTCTTCATCTGGAAAGAACATGAACTAGACATCATTCAGATAGCATGGTACGTACCACAAAGCTTGACTCGGGCTATTCCATTTCTAAGAGATGTATGTTGAGGAAGGGGAGGGAATGACAGCATGAGATAGTCTACAAAGTCTTCACATATCACTCTATGTCTCAAGGAATTGTACATACGCCTTATTATATGCCATTTCTATTAAACAGTAGAGCCGTCCCACTTCTCAGTGACCCAAATGTGATTCAGTATTTATCACAGTTGACTATATCACACATTTCAAAAAATGGGAGCAACACATCTTCTTTGGGAAAGAAGCAATGTCTTGGCAGGGATTGGTCTCTTTCCTTCTTCCTATTAAGATGGTGTGGAATGCAGGAGAGTTTGACACTTGTACAGACATAGTGAAATTTTTAAGAAAAGGAACCTCACTGGCAGCTCATATCTGATGTTAATTTGGGTAGAAACTAAAAAGAAGAGAGGATGTTTGAGTTAGAGATATAAATGTGCTAATTGTTGGCATATAAATATATGAGAAATGATAACATCACTTAGGGGAAGGGCATCTCAGGAATAAGCTCGTAGGAACTCGATAAAGATCAGGTTTCCGGTGATGAAATAGTCTGTGAGTGTGTAGGAGAATGTGACTAAGAGTAACGGGGAAGAGTCTCTAAGAGCATTTGGGGGAATAGTGAGTCATCCATGTGGAAGCTGAAGTGACCTCTTGGGTCCGAGAGAATGATAGAGATTTGGAGGATGGAGAGTGACTGTGAACCGATGCAGACGCACACAACGTGAGGCAGTGAGCCAGGAGCTGGGCAGGTCGCAGCGGGCTGGGTGCAGGGAATGTGGCATGCCACAAGTGACGGACCTCCCAAAGGACCTGCTCGGGCAACTTTGCGGAACCACGGAATGGGCAGTTAACCTAAACTCAGGGACGAGCAAAATCTTCCATGAGCTAAGTCTTGAAGAACAAGTTGGTGTTATGGGGCCCAGAAATGGGGAGAAGAAAAAAATAGATCAACTTATGAAATGCTTTGTGTTGGATGAAAAGCAGTTGAAACTTGATTCTGAGGAAAAGGCAAGCAGTTGATGATATTGTATTTTTAAAGCATGACTTCGGTGGCAGTGAATAGGGTTCTCCAGAGGAGGCCCAGATGTGGAGCAGGGCGACAAGTTAGACAGCCCCGTTGTTGTAGTCCAGGTGTTGAAACAGATTCAGAGCGGCGGCCATCAGGTAAGGAGAGGCACAATCTAACGGATACTGAAAAAACTGAGTTGGCCAGACCGTGGCTGGTGAGACAGGAGTCGAAAAGCTTGGCAGGTTTCTGCCGCGGATGACCCGTGCGGTGGGCACCGAAGGGCAGGGGCACATCGGGACAGGACAGGACTTGGCTCTGTTGCCTCCAGGGCCTGGAATTCAGCCTGGTGGAGCCGCACTGTGGGCACGTACTCTGCAAACTCCCTGTAGTATCTGAGCACATCAGTTAATCCCTCTCTCTCAGTTTCCTTGAAGTAAAATAAAGAGTAGAAATTGGAATGAGTTGATGATTTCTATGCTGCCTTCCATTAAAAAGAAAAAGGAAAAATTCTATTATTACCATGAAACATGAAAGAAAACTACCACTACTTACAGTCAAATAATTTAGAGACGAAATCCTCTTGCCTCGAAGCAGCTTGAATTTACTCGTTTCTTGGCCAAGTTTGACATAAATTGGCAGTTTTCACTTTTTTTTCATAAGGCAGTTCCTCTACTGTGCAATTCTTTGGACTGTCTACAATTCAGTGCTACATCGCTCGTAATTTAGGGGGGTTCCCTGAATGACAGAGCGTCTGAGGGACTGTACAGTTGACACTGAGGAAAGGCGATATTCATTGGGTCCGTTAGAGAAGAATTCATCATTCTGTGCAAGTCAAAGCCTGGTTTCCTTTTTCAGACCGTAGGGCACATTATGAAGTGTGGTTGTGGTTCTCCTTGCCTTCTTTCTTCGTTTTTATCATCTCCCTGAAAATTTGGTATTAAAAACATAATTTTTATCAATGTATACTATCATGTATTTCTAATATTTACCTGTTTTATTTATACATACTTCTAACATTTCAACTTCTTGTTTCTAGTTCCTTAAGATATTTACCAATATTTTCTAGAAACCTTGAACTTTTATATTTAAAGCTTCATGTAGTTCTTTCTGCCCAATGATTAATAACAACAGTAAATGAAGCTAGATCCAGCCATTATCTTTGGAAATTTATTGCTTATCCCTAAATCAAAAACAATGTTTTTCTTAATATCCTATACTCTAATTTATGTCATTTATAACTCTCTTTGCATTCATATTTAATTTTAAAAATTTAAGTAATCATTTGTGCTGCATCATGTGAAATTTTAAGTCCAAATAAGGAACACCTCCTGCATTCTTTCTAGCACGAGTTTCGTAGTTTTATCAAAAAGCCATTAAGCTTGTTTACATAATTTGTGCTTTATAAAGCCCTGGGATTTAGCTGATCAAATTCTATTATCCTCTGTAATGGTAAAAGCTATTCATGCCTTTTTAATCTAATATTCATAGAGAGCGCGTTACTCAAGTTCCTAAGCGCTTGCACTCAGTGATATTTTATTTATTGGTCGGCTTCTCAGAAGTTTCAGTCGTGCGGTGGCGGCCACTGGAGCGGTGCACTTGCGTTCTAGGGGATGGGATCATGGACCTACCTGCCCCACTCCTCCCCTCAGCAAAGCAAAGCAAAGCAGTTTCTTCTCTAGCATATTTATTTTCTTAGCAGCTTACAGTAACACCTGTTTATTACCTCACAGTGTTTTGGGGTCACGAGTTTGTCACTGGTTAGTTGCTCAACTGCTCAGGGTCTCACAGGCTGAAATGAAGGGGTCAGCAGGGCTGCGATTGCATCTGAGGCCTGGGTTCCTCCTCCACGGTCATCCGGGTTGTTGACAGCTTTCAGTTCCTTGTGATTTGAAGACTATAGGCTCCACTTTGTGGCTGGGTATTACCTGTGGATTGCTGCCAGTTCCTAGAGGCTGCTCCCAGTAAGATGCAGTAAGAGGACCTCTCTGACGTCTAGACTGTCTTTCCAGGGCTCACCTGATTAGGCCATGCCCACCCAGGATAATTACCTGTTCGATTAACTCAAGTCAACTGATCAGGAACCTTATATCTGCAAAATCTCTTTACCTCTATCACATAGAGTAACGTATTCACGGGAGTGATGTCTCATCCACTTTTAGGCAGTAGGGAGCAGAGGGTGGACACCAGGTGGAAGGAATATTGGGGGCTGTCTTTCTGTTCTGCTTACTGCACCAATTTATGTGCCTCTGCAAATTACATATAATTCCACCTACATTTATTTTTTCCTTTTGATAACAGTGCCACATTTAGTTTTAAAATAATTAAGCTTTATTATATTTGCCTTATAATTTTTAACATATTCTTTAATTTAGGAAATTTTTAAAATGTAATTAGCCAAAGATAAACATTGCTTACCATCTATAAATAAGAATTACTAACATGTTAGGAAATGTGTGATAAAGATGTTATATTTTATACTTGTAGCCACAAATATATAAATATATTGTCATAATATATATATGTAGTTGAGGGCAAACTAAATGTCAAGCACTGTTGTCAGTAGATTAGATACATTAACTCATCCAATAATTCACAATAACTCCATGAGCTAGGTAATATTATTCTTATTTCCTTTTTTTTTTTTTTTTTTTGGATAAAGAAACTAAAGCTTAGAGAAATTAAATCCTAGTTCACATACCTTGTAAGTTATGGAGATTTACTTATTGGACAGGCTTCATAGTTACTATGTGTGTATACATGTATATATATTCATGTGTGTGCATGTGTGTGTGTGCAAACGTGTGCATGTGTGTTCATCTGCATAGTCAGATGTGCATACAAACAGTGCTTGTCATTTTGGATTCTGTAGTATGATTTGTAATATGATTCCTAAAATGAGCATGTCTTATTCATATCTTTTTATTATCATCAAAACTTCCTTACATACTCTGAATTCATTATCTGTGTTTTGGACATTTTTGCTATAAACTATTTACTTGTTAATTGTCCAACTAATGCCTTGGGGTTTTTTCATCAGAGAATACATTTGAAATCAAATCAGTATGTAAACCATTAGGCAGTTATTACCAATTTTAGCTATTAATTTAACTACAAGTATTTTCTCTAATATAATTTTCTGTGAGCTTTGTAGAATAACTTGTATAATTCCCATGTACCTAGGTTAATCATCTCTTAGGGTTTGCACCCAATTTTTAGGGTAATTTAAATTCTGTCTCCAATATCTACTTACTCTTTCAGTGTAAAATCTTAAGCTGAATCTAACAGAATCTGGTTTGAGACTATAACAAGATTGAAAGGAATTATATTAGGTATCATCCGTAATATTTAATTTGATGATTATTCGCTTTTTGCAAGAAACCCAGCTAGAAATGAGAACACCCAGCTCTCCTCTGTCCGTGCTCATTAACGTCCACAAGTCGGCTCCCAACCCTTCACGTTCCTCGGTGTCGTGACTGTTTCTCGGGTGTGTTCCTGGCCTGCAGTGGAAGCCTCAAAACACTGGCTTCTTCCACTGTGTTCCCTCCACTCCCTTCCAGTTGTTCTCATCAAAGGCGGTCTCTCTCCTCTTTCTTCGTCCTGACCTAGTTTACCTCCTCTGTCGTTAACCCATGCGCAGGTCAGCTCTGTCGTCTCATAGTCGCGCCGGCTCCGCTTTGTCCCCTCCTCACAAGCTGTCTCTGTTACAAACCTCAGCAGCAGCTCAGCTCAGCGCCCCTGCTCCCCGCGCTCTGCTACTTCAGCACCGCACAATCAGTATGAATCTTTGAATTCAATTCTGTTCTTGCAACGTCCATTGAAAATCTAAGAACCAGCTCACTGATCAAACACAGCCCGAAAAGAGCTCTTCCTCGAAACTGATGATCCACTCGCCCAAGTGTCCCTTCTGGATTTACGCTCGTATGTCACAGCCCGTCTACCGGCCAGGCTTTCTTTGAAATCTCCTCATTGTGTGTCAGTCACAGCGGTAGGCTCATACCACAGAAGTTCTCAAATGGCTTTCGAACTTCAAATCAAGAAAGGTAGAAGGAAACTCAGGGAGGGAGTGCAGGACGCCATGGACGCTTCAGAGGATACGGCTTGGGGCCACTAGCGGGCATCTCAGAGCCGCCTCTGGGGCCTCCAAAACGGTACCCCAGGTGCAGAGGCACCCACCTTCAAATATTTTTACATACCTGCCTAAACAATATTTTAAACACACTGCCTTTCTGGTGCTTTAAAAGCACTGCCTATGTTACGTGATTTCCCTGCTCTAGAGCTGAGAAGGCTTCCCATCGTCTCTGGCTAGGGACTATTTTTTGTTTGTTTGTTTTTTCTGACATTTGAGGTCTGAAACTTGTTCTTCTGTCAGGCAGGAGGGAAAAAAACACATCTTGGTAAAATCAGTTGAGATCAGCTCATGGCCTCGTGATCAAAACCAAAAGGCACAGGAATAACCTGAAACTTATTCACTAGGAACTGGCTAAACTTAAAGCCAGTGTGCCTATGTTTCTGCCTCTCCGAACCCTACAGTGTTCAGGTTTGTGGGTCACCTTTCATTCCTTCTGAGTAAATCAATGTCCATATCACAAGGTCCCTGGCAGTTTTGTTGGGAGAATCTCATCTCTCTTTACTTTATGTCTTGGTCTAATCAATATAACCAAGAAAATTAAACAATAAACTGCACCATACCACATGTTACCTGAACTGGCACGTATTGGAATCATATTTCCTGGGACTGACTTAAACTAAAAGCCCTAAAACTCCTCCGTGCCCCACAGAAAGGACTTCTCTGAGACAGCGTTTGTCTCATTTATAAAGAGTGAGAAAATGACTTTGCAAAAAGGTATGCCTGTGGACGAAGTTGTCAAAAATCTCTTTATCTTCTTCTGTATACAGAGGACTTTATTAGGACTGACCTCCCTTCACGTAACTAGTAATTTTATATCCTGGTTTTTACTCATTTTTAGCACAAAAAAAAAAAATCAGCATTAAAAAGTGAGGCTAGGAAAAAACTTGCTATATCATCATCATCATTACTATTATGATTTCTTTTTTGCTTTTATATACATCTATTTATTCTATCTTCCCTGGAGCCGCATTTGTCCCTTCTGCTTCTAAGCTCACTTAGTGCCCCTCTAAGTTTGGAGACTCAGACAAGGCAGCATGCCGCTGAGAGGTGCAGCGAACACCTTTGCTGACCCGGCGGCAGGGTGTGAAGGTGAGAGCAGGGAGTTTATTAGGACATCGTCGAGGCAAGCTGGTTACAGCATAGAGTCTGACATATTCTGTTCTCAGTTTTTAAAGGACTGTAAAATACTGGTGGGCATCTGGCTGCCGTTTCACTGTGCTCCTGCCAGACCGTTTGCTCTCTGTCTGGGGCATGCTGCTGTCACAGCACCTCCCTTCACCACTCCAGCGCTTATCCATCCAGGAACTCCCCGCTCTTCCTTTACGATGGAATGCACGCTTCTCAGCCCACTTCTTCCTCATTCTTGTTTTACTCCCTCACCTGGCTGTAGCACATCCTCTGGTAGCTTCCCGACCCTTTAATACAACCTACCCTTCTCTCTAGAAGTTGGAAGAACTTTCTTTTTGTCCCAGGTGTTCTGAAATTTCACAATAATATGCCTTAGAATGTGTCTGATTTTATCCATTTGCTGGGTGCTCACTTTCACACCAGCAACTCCGTACATTTTTTTATTTTGTTTGTGATTTTGTCTCTTCTGATTTTTCTGTTCTCTGTTTCTTGAACAACATTTCACCAAGATTTTAAGTCAAAGAGCTCTTTTTTGTTCCTAAAAACTTAACTTTTAATAGCAGTCTAGTATTGCTTCATGAATGTAGTATCTTTTCTTATACCTCAAGGATAATACACATTTTTCTCTGTCTCCTTTTATTTTCTCTAAATTCTTTATTCTGCTCATTTTTCTCTAATTTTTCTCTTCTGACCTGTAAGCTCCTCAGCTTTCCTCAGACTCCTGATAATTATTAGCCATGTGTGTATTATTAAGAATGAAAGGATCTTATTGACTTTGAACTTCACTCTAGATTAGAGTGACCTTATGTCCCCACTGGTGTTCCCAGTATTGTCCCATTTTTCTTCTCTTGCCCTGATGTAATTACTAATAGTTCTCCCCTTTACTCTCAATAGTGTCCTGGTTTTTAAAAAAATTATGTCTAATGTACATGTGTATATATATATATATATATAATATATATACTCTAGCTTTACTGGAGTTTTTAGGAGGGAAAAAGTTAGAAGCCAGTGTTTATTCACCATCCTAACCTGGATACCTCTTATTCATTTTTAATTCCCTAATATAATACCATAAAACCAAATAGCTTTTTAAAATACATATTTTATAATTTATTGAAATTTTCAAATTTTTAATATCAATTAAAAATTTCCCCTTTTTAAAAAGGAAGTCACATTCTTACAGTATTTATCATTGATGCTCTATGACAGGTAATTTGATAGATGTTTTCATCTATAGCATTTTATTTATTCTTAACAATAACCCTGAGAGGTATTTGTGTTCCAATTTTGAAGACATGTGAACTGGGACACAAATATGTTTTATTATTGTCTGAACAGCCAACTGATTATACATCTTATCATCTATGGGTGTATCTGTAAGACAGTTTACAAAAAGCTATTTATATAAAAAGCATAGGTTTGAATGAAAGGCTTCCATATCTTTTAGTGGTATCAGTTTATCATTTTTCCTTTTTAATAAATTGAAACATTCTGAGAAACCCTCTGTTCTTATAATTAAAATAATATGTTATTATGACTAGTATTATTTAAATTTTCCCTGCTCCTGGTTTCTGGTGAACTAGAGCCGAGGCTGTGATCAGAAATATCTGTCTTATTCACTCCCATACCCAGCAGTGTCAGGTATACAGTTGGCACTAATAAATGCCCTGCTGTGAACAGACCCATGCCACTTTGGCTTTTATGGTCGACATGAGTCACCAGCAATAGTTAGAGATAGATGAGTAAGTATGAGTAATTTCGCCATCTGAGCACTATATAGGAAAACAAGTGGGAGACAAAAGTCCGCCCCACCTGCAATTCGATGAATGTTTATTAGCAATAGGCTCCGAAGTTGTCTCTGCAACCTGTTCCGTTAACTTGGAAGTCCAAGCTCTGCCCTTTCAGGCGTTCCAACTGCTCCTTATGTGGATGCTTTTTTCACAGCAAATATGAAAACACTCTAGAAGCAGGATTTAATTTACTTTATAATTGGGATCAGGCAACTAGAATCCTCTAATTCAATGAGTGAGACAGAACTGTTTAAGAATCCAGCCTCAGTCACCAATATGAAAAGTAAAATGGTAAAAGGTTTCCTAGATTCATTTGTTCTTTTCATGCAAGAGTTAGAAGAGTCTCTAAATTATTTTAGCCAGTCAACTAATATGAATATCATTCATTTCACCAATAAAAATCCATTTCCCATATGTAACTAACAATTGCATTTATTTATGTCAGTTATCAAAACATGAAGTCCTGACACAGATAAATATAACTTACACATTTGTATCCACCTCTGAAATTTGATCTTTTAATAAAATGCTAGCCAATCACCTATGAAATGTGTTCTTGCTTAGATCAACCTTTGGATGTAAATGAACTATCTAATATGCATGCAGTACATCAAATTGTCCCTGTGTATGTATTTCAAAAGTAAATTACGGACCACAAAACATGTTTGTTGAGTAACTATCCAGATTGCCTACCAAATATTTGTAAAAGGAACTCTGTTACTTTAACATTACTAGTATGTTGGTTATTTGTTGTAAAGTGCACGAGTTATTGTCCTAGTAATAATTATCATTTATTAATCATACTTCTGAATCACTCTTGGTGGGTAGTAACTGCAATTCCAGACCAGCTTGGACAGTGTTTTCCTTTACATTTTGTTTTGTTTCTTTCCTCTTTCTCATGTCCTCTTTTGCACAGCCTTCTCCCAGTGCTCTGCCTAAGATAGGAGAGATCTGATACGCTAACGTATCAATGTAATACGTTACCTCTCCCAGTGGTATTTTCATTTCAAAGAGAATAACGAGAGGAATCAAAATATGGAAAAGATATTTTTAAACAGAGCATTTTCAGGCACTTTCTGAATCATTTCTATCCATAACCCCAGTTCTACCTGTATAAACAGAAAAATAATAGCCCACATGATTTTTAAAGGCTCTCCCACGTGAAGCTTTTGTTTCTCTCTTTGAGAGCTGGTATGCCACTATTCCTGTTAGCTACTCTTACTTTTGCTTCGACATTACTTTACATGTCTTTTTTCCCCACTCCCTTACTATCCTATTCTGTACACAAAGACTAGAGGAAGATGAGATCAGAGAAAAAAATTGAATTCAATATGACATAGAAACAAAATATGAAGGAACACACAATGCAATAGAATGCTTACTCCCTCTAAAAAGAGAATTATCTGTTAGCATCATATTCCCACCACCCCTACTCCCAAGTTCTGCCTTCCCTTTGAAAATTCTAGATTCTCTTTACCTTATAAGGTTCGCATTCCCCATATACAGTACTCATTTTTAATATCTTGAAATCTTAATCTTCATTCCTATTTGAAAGTAAAATATTTGACTTCCACATAACATTTGGATATTTCCTCCATCGTGGCAACACACTGTTAGGGTCTGTGTATAATTAGGGGTAGGTAAGAACCCAGCTAGCTCAGAAGCTTCTGTGGATGCTGTGGATTTTTGGCATTATGTTGCTTGTCTGCATGATACAGTTTTGGTTGTCAATCATTATAATTCCATTTAGATGGTTTTGGTTAGTAGTGGAAAGTAAAAGGAAATGGTTTTAGCTACTTAAAAGAGGAGATTAGAAAGAAGTTGGATTTGGAGGAGATTCTCTGTTAAAACCAGTGATGTTTCCTTTCTTCCGGTTCAAGCCCTGGGCAGAAACTTTATGAAAACATGCGGCTAGACCATCGTGGCCCCACTGAGCATCTGACTCTACTGCTGTGTCATTAAAATGAATTTCTGGTGCCAGTTCAATTTGCCTTTACCTCCACAGACATAGTCCTGTTTTCATTGATCGCTCTCCCTGTCATGACAGTGTAATAAAGGAAAGAAGAGAACAATGTCCGAAAGTAGTCAATGTGTTAAGGCTTTCTTTGTCAGTGTTCCTATATCATGATGTTTTAACAGACAGCGAATCTGTTAAAGATGTTCTTAGATGATAATAGTTGTGCTTTAAAGGGATATTTTCTTTTTGCATCAGTTGAAAAATATTTCATGTGTAAACGATTTCTAAAACATAAAAATTTTATAAGCATGGCAAATTCAACTTTAATAAAATTTTAAAAGAAAGCATTTATATCACAAAATTATTATTTTAAACGCAGTGTAACTCTTCCATCTTTTGCCTTTGCTAAGCCTGGAAAACTTATAAGGCTTGTGACCTTTAAAACAAATTCAATTCTAGTTTCTTAGTTTCTTGCTGCAGTTATTTAAGATTACTGAATATTTTTAACAAATATGCAAAAAAATCAATTCTGAAATATTCTCACAAATCAGGTTCTTTTAAGATAATCTTTAAGTCACCACTTGGACTTCCCACGTACTTTAATAGATCCTTAACTGACATGGTTCCAAATCTCTAATCCTGGTCATCATTCCTTTTTTTTTTTTTTTTTACATTTGATGAACTCTATGATTTGAGTAGCAGTAACCTTAACGGCAGATATAATATAGTGAGTTAGGCATTTTCATAGCATGAGCCCCAATAATGATACTTGGAATACTTCCTAAAAACATTTTCTATTACTGTCTCTTTTTCAATCAGCTTGCAAAATGATTTTGCTTATGTTATTTATATTATTTATTTATTTGATATCTTAGTCATTCATCACCCATATTTTGAGCATCCAAACAACAATAATAAAATGGTAATATTTAGCAAACACTGTATGCTGGGCTCTATGCATTATGTGCGTAACCTCACGTGAGGTGGAGAGTGTTGCCGTCCCTTTTACGTGCGAGGCAGCGAAGGCTTAGGGAGATGACTGGCGTAAAGGCAGATGTTATTAAGTGGGAGAGAGGATACCAGGTTTGTGTGACTTCGCAGGCCGCCATCGTTGTCACTGCATTCCTGATGCCATGCTAGAGTTATAGCACACTGGACAGATGTGTGAGACACATCCATATCTTTAACAGACATTCAATCTAATTCAAAAGACAAAAATAAAAATATTATTAACCATATTTAGATTTGAATAACTTTTGACAGTTGTCAAAATTGAAAGCTAATTTTTTCCGTAGGAAAAATGTTCATGATCATTGAAATACACGTGACCCATGCTGTATACAGTATGTATCTAAAAACTTACACATGCTAGAAACTCCTTAAATAAATATTTCTGATTGATCACAGAAAATACAATAATGAAGCATAGCTATTTAGACATATAAATGAGTTATGGAATATGATGTGAAAATATGTACTTTTTTCTCCTTATAATGGAAAAGATGAACTAGGAGATTTAAAGGGGAATAAAGGAAGATATAAATAATTTTGTAGCTTATTAAAAACTTAGAAGTTTATTGAAATTCTTTGCTGATAGACTTGGTACTTGCAGAAAATTTTTATAATAGCTTCTAGTTCCAAACAAATGAGAATATGTAATTGACAGCCCACCGTAATAATGAGAATCGCGGTGCCATAAATTAGCTTCGCAGCCTATTCTTCATCCTGAACAGGTTTACACTGGCACTTGTAGATTGCATGTTCTCATTGCAAGTGGCATTGAGAGATTACATTAAGTTGGTTATCGATCATACTGTATGGGTTCACTTTACTAAAATGTAATCTCTGTTTCAACAAATCTAAATCTGACAAAGTATGCCATTTTCATGCCATATACACTCAGCAAGGAGTTATAAGAGAGATTTAGAGGTTAGCTGAGGCCCCAAACTCTGGGCATTTCATATCTAACCTATAGTGTTGTTTGGAAGTATGGAATTAAGTGATTTATATAAAAATGTTTTTCATATGCTGATATGTAAATATGAAACTATGGTACTCTGAAAAATATAGAACAAGTGTCACTAAACATCTGGTCTCTACAGAGCACTCTGGAGAGTACTGCAGTGGGTAAATATTCTCTCTAGGGATTTAGGAATAAAGGGAAGCCTCTGTGATAACAGTCACTTATATGTAGCAACTATGACAAGAGAAAAGAAAAAACAAAACAGCTTATACTCTTCCTCATTTCTAGCTTCTCTTATCATGTCATCGTCTTTACACATTTTTCCTTGTAGTATGTGAGTCAGTCTGGTTCCATCCTTTCTGAACTAACCCTTATCCAACCCTACTCTGCCACATGTACAAGAGGAGCTAGAGCCAAAGGTACTAATATCAATCTAGAGGTCTCCATGCAGGACGATTTTACATGCATTTAACTGCTGACTCTAATTCCTATAGCCTACTTAATCACTATTGCCACCTCTTATTTTTCTTTCAAAAATTTGTTATGCGGAGAGAAAAACACATTTGTGTATCCCGGGAACTTTAACAAGCAGATGCCCAGGATGCCTCACGGTGATCATCAGTGCACTGCTGGCATTATGATTGTCTAGGGACCTTCACTGTGGAAGAATAAGAAGTGATAAGACCCTGGGAGAATGACCCATTAACTAAAACTCAGTAGATTGGTGTATAAAACTAAAGAGCCATTAATGTGATTTATAATGAGAAATAATTATCCA